>NC_056506.1:23324167-23332619 GCF_014905685.2 Nematolebias whitei
AAAAAAAAAAAAAAAAAAAAAGGTGTTTTAACAGATCCCTTGTGATCTCGTTATATGTGAAAGAACCCATTGTAGGACTATGATGGAGAAAATGTGCAAAAATAGGAGACCACTCGTATATTTCGGGACTGCTCAGTAATTCAGGGATTTAAAAAAAATATATCACGGAAGAAATTGACAAAATGTTGCAAATAAATACATAATAAATTCCCCTGGCGGGCCTGTTGAGAAGTATACACATAGAAACATTCTTTTTTTCTGACAAGAAAATGATAAGAGTGAACTGGGTCTACAAAATGTGTTTTTTTTACAGTATTGTATGGTAAATTTTATTAGCTAGAATTTAGATGTTCATAATTAAGATGTTTATTTTTTTACAAGTGGATTTTCAATTTCTTAAAACTATTTAAACAAACCCCTTTTATACAGATCTGCTCAGTGGTACTAACACACACACACACGCACGCACGCACACACACACACACACACACGTAGACTTGTGTGAACGTGAAATGTCTCTTCTCTGTCAGTCAAACTAATTTCCATCATTTGCTCCACTTGTTCCAGCTGTTCAGACCACAATGTTGCTCGCAGCATAATCTCATTTGTGTGAATTTCTCCTTTCTATTTCCTCCTCACTGCTCTTGCCTCAAAGTTTCATTCCTTTGTCATTGCTTTGGTACTGCAAGTTGAGCATCTCACACCACAGCATCCTCTGAGCTCAGCCTGCAGAGCTGAAGCTGCCTCAGAACTGATCGACAGACACAAATGAACCAAAACTCCGATTTTTACACACAAAAATAAAATAAGAACCTCGGTGAAGAGTAAAAGCTTATATAGAGGAGACATGTGTCTAAACACAATGACTTATTAAAGAGCTGGGACTTGTAAATCACTAAAAGAATAGTCCGGTCATTTTGAACAGATCTTCCTGTCAAATATTCAGTCATGACATCAGGGTTAAAGAACGGAGAAGAAAAGAGCAGAAGTCACAAGCTAAGCTAAAGGCTAACCAAACAATGACCAGCTTGTATCATTTTCAGGCTCACAAAGCAGCTTTATCTCAACAATGTCATATACTGGTGTGAAAAAACACCACATGAGCAAATTAAATGTTTAAATGTGTGGGTATAAAATAAAATAAAGATGAATTATAGGATTTTAATATTTTTTGTTTATTTGTTCCTTTGTTCTTTCTCTTTAAATACATTTGCGTGACAATAAGAACTACATCACAGGAATATTTCACACATATTACGAACTACAGCTATATTTTAAAGCATTCAGGATACATTATAATACAGTACCTTAAAATAAATGTGTGTGTTTTTTCTGTGCAATGAGGTATACTGTACCTGATTTGACCAAACAGAATTATATTTAAATCTTTATCTGATGTGTTCACAGCATCAAATGGGAGTTTTCAATAAATGCAATGTGTCACTAGAATCCAAATAATGTCAATGTACTTCTAATTCTTCTATTTTAATGTTTTTGCACTGATCAGGTCACAGTTTATTTGTACTAACAGCTACATAAATAGTAGGTACTAGGGATGCACAATATTATCGGCATGGTATTGATATCAGACGATATTAACAATAAAGTTAAATATCTGCCATCGGCCATTCCATCAAAATATCTCACCGATATAAAATAGCACTGCATCCTAGCACTGCAGGCATATAAAAATGCCTGCAGTGCTAGGATGTTATGACATCATGCACGCCGTTGAGTTTAGATTTGTGAAAATTTACAAATTTGCACTGTTCCGAGTGTTGTCATTGTGTTAGAGAGAGTAAATGTCATGAAAAAAATTTGACTTTAAACATAATCCAAGTTGAAGTGCTGCATCATTTTCAGACCCCTTTTAGGCATCTGCATTTGGTAGCAGGTCAAATTGACAAAGACCATGCAGAAGAATGTGGTACCGGTATTTTAATACCACAGGAGAGAAAGCTATGTCTAAAAGGTAGTCTCTGTAAGTAGGTCTAGAGCAATAAATATTGGCATCAGTATTGGTTATCGACCAAATAAGTTTTAACATATCGGCGTATCGGATATCGGTCAAAAATCCAATATCGTGCATCCCTAGTATGGACATCTTGTCATTTTTGAAATAACGTAACTAGATGATTCGATGTTTACAGTGATCGAGTTTACTGAAGTTTGGAGCTGACACAGAGATTCACAGCTTGTGAGGGTAGATAGTATGCATTGCAGGTAAGGAATATCCAACTTGTGGGTTTAACAAATGAAAGGGGAGAGCACAGGCTCAGCTTCTTTCTTGTGTAATTTGACTCTGCTTTGTGGAAAATATCCCAGCCATCCTGAGCTCTATTCTCAGACCTGTCAGTTCACACCAATCCCACCGAGGCCCGGGGCTGGACCGGAGCCTCGGCTGGCTGCCCTTGTCCAAAAGCATGTGTGATGCTGAGGAAGGCCAGGTTACAAACAAGTCCCCGCAGAGAACGGTTGTATTACACACGTCCTCCACGTAGTCGTTCGGCTTACTGGGATGCATTTGGACACGAAATTGAAGCCAACTTTGATAAAGGTCTCTGCTACAGCTGGTAAAGAAATTGATCGTTTTTAACAAGTGGTCAATAGTTTAATACTGTACCTACTGTAATTGCCGGTGTATAAGCTGCTTTTTTCTCACGCTTTGGACTCCGCGGCGCAGCTCATTTCTGTATTTTTATTCCAATAATTACATTTTGTTTTCTCCCACGAGTCACAAGGACCCATCCCGGAAGAGAGACATGAGTTAATGAGACTGGTAAATAAAGGTAAAAAAAAATAATAATAAAATTTAAATCTGACCAATGAAATTTGGCTAAGGAGCTTCTTGTCACCAGAAACATTTGCCGGAGGCTTCATGTCACCTGGACACTTGCACAGCTGCCCAGTACACACCTCTACTGGGAGTAGGTCTTTGAGAAACAGCTGGCGTGACCACTAAATGTGACCAGTACCAATCTCACTCATGGTTGTTGCATGTTTCTAACACATAAAACATATAAACTATTAAGGTAAGAAAAAAACAACCAACTACCGGTTTTGAATAATTCAGTTGTGTAGATGTTTAGCGGTTTTCTCCAGTGATTACAGATAATGTGTTCTTAGACTAGTTTTTGCACTCGTTCTGTAGGTTGAATGGTTATTTACCGTAGTAATTTACTGGTAACCATGAGTCAGAGACCGTCTCATCATTCATTCAACCTTTATTTATACAGGTTAAGTCCCAGTGAGCCTCAGGAAGTCCAGTGAGAATCAGCAGTGAGTGTTGAAGGCAAACCAACATAAGAAACACCATCTGGTGGTTCATTCTTGTACTATAACAAGGGCTGCACATCTTACCAGGAGCTGTGTACAGTTTGATATTAAATTGTGGACATCTGTGGCTTACACATCAGCACGTCTGATTTGTGTACAAAATTGTGTTTTATACTAAATTAAGTATGCGCGGCTTAGTCAGATGCGTTCTGGCAATTACGATATTTAATATACCAATAGAGGGATTTCAGTGAAGCTCAAGTAAATCCTAAAGGTTTAGGCAGAGATGTTACACAAGCTGTTGTGTTGGAGACAATGTCCAGCTAATACAACAACTGTTTACACCTGTAAAACTGTTACAGCTATTTTTGCCTCTTGTAGCAACCAATCAGATCAATGTCAACCCAGTGACTACTCTCTGAAACCTATTTGCTAATATTAGTTTAATCTTCTCAAAAAACCCATTTCTGACTGTAAGATTATTATTTTTTACTTTTTTCTCATTTAATATGTAAAATCCAAGCTCATCTCTAAATGATGGCCTCCATGTTATTAGCTTATAGCTCGCAGCTTAATTCAGGATAATAAAGACTTTAAACAAGTAGTTTGGTTAGATCCAGTCTGGATAAGCATCATGATAACAAACGGCATGCTGACATCAGATCTGTTCAGATAAGCCCACTCTCTCACTCTTTACTTTTTATTACTTCCAATTACTGAGCAATTTGCGTTCAGGCAAACAATAAGCACTGATTGCACCCTCTGAAACTCTTATATAACAATGATGTGATGATTACAGCTCACAGAAGACAATGTCCCATGAATCCTTCCAAACTACATTTGGTATTTATACAAACAGCCACCTCACACACACACACACACACACACACACACATGAACATGTGCACCTAAAAATGACAGGAGCGCTGATGCCAAGTGAACTGATAACATTTCCCCTTCAGGTCATCTCGTTATTGAACCATGGATGATTTAATAAAGTCATAAAAAGGAATGAATGAGATAAATTACACATAAGATTGTTGTTTCACACACACAAAAAAAAAAAAAACATCACACACACAGCTACACATCAGTTGTGACATGACTACAATAAGATCCAAAAATAACATCACAGCACTGCAAACGCTGGTGCGTTCACGACCTTCACTTTTGAAGCCGTGGCGGTATCTGCATGAACGTCTCGCAAGTTTCTCTATTCCAGGCGACAGCGAGGAGGTCGTTAAGTTTCCTGGTGTGACCTCTGCAGATAAATCTGCCCATTCTCTGTTACAGCACAGGCAGAAGTTAGGCTTTTTATGATCTCCTGCAGCAGAAAATGACAACAAACAAACATGCAACATTAAAAAAAGGACACTGCATTAACTAAGTTTAATTAGCAACAGTAATTAAGTAAAATAACACATTTGGCATATCACAAACAGAAAATATGTTGTTTTATTTGTTGCCAAGTGATACAACAGCTTGGCACTAAAAATAAATGCAGATTTTACTGCAAACCTTATGCAACATCTGTAGAAATGATTTAGCAGATGTCTGTCCGAGAGAGGTCGTTATTACTAGAGAGAGAGGCGGCACTGATTGTGGAGACTCGTTTACCTGGAAGTTCAAATTAACTGCACGGCTCCGCTTGAAACGAGCGGAGCTATGGTGCGATATCGCATCAAGTGCTGGGAGCCCTCTTCAAGATCCACAACGTACTCCCTGAAACAAGAGGCAAAACATTCAAAACACACACCGTGGACAGATAACACTGCCACCTTCTGGACACTAAACTGAACTTGAAGAGTTGTTACCTCTGATCGTCCGTTTCAGGCTCAACAAAAATGTTTTCTTGTCTCTCCTTCACTCGCAGAAAAACGAAGGAGTCCAAACAGGGCTCAGGCACTGGGATAAGATAAAAATGAACCAGTCAATCAGTAAACGCCACCATCAAGCCTGACTTGCAACAGACAGAATATTAAAGGGGATTTTGTACCTGCTTTGAGCATATCCACAGTCTGTAAGTTGGACGGCATGCGTTTCAGCGCTACAGCCTTTAGGTAGGTTTCTGTGCTGGCATAGTACCTGTATGCAACAATTAACATGTTTTAGGTTTTATTCTAACCCTGACTTTCACAAGAATAAACAAAAGGAGCATCAAGCTTCTAAACTCACTCTTTGGCAAACGCAAACTCCTCAGGAGAAAGCAGGGGCGGCTGTCCTTCAGCCCGAGACCTTTCCTTTTCCAGGACATGAGGGAAAAACTTTTCAATCTGGACAAATACAACACAAAGAGGTGTATTTTTTTAACAATATGCACAAAGAGGAAGACCGTGCCGAGCTTTACTTCAGCGGGTCAGAATGACTGACCTTCAGCAGACAAGAGCGCAGGTAGCTGCTGAGGACATAACGAATCCTGTCGATTTCCATGCGATGAACACTGGCCTTGGCATCGCCTGTTTTTACTCGCTGCAAGTTGGATTCCTGTTTGGAGAAACAGCACAACGTTTTAAGACACCAATACACCAAATATAAACAATAAAAGATTGGAACATCTTCTCAAAAATAACTCGTACTATACTCACCAAAGTTTTTAACGTCATTGTTTAACTAAAAGAATATTCAGGTCCATAAACAAGCAAACAATGGATGTAACCCTCTTGCTGCCCTTGGATCAAAACTACCCATAAGGCCTTAGAAGGCCTGTCACAATAACAAATTTTGCTGGGCGATTAATTGTCTCAGAAATTATTGCGATAAACGATAAAATTGTTTGAAATTTGACAATAATTACAAATTATTGTCAAATTTAAGAAGAAATGTTGGTTAATTTGTTTTGTGTGTAGTACCTTTTTTTTTACCACTGGATGGCAGTACAAGACCGTTTGAACCGAAGGATGGATAGTGAGGGAGCGAGCAGTGTGTCTCTTTAAGAAAAACGGGAGGGAGGCCCCTTGACGTGACATGGGCTGTCTCTCCTTCCTTTATTCGGTTCTCAAAATGGCAGACGCTCGGTGTGGTTTGAGCTCTTTAGCATAGCATTTTTCACACAAAGCTTTTAATAATAAAATCAGTAAACAAGTTCTCAGCTTCTTTATGCAAAGAAAAACAACTTTTTAGACAAAGGCACAGGTTTCAACCGTGAATTTTAGAGCTTGGACAAGACGGAGGTTTTTTCCCCCGAGGTCGGCCCGTTACCTTAGCTCGTAACTTAGCTTCTCAGCTTAGCTGCTTTTAACGATCCAAAAATGTGATTTTGGACGATTAAAACAAATTTAAAAGATAAAAGAGAAAGGGAGGGGACAGTGAAGAGCAACGGAGTTGAGCCTTTTGTCATCCAGTGTCTTCAGTAGAAAGAGAGACATGAAGAAACGATAAAGACGATAGAAAATGATGTCGATAATTTTCATTTATAAGCGATTAACTGATTTATTGTTTATAGCGACAGGCCTAGGCCTTAGTCTTAAAACCGAGTCTTCCTAGGTTATTTTGACCCAAGGGCAGCAGACGGGCCACAATATTTAGGTAAAAACTTGTATTTCATAATGTAGAGCAGGGATACTCATTGCGTGGCTCGTGAGCCACATGCGGCAATAATTGCGCATGTCGGCTTGGGCTTCTTTGATGTGGTTTTACGAACAATATTGTGTTAATCTACTTGTTGAGGAGGAGGCAGGTCCGACCAGCCGGTAGAGGTAAAAAACAAACAAACAAAAAAAAGTCCTGTTAAGCTTCAGATGTATTCGCTGATCATCACCGACCGCGTGCGTCCGCTGACCCACCGGTCTAAAGATGTAAAAAATGTCCTGTCAATCTCAAATGGATCAGCTACCGGCCGTGCGTCTCCGCACCTGCGGTGATCTGCAGTGAAGGAAGTAGGAGCATCTTACAGGGCCAGTTCTAGACATGGTTACATGAGGGGGCAGGAGGAAATGTAAAGAGGGTCATCTTCATCCGTACACATACTACAGCATATTCATTGTTGAGCATGGACTTTGGTATTCAGTGTTATTGTTGCTTGTGTTTTCCTCATGGGATAAAAGCTGAAATTTTGACACCTGTGAATCAACATTTTCAACCACACTATCAAGCAAAAACAGAGAAGCCGACTGATGCCCATCTTGAATGCCTCGCTGTGGCTGCAACAACAAATTACAAACACAACATGAAGAAAGTCAAGGACATGCACCACAGCTTCTCATCTCAGTACCAAGGTGCATTTTGTTGAAACAGATAATGAGCTGGCTGTGTTTCTTTTTTGTTCACAGGTGGGTTGTTTCATTTTATTCTTTTATTTGAAGTAACTTGGGGTGATATCGCGGCTCTCCCCTTGACTTTGATCTGTCAATATGGCTCTTTTGAAAAAAAAAAATAGTGAGGATCACTGATGTAGAGCTTCTTAATGATCAATGTGACAATCATTTAAACAGCACAATCTGAACATTATGCTGGGAGTGATGGCGCAGAGGTTAGAGAAGGTGGGCCAGTGACCGGAAGATCGTCGGTTCAACGTCTGGTACTGACAACATCAAAATGTGGGTGGGAAAGCTGAAGCACCCACACCTGCCTCCATTCTCATTTGCTCCACTCTGGGCCCTTGAGCAAGGCACCTAACCCCCACCATCCGCCCTCCCAGACACCCTAGATGGCAGCTCTCTGCTCCACACAGAGGGCTGTGGTAGCTCGGTGGTCTGTGGTTGTGTCAGGAAGGTCATCCGGCGTAAAAACAATAGCCAAGTCTGAAGAAGGGAGCAACCGAAAGAAAAAAATAAATAAAATTTAAAAATCTGGACATAACATAGCAATTTCCTGTTTCATGTGAATATTTGGAGATTTATTCTTGTTTGATCATAACAAGGAAGGGGGAACCTTGAGCTCCTGGAAATTAATTAGAGACTTTTCCCACAACTTTCTTTATGATTTACAGACTGACTACCAACTAGTTTCATGGATGGGTGGAACGTGTAATAGCTAATTAATTAAAAATGTGGTATATTGCGTGATATGTTCAATTTCAAATATTATAAATACAACACTGATTAGAGTCAGTTGTGTCATGACAGGAGTTTTATTTCTTTAGGGCAGGTTAGTCATCAACCTGACTGTAAGGTTGTGTGTGTGTGTGTGTGTGTATGTGTGTGTGTGTGTGTGTGTGTGTGTGTGTGTGTGTGTGTGT
>NC_056506.1:23332719-23340844 GCF_014905685.2 Nematolebias whitei
TGTGTGTGTGTGTGTGTGTGTATGTGTGTGTGTGTGTGTGTGTGTGTGTGTGTGTGTGTGTGTGTGTGTGTGTGTGTGTGTGTGTGTGTGTGTGTGTGTGTGTGTGTGTGTGTGTGTGTGTGTGTGTGTGTGTGTGTGTGTGTGTGTGTGTGTGTGTGTGTGTGTGTGTGAGTTGCTGGTTATGCAAATAATCATTAGACAATTGTACCAGGAAGTTTGGGGTAAGAAAGAAAAGTCCCCAGCCTGTTCCTCTAAGTTCCTCATTCTGCTAGATGACAAGCAGAGCTCCATGAACAGCACCGAGAGCGTACTGGAGGACTAAAATAAAACCTGTACAAGAAGAACTGTTTCCTTCACCGAGGGCTTTAAGAGGTAAGCCTTAAGAGTGGATGACATCAGATGTAACACCTTGAAAGTGTCTTAAAGTTTGTTGGTTTAAAACAGTTTCCAGCAACACTTCTCAAATCTGTGGGTGGTTCTCTTATTTCTGCCTCCAGTATCATAGAAATCATGTTATCGCCCATGTTTCGGTGTCCTATTAGCAAAACATCTTTTAAAACTCAACAAATTTTAAGGAAATGTTCAGAGCAATGGGTCGACATCTGCAACTGATTAACTTTTGAAGTAGAACTCGTTCGAGAAAACACAAAGAAAAAAATGGCTGTACCTGAGTGAATTTGACAGACACTATGATAAAGTGTGGTGTGGTAGTTGCTGAGAGTCATCCTCAACACATACACAAACAGATCATGTGAGATATTGCATGAGAAGGTGCCGTCCTTTTCAAGGTGAACCATACGGGCTGTAACTTTGTCTTTTCTCAACATAAGATAAAGTTGGTCTAAAACTCTGGCACTAAAGGCGTTATATGAATAATAATAATGAATGCTAGTCATTAATTTTGTTATTTTGAGGCACAGAACCAAACACAAGATACTGCTGCAGAAAACCTCGTGACAGTGGAGGAAAAACAACGCAGTTCGACTTTTTATTGTTCATGTATTTTCTGATACAGAAAATACACGTGTGGGCAGAGAATATCCGCTCTTTGATTCTTAAGCTTCTACCTAAACAAGGAACACAAGTTTTCAGACATGCCTCCTTTTGGTTCCCCTTCTTCTTGTTCAAACATCATAAATCAAGTTGCCCAGCTGTGCAAACTTCCTTCTGAATGCTTTTAGTCTTGAAACTGTTCGTTAAGCGCTAAAAGTGTATTTACCAGGTGGGTAAAATATATTTGTTCACTAACGGGTGAAATGACGCTAATGTCTGTACAGACATTTTGGGAATTTTGAGGGAAATTCCTTGATGGCTGCTGAATTGAAAGACCATCAGAGGAACGTGTAGCATGCTGTTATTAGGTCAAACATTAACTCTGTCCTGTTTTATTTCATGACGTAATCCAGCAAGATTCCCATAAGTCCTAACTGTGCCTCATGTTTACTGCTTCAGTACTGATTCTGTTAATTCACCATTAAAATGCCAAACATATGTTGGAAAAAAAAAAAAACTCCATTCTGATAGACAGCCAGATTATTCAACATACAAATTGTCAGATACGTGTGAACACCTGCTGCAGATGGATCAGTCAACACGAGTGCACGGATCAGATCGTCATGGAATGTGACTTTTAAGATTGTCTTACCCAGATTCACAAAGGAAATGCTGCGTTCAAGGCTGGTGAAAAGCTGGGATATCTGAGCCTTACCAGATTTACTGAGTCATTGAGAAAAGACACATTTCTAACTTGGCACAGCGTCTCATATCATCTCTATTAAAACACACATGCGTACATTAACATAGTTATAATCAGACAATTTTACAGATTTTAAGCTAAAATCTAATGTGGTAGACTAATACACAGTTTATACCTCAGTGCTAACTGATCTGGGTTCAAAACTTTAAAACTACTGAAATCAACTCTACCTGTTTATTAGCTAAATATTGTACTTTGTATGAATAAGTGAACAGATTTTAATAAAACTTACAGAAAGTGATCGTTGGCTTTAATTCTATAAGTGATTGATTTTTGGAGTAAACGCAGTCCAGGATGACCATCACAACAAATCAGTCTACACAAAAATGGCTACGATCACATTTTTACAGATACTGATCTAAAACTTTAGGTGGTAGTAGCTGACTGTAGTCTTCAACACAGTCCGTGCACTGACAGAGCATGCAAGATATTACAATATTTCATTAAAATAGAAATTCATTAAAACTCTTGCAAAAAAAAAAGCTGATGTGGCCTATATAAGGTCCTTCAAGGAGTGCAATGATTTTTTTTTTAATTAAATGTGTATAATATTCTATTTTACATGCGTTTTAAAATCTGTAAAACTTTTTGCTCAAGCAGTTTTTTTGTTTGTTTCCAAAATAGGCTAAATTACCACTAATTAAAGTGGACAGCTGTGTGTCTTGTTCTGTTTTTAAAAGTATTCCTATTCCGTTAGAATTTCCATTACTGTGAATGATGCGCTGCGTCATTAAACGTTGTGTAGGACTCGTTCATCCATCCTTTTAGAGTGGAAACTTTTTAAAATCCCAAAGAGTTTCCATAACAGCTGCAAACAACAGCATCAGCAGCACTGAGAAAGATTAGTGGGCGGAGCTTGTTTGGAGCAGAACAAACAGCTTTTTGATGGTTGAGGTGGGGGTTGGCTCCCTGAGCTCCTGTTTTTACAGGAAACTTCAATAAGTTGAAGCAAACATCACTTTGTGCTTATTCTCATGTTGAAGTTAAAGTGATGTATCCAAGACCTTTTGAAGCTCAGTTCATAAAGGCTGTGAACAAACTAGAGCTTACTTGTTTGAAACTAAAGTAGAGTGCAATGGTAACAACAAAGTCCATGCTCAATAATCCAGGTATACAATCCAACATTTTTCATTCAGGTCATCTGGACAGTTTCTTTTTTTTTGTGAGCTGAAACATTTCGCCTTGGATCCGGAAGGCTTCATCAGTCAAGGAAACACAACAAAACTGTTTCTTCCTCCAACAGCTTACTCCAAAGTGGAACAAACCAGTTCTGCTTGTGATTAGGTGGTTTCTTTGGTTCGCCCCTCCACCATTGCCGGCCCTCTTCCTTGTTGACAGTCTTATCAAACTGGTTGAAGTGCAATGGTGTGCTTCATGTGTTCTCAGAAGTCGGCATTTCCAAGTCAGAAAAATCAACTGGAACCTTCACAAATTCAGGATTCCCACTCAAAAAGTTTACCCTTGACCCCTGACCTAAAATCCAAAATAGCTACCTTGCACATGAAAGGTTGTGATAGCTGTAGGACTATTTATTTTCACTACTTTTGGTTTGTATCTTTGTTAACTTTTGGACTTCAGAGAAAAATATAACACAATATTTCTGACAGGTTTGACTTGTTAATGGCTAGTCCGAACGAGGACAAGAATAAAGCAGTTGTTTTTCTGGATTTTTGTTTCTCAATTCTCAAAAACACTTCATAGTGCTTTGTGCAAACACTTTTATTATTTAAATTTTGAATTAGAGAGTTATTCAGGCAGAAATACTATAATAATCCTGCAAGAAAAAGTAACTGGTACCTATTTCTTGGATTCACTGTGCAACAGGCAGGATAGTCTTTGTACAGGTCACAAGTCCATCAACCAGAAAACAGATTAAGTAACTAAATGGTATTACAGTACTACCATAAATTTACTGTACTGTAGTGTGTAACTGAAGGACTTGGCTAATTCCAAGGCTGAGAAATGCACCTCAACAACAGTCAAGCTTTAATTAAAAAGCTCGTAAAGAGCCTGTATTACACAAAGTTTGTTAGATATACAGATAAATATGTAAAAATAAAATAAAATTAGCATTTCTTAAATTAATACATACCTCCTCTTGCCCTGTAAATTGTAAACTAAGATCATTTTATGATGTGTGGGTGTATAAATTGCTCTATATATAAAGCTGGTACATGTATGGTATGAGGAGGATGCCTCATAATAAACATACTCTCATGAGATGCGCTAACACAGATTATGAGGTAAGAGTGTACTGCAAATGGTAAATGGACTGTACTTATATACTGGTAGCACCAATCTATCTTATCAAGATACTCAAAGCTCTTTACACTACAATCTGTGCCTTCATTTACCCATTCATACAGAACTCTGCTAGATCTATACAAAGAATAATCAGTGCTTTGTCACATTCATACATCGATGAGACACACATCAGAAGCAATGAGGGTTTCAATGTCTTGCCCAGGGACTCTTTGGCATGTGACTGCTGGTGGAATCGAACCCCTAACTCTTGCATTGTAGGTCGACTGTTCTAACCACTCAGCCACAACCGCCCAAATGTAAATTTGACTGAGTTAGAACCATTTTTCAGGAAACAACACAGCACAATGACTGCTTCGCTGAAGGTTTTTAATGATGTCGTTGAAGCATTGGATGCTAAGGATTATTGTGTTGCACTTTACTTAAACCTGTCTAAAGCTTTTGACACTGTGAACCATAACATCTTATGTCATAAGCTCTCAGAAATTGATTTCTCAGATCACACCATCGGTTGGTTCATTAAATATCTCTCAGATCAGAGACAATGTGTCCAACATAATGATATTTCTTCCAGATATTTAACGATTAACAACGGTGTACCTCAAGGTTCAGTATTAGGTACCACTCTCTTCACAATCTATATAGGTGATGCAGGTCAGACCATCACTGACGCATTCTTACATTTCTATGCTGACAACAGTTGTTTACTGTCGAACTAAAATGGTTGCTAAGGTGGGGGAGTGGTGGAGCAGAGGTTAGAGAAGGTAGGCCTGTGATTGGAAGATCGCCGGTTCAAGCACTGATACCGACAGCATCAAAAATGTGGGTGGGGTAGGTGAAGCACCCACACCTGCCCCCACCCTCATTCACCCCACCCTGGGCCCATGAGCAAGGCCCTTAACCCCCATCTGCTCCCTAAACAGGTCTCTCTTGAAAATGAGTTCTCGTGGCTCAATGAGACTACCTGGATAAATAAAGGGTAAATGAAAACAAATGAAAAAAAGGCTCTTCAGCTTTTGCAATCTGCTTTTGATATCATCCAGTCAGATTTGTTGTCTCAAACTTGTCCTAAATGCCGACATAACCACAGGGATGTTGTTTTCAAACGGGAAGTCAGTCCCAGCTGTTCTTCCTTTGATTTTGTCTTTGAATGGTTCTTTTTTTGTGTTTGTTGATTCCTATAAATATTTGGGTATCTTGGTTGATTCGCCTCTCTCTTTGAAGCTTTACATGGAAAACTTGGTAAAGAAACTGAAAGTTAAACTGGGTTTCTTTTTCAGAAACAGATCCTGTCTAACTCTGAATGATAGGAGACACCTCGTGACCATGACTTTCCTTCCCTCCATTGATTACAGTGACATTATTTACATGAATGATCCTACAAGAACCCTGCAGATGTTGGATGCTGTCTATCACGGTGCACTAAGATTCATAACTGGCTGTGATTATCGTACCTACCACTGCACCCTGTATTCACTGGTTAACTGGACATCATCAACTTCATGCAGACTCTCTCACTGGTACATTTTCATCTTTAAATCACTTCTTGGTCTGCTGCCTTCATACATCTCCTCCTATATGTCTCTGTGTGAGTGCAGCTACAGCGTGCGCTCTCAGGACATTATTACCTGCAGTGTTCCCTCAGTGAGGACTGAATTAGGTAAAAGGGCCTTCTCTTCTTCTTCCTGTTTCCTGGAACATCTTGCAAAAAGATCTGAAACTCTTGACCTTGACCTCTCTAAGTGGTTTCAAATATTTGTTAAGTTCATGGCAAAAACCAATGCAGACATGTTCCTGTTTTTAGTTTTCTACACCGCCTTATAATCTAGCTGTTTTTGTTTCGTTTTTAAATACCATTTTCTTTTATTTGTTCTCCTCAATTTGCATGCTTTTTAAGATTGTCTATTGTTGTCTTTGTTGTCTACTGTTGTCATCACTCTTAGTTAAAATCAGGTCTCTCTTGTAAATGAGTCCCTGAGGCTCAATGGGATTAACCTGTATAAATGAAGGTTGAATTCATTTTTAAGTTGACTGTGGTTAATTAGATATGGTGGCCATCTTGATTTGCAGGGATTTAAAAGGTGAATTACTATAATTGTTGGCTTACATTCAACAATTACTCAATGAGATTTGTTTAAATATGTGCATAGGTTCAGATATTTTACAAACTCAGTAGACAGACACAGAGACATGATCTTCAAAGGCTTGGCCCGGCCGAGCCCCAGGAGTCAGGGCTTGACCACCAGGTGCTCGCCGGATGCAGGGAGGTGCCCTTTTGCAGGCAAGGTTCCCAGATGTTTTTTTTTATTTATTTTTTTTATCAAGATTTTGAATCACTCTTAGTCTGTCCCCTCCCCCGAGGCCTGTTTGCCATAGGATATCCTACCAGGGACTGATGCCCCTGACAACACAGCCCCCAGGATCACAAGATCAAACCCCTCTACTGTGTTAAGGTGGCGATTCTGCAGAAGGGCACATCAGTTTTAATGTTTTCGTATTAAAGCTGTTTGTCACACGTGACCTGCAGATCTAAACTGTTTCCAGAGATGTTCAGGAGAAGCGGCATGTCAGCAGGATCTCACAGCACTTCTTTAAGTGGCACATTTCTAACTACATTCTGTACATTCTTTTTGTTTCATCTAGATCTAAGGGCCAAATGGTTGACTTATGGGGAAATTTTGAAGTACATGGCTATACTTCATTTTTATTTATTTATTTATTTATTTCAATTATTGCCTGCTTTTTTGTTGAGGGTTATGAGTTGGTGCTAATTTTCAGTAGTCAAGAGCTTAAAACAAAAGTTTAATGACTTGCAACAAGACATGTTGAGCTTTATCACACACACACACACACGCACACACACACACACCATTGCAAATCAAGCTTCAGGATTTCTTGTAAATATACATCTGATCATAAACTTAGAGGGAAGTGCTGAAAGTTTCAGTTAGCCAATTTGTGAAAACTACATTAGATAAAAAAAAGAGAAGTTGGTCCAAGTGTCCGTTTGGTTCACTGTAGTTGGCTGAAAAATCAGATTTAAGAAGCAATCAGAATACAGCACACCAGCAGATGGACCTCGTTTCTGTGATGTTAGCAAAACATCTCATGAATTACTGCATGGATTTTCATGGCATTTATTAGGTTTGAGCAAAACAGGAAAAACTCTGTCCCTTCTCATAAGAAGATTTTAGTTTAAATTTCTGGCATGAAAAGCGGCGGGTAGCATCAAGAAATACTGACTTAATTACATGATGTGGTCCTATTGGCTTCATCAGGTTGTGATCTACAGCTTTCGCTGGAGCAGTTTGCAGCCGAGTGTGACACGGCCGGGATAAGGATCAGTTCCTCCAAATCCGAGGCCATGGTGTTGAGCCAGAAAAGGGTAGAGTGCCCTCTCCGGGTCATGGAGGAGGTCCTGCCCCAAAGTGGAGGAGTTCAAGTATCTTGGGTTCTTGTTCACGAATGAGGGAAAAATGGAACGTGAGATCGATAGGTGGATAGGTGCAGCGTTGTCAGTGAAGCAGGCGCTGTACTGGTCTGTCGTGGTGAAGAGAGAGCTGAATCAAATGGTGAAGCTCTCTATTTACCAGTCGATCTACGTTCCTACCCTCATCCATGGTCATGAGTTTTGAGTTGTGACCGAAAGAACGAGATCTCGGATACAAGCGGCCAAAATGAGTTTTCTCCGCAGGGTGTCTGGGCTCTCCCTTAGAGATAAGGTGAGAAGCTCGATTATCCGGGAGGGACTCAGAGTAGAGTCGCTGCTTCTCCACATCAAGAGGAGCCAGTTGAGGTGGCTCGGGCATCTGGTTAGGATGCCTCCTGGACGCCTCCCTGGTGAGGTGTTCCAGACACGTCCCACCGGGAGGAGACCCAGAGGAAGACACAGGACACGCTGGAAGGATTATGTTTCTCGGCTGGCCTGGGAACGCCTCAGGATTCCCCCTGAGGAGCTGGCCTAAGTGGCTGGGGAGAGGGAAGTCTGGGCCTCCCTACTTAAGCTGCTTACCCCCGTGACCCGACCCCAGATAAGCGGAAGAGCAAGGATGGATGGATGGATGGATGGATGGATGGATGGATGGATGGATGATGGATGTATGGATG
>NC_056506.1:23340944-23343780 GCF_014905685.2 Nematolebias whitei
CACACTATATCTTTCAATGACCACATGCATGAAAGAGCACATACAGCCCACTGTGACAGAGACTGATAGGCATTATTACCTCAGAGGCTGTGGAGGGAGGCAGAGGCAGGCAGTGAAACTCTGGCTTCAGTCTAAGGACCAAGAGACGCCTCACACTAATCCAGACCCTGACAGCTGTGACGACCCTTCTATGCTGATGATACCTACCCATTCCTCCAGGTCCGCCATGTTCATGTAAACCAAAGCTGTCACCTGCAGGCTCCAAAATAGTTCACCCCTCAAATAATAGTAGCACAACCATCTGCAAGGTTGAATATTGTTAGCCCAAGTCTGCGTATGATTGGAGGAGGAAGTTCAAACTGACAGTTGAGAAGTGTGTCATCATATCTACCGCTCCTGTTCAGAGTAGCACCTTCAAATCAGGCAGCCCAACTCTGTAGCTTCCCTCTGTTGTCATGGCTACCTACAAAAGGTATGACAACATTAATGGATGACAGACTGTGCTGGACAACTATTTCTGATAAGCTTGACTTTGAGATATTTTTGCTCGTATTAAAGGTTCTGGCTGGACGGCAGCCCACACAGTGGCACCCACAGGGAGATGTCAGCATCTTGCAAAATGGTCATATGAGTCAATCTCTTCTCTTTCTGTCCACAAGTTGTTTTCATCAGTTTTTAAAGGCCCCATGTGTGCCATTATGTTGTGTTTATATATAAAAAGTGTGTTATGTCCACCCTGATTGCAATTCAGTATGTGCACTTTTATGAAGTATGAAGTTTGGCCGAAGTCTTCTGTCTTGTAAAGAGAGACAACAGCTTTTAGTTTATTAAGAGCTTGGAACAGATGGCAGCAAGGATTATAAGAGTTTTGAAGGTAATGGACAGCTACTGTTGGAAAATTGTGAATGGATTTTGCAAGGGAGTTTCCAAAATATCTCAACATTTTTGCGATGTTTTTCAATTTTCACGTAAGTCGCAGAGCCTTGGTCTCGTGTCGCTGGAATTTTGAACGTGTCGAAAAAAATTGTGAGATACATTTTCTCTCAAAATAGCCAGTCTCATGGCGAGTGTCTCAAACTTTTCTCAACTTATTGTCTGTAATTCTGGAGGGCTATAGTGGCACTATTTATGTATACAGTGGTTTGTCATTTTCTCACAGTTTTGTTTCCAACTAGTTCCCACCAGTCTCAGTCCTGTGAGATACTAACCTGTATAAACAAAGGTTGAATGAATATTACTTTTAACTAAGATTACTTCAATCAGCACTGACAGTAAATAGCTTATAGGGTAACAACAAAATATGTAGATTTAGTAAAAGAATCAATTACAGAATATGTATCTGTTAAGCTGTTTGACCCAAGTCCTCAATAAAAAGGCAAGCTCCCTAATCGTCCCTACTCGTCTCTGTTGTTTCTTTGAGGTTCATTACACCTGAAGAATCACTATTTATGTGTTCCCAACAATGTCCTGGTGGTTGAATCAAGATGACTATTAAAAAAATATTGTGTTGGAAACTGAAATATATTTCTAGTGTGGCCAAATCAGAAGAATAACTGGAAAAAGAGACCACTACCAACCCATTGCTCTACACATAAACTCCAGTTCAGCTCCATGACGACATTTGTTTCACAATAAGAAGATTATCTTCAACCCCTGTTCCATACCACCCCTTTACTTTCAGCTATCCATCTAGTTTCTGTACCTACCATAGTTTGTTTTGTTCAGGGGAAGCTGGTGCCTATCTCCACCAGTCAATAGGTGAAGGGTGCAGTCAAACAGGTTGCAGTCCATCAGTGGGCCACACAGAGACAAAAATAAAAATAAAACCATGCACACACTAACAACTAGGGAAATCCATCCATATATCCATCCATCTATGATCTTTACCCACTTCGTCCTTTTCTGGTCACGGGTGGTCACTGGTACCCATGTCCAGCAGTCACTGTGTGAGAGGCGGGGGACACCACGGACAGGTCTCCAGTCCATCACAGGAACACATAGAGACAAACAAGACAAACAACCATTCACTCTCTCACTCACATCTAGAAACAATTTAGAGTTACCAATCATCCTAACATGCATGTTTTTGGTCTGTGGGAGGAAACCGGAGTACCCGGAGAAAACCCACTCATGCACGGAGAGAACACTCAAACTCCACCCAGAAGGGTCCCGGCCCAGGATTTGAACCGCTGACCTTCTCGCTGAGAGACAACAGCTCTACTAACTGAGCCACCATGCCACCACATAGGGCAAATTTAGAAGTTCAAATTAACCCAACACACCCCTGCAAGTCTTTAAACACAATAAATGTCTTATTTTCTTCTTTTTAGGTATGAGACGACCAAAATGTAAATGGTCCACAGTTAAACAGGACATTTCTACTCTTCTTCACTGTACATTCTGCTTTTCACTGATCAGCATGTTGGAGGCAATGTGGATATTCACAGTCTTTAAAGACACTTCAACATGTGACAGGACTGAGGGTCACACCACAGAGCTTCTGATAAAAACATGAACTCTACCACAGAGTTTAGTATTGCTGAGGTAATGAGGAACTGCTGAGTTAATCATCAGTGTACTGGAAGAGATATACAAATAAGTAAAAAAAAAAAAAGTAACAAATTCTTATTTCATATTTCTCATTGTCTCAATGATTGGTGGGAATGAATTAGGACAGAGTTATACAGAGAAACATTCATTCATTTCTTGTACATGCTTTGTTCTGGTCAGGGTCAACAGGGTGCTGACCCCAAGTCAGAAAAGTGGTGGGTTTTTTTTTTGAGACGTTTCGTCCTTCATCCAAAGGACTTCATCAGTCCGAGGAGCCACAACAAAC
>NC_056506.1:23343880-23382897 GCF_014905685.2 Nematolebias whitei
ACCCAGAGAGGGCACTCTACCCTTTTCCGGCTCAAGACCATGGCCTCGGATTTGGAGGAACTGATCTTCATCCCGGCCGCATCGCATTCGGCTGCGAACCGCTCCAGCGAAAGCTGTAGATCACGATCTGATGAAGCCAATAAGACCACATCATCTGCAAAAAGCAGAGACGCAATTCTGAGGCCACCAAAACGGATCCCCTCAACACCTTGGCTGCGCCTAGAAATTCTGTCCATAAAAGTTATGAACAGAATCGGTGACAAAGGGCAACCTTGGCGGAGTCCAACTCTCACCGGGAACAAGCCCGACTTACTGCCGGCGATGCGGACCAGGCTCTGACACCGGTCATACAGGGACCTAACAGCCCGTATCAAAGGGCCTGGTACCCCATACTCCCAGAGTACCCCCCACATGGCCCCCCGAGGGACGCGGTCGAAAGCCTTCTCCAAGTCCACAAAGCACATGTAGACTGGTTGGGCAAACTCCCACGCACCCTCCAGGACCCTGCTGAGAGTGTAGAGCTGGTCCAGTGTTCCACGGCCAGGACGAAAACCGCACTGTTCCTCCTGAATCCGAGCTTCGACTATCCGACGGACCCTCCTCTCCAGAACCCCCGAATAGACCTTACCAGGGAGGCTTAAGAGCGTGATTCCCCTGTAGTTGGAACACACTCTACGGTCCCCCTTTTTGAATAGGGGGACCACCACCCCGGTCTGCCAATCCAGGGGAACTTCCCCCGATGTCCACGCAACATTGCAGAGTCGCGTAAGCCAACACAACCCTACAACATCCAGAGCCTTAAGGAACTCTGGGCGGATCTCATCCACCCCCGGGGCCCTGCCACCGAGGAGCTTTTTAACCACCTCGGTGACCTCAGCACCAGAGATTGGAGGGCCCGACCCAGAGTCCCCAGGTTCCGCTTCCTCAGTGGAAGACGTGCCGGTGGGATTGAGGAGGTCTTCAAAGTATTCCGCCCACCGACCCACAACATCCCGAGTTGAGGTCAGCAGCAAACCACTCCCACTATAAACAGTGTTGGTGGCATACCGCTTCCCCCCCCTGAGACGCCGGATGGTGGACCAGAAACGTCTTGAAGCCGTGCGGAAGTCGTTCTCCATGGCCTCTCCGAACTCCTCCCATGCCCGAGTTTTTGCCTCAGCAACCACCCGAGCCGCATGTCGCTTGGACTGCCGGTACCCATCAGCTGCTTCCGGGGTCCCACAGGCCAAAAAGGCCCGATAGGACTCCTTCTTCAGCCTGACAGCATCCCTCACTGACGGTGTCCACCATTGGGTTCGAGGGTTGCCGCCGCGACAGGCACCGACAACCTTGCGGCCGCAGCTCTGGTAAGCCGCCTCGACAATAGAGGCACGAAACATGGTCCACTCAGACTCAATGTCCCCCACCTCCCTTGGAACATGTTCAAAGTTCTCCCGGAGGTGGGAGTTGAAACTCCGTCTCACAGGAGACTCTGCCAGACGTTCCCAGCAAACCCTCACAATACGTTTGGGCCTACCAGGTCTGACCGGCATCCTCCCCCACCATCGGAGCCAACTCACCACCAGGTAATGATCAGTTGACAGCTCCGCCCCTCTCTTCACTCGAGTGTCCAAGACATGTGGCCGCAGTTCAGATGAGACGATGACAAAGTCGATCATCGAACTGCGGCCTAGGGTGTCCTGGTGCCAAGAGCACATATGGACACCCTTATGCTTGAACAAGGTGTTCGTTATTGACAATCCATGACGAGCACAGAAGTCCAACAACAGAACACCACTCTGGTTCAGATCAGGGGGGCCGTTCCTCCCAACCACACCCCTCCAGGTCTCACTGTCATTGCCCACATGAGCATTGAAGTCCCCCAGCAGAACAAGGGAGTCCCCAGAAGGTGCACTTTCCAGTACCCCCTCTAAGGACTCCAGAAAGGGTGGATAATCTGAACTGCCGTTTGGTGCATAAGCACAAACGACAGTCAGAACCCGTCCCCCCACACGTAGGCGGAGAGAGGCCACCCTCTCATTCACGGGGGTGAACCCCAATACACAGGCACCAAGTTGGGGGGCAATTAGTACACCCACGCCTGCTCGGCGCCTCTCACCAGGGGCAACTCCAGAGTGGAAGAGTGTCCAGCCCCTCTCAAGGAAACTGGTTCCAGAGCCCGAGCCATGCGTAGAGGTGAGTCCGACTATTTCTAGCCGGAACCTCTCAGCCTCACACACCAGCTCAGGCTCCTTCCCCACCAGTGAGGTGACATTCCACGTCCCAATAGCCAGCTTCTGTAGCCGAGGATCAGACCGCCAGGGTCCCCGCCCTCGGCCACCACCCATCCCACATTGCACCCGACCCCTTTGGCCCCTCCCACAGGTGGTGAGCCCATGGGAAGGGGGACCCACGTCTCCTCTTCGGGCTGTGCCCGGCCGAGCTCCATGGGTAAAAGCCCGGCCACCAGGCGCTCGCCCACGTGCCCCACCTCCAGGCCTGGCTCCAGAGTGGGGCCCCGGTGACCCACGTCCGGGCAAGGGAACACTAGGTCCATTTGTGTTTTTCATCATAGGGGTGTGTTTGGGCTGCACTTTGTCTGGTCCCTCACCTAGGACCTGTCTGCCATGGGTGACCCTACTAGGGGCATAAAGCCCCTGACAGCATAGCTCCTAGGATCATTGGGACACTCAAACCCCTCCACCACGGTAAGGTGGCAGCCCAGGGAGGGCTGTTAATAAATGTGCTGAGAAAAGTGAAAACCTAGCATCTCTTGAGGTGCAAAAATTGAACTCTTGGTTCATACCACACCAAATTTTAATTCAGTTTCTGTACTGGTACCAATTGGCGAGACGGAGGGATCAGGCTGGAAAGGATGTGCAGCAGGTTAGCCTTGTTAAAGATAGGAATGGTAATGTTCTAACAAGTGAGAAGAGTGTGACAGGAAGGTGGAAGGAGTACTTTGAGGAGCTAATGAATGAAGAGACTGAAAGAGAAAGAAGAGTAGAGGTCATATAAACTGTGTACCAGGCAGTGGGGAAGATTAGTGAGGGTTAAGTTTGGAAAGCTCTGAAAATAATGAAAAAGGGGAAGGCAGTAGGACCTGATGGCATACCAGTGGAGGTTTGGAAATGTCTTGGAGAGCTGGTGATGGAGATGTGAAAGGTCACAGATGTTTTTCACTTACTGAAGTTGAATCTTATAACTCATATTACCATCATGTGTGTGTGTGTGTTAAAGAGTTGTTTTGTCTGGACAGATTGGAGGCAGAGGCATGGAGCCTTTACTCAAGCCTAAGCAAAGAGGCTGCAACCTTGGCTTTGTCTGATAAACTATAAAGGGACACTTTTTTATTCTCTTGGTGAGCAGACTTGGGACGGAGCGTCATGTAACATTTTGATGCTTGTATATTCAAAACTGCTCCATCTTGCAAGATTAAACTGGGATTAAGAAAATATCTGTCTCTCCTGTGTGGCATATTTATTCAAAGAGCTATTGAAAGGATAATATAAAATTATCCTAACAGATGGCAGTGAGTTTTTGACTCAAATATTCAATGGTATATTTGAGCGTGAGAAAATGCCTGTGGAATGGAGAAGAAGTGTGATGTCCATTTTTAAGAACAAAGGTGATGTACAGAGTTGTAGTAATTACATGGGGGATTAAGTTGATGAGTCATACGATGAAGATCTGGGAGAGAGTTGTGGAAGCAAGACTTAGACGAGAGGTGACTGTGAGCAGCAGTATGGTTTCATGCCAAGAAAAAGCACCACAGATGCCATTTTTGCTTTGAGAAAGCTGATGGAGAAGTACAGAGAGGGTCCAAATAAACTCCATTGTCTTTGTGGATTTAGAAAAAGCAAATGACAGGGTGTCAAGGGAAGAAGTGTGGTATAGCATGAGGAAATCTGGAGTGGCACAGAAGTATGTTAGACTGGTACAGGACATGTATGAGGACAGCAGGACAGTGGTGAGATGTGCTGTAGGAGTGACAGATAGCTTCAAGGTGGAGATGGGAATGCACCATGGATCGGTTCTGAGCTCCTTCTTGTTTGCTCTGGTGATGGATCGACTAACAGATGAGGTCAGGCAGGAATCCCCGTGGACTATGATGTTTGCAGATGACATTGTGATCTATGTTGAGAACAGGGAACAGGTGGAAGAGAACTTGGAGAGGTGGAGGTATGCACTTGAAAGAAGAGGAATGAAAGTCAGTCATAGTAAGACAGAGTACATGTGTAGCAAGGCCGGTGGAACAGTGAGGCTACAAGGAGCAGAGGTCACAAAGGTGCAGGACTTCCAAGTACTTGGGGTCACTGTCCAGGAAAAAGAGGAGTGTTGTCAAGAGGTGAAAAAAAGAGTTCATACAGGATGGAGTGGATTGAGAAAAAAAATTCAGGAGTGGTTTGTGACAAAAAAGTGTCAGCACAGGTCAAAGGAAAAGTTTACAACACAGTTGTGAGACCAGCTATATTGTATGGTCTGGAGACAGTGGTATTGACAAAAAGACAGAAGAAAGAACTGGAAGTGGTGGAAATGAAGATGTTGAGGTTCTCCTTAGGAGTGACAAGGCTAGATAAGATTAGGACTGAGATCATCAGAGGTACAGCACAGGCTGAACAACCAAGAGATAAAGTTAGGGAGGCCAGACTGAGATGGTTTGGACATGTCCAGAAGACGGACAGTGGGTATATTGGTAGAAGGATGTTAGAAATGCAGCTGCCAGAAAAAAGACAAAGAGGAGATATATGGATGCAGTTACAGATGACATGGAGGTAGTTGGAGTGAGGACAGAGGATGCAGAGGACAGAGTGAGGTGGAGGACGATGACTCACTGTGGAGACCCCTGGAGAGGGAAAAGCTGAAAGAAGAAAAAGAAGATTTGTGGACAGTTAACAGTAATGATAAAACATCATAAACCTTCATTTAAAATCTCCTGACAAAACACATATAGACACAGGCAACAACTTCATTGTCTGCTTTTCAGCATCGGGCAAAGTTAAGACGGTTGAGCCAGTCTGAAAATGTAAACTCCATCCATCTATCTGCTGCCTGGACACTGCTGGTGAGACGTTCCACCATTTTTGAGTCGTCTGCAGATTTCACCATGAGGGTATTTGTCACTGAGCTATGCGGATGTGCGTCAGCATTTTGTTGTGGTTTTTTTAAGTCAGGAGCCTGAATCCCAATCTGACTGTGAGACCATAGCTGAGAAATATGTGGTGTTGTGGCTTGTTTCAGAAAGTTTTACCACAAAAAGAAGTGAAGTGAAAGGCAGCTGCAAGAAATATTCTTTTGAACAAGACTTATCATGAGGCGGACAACGTTGTTGATCACACCTTTGAGTTTTGGATTTTTGTTTCATTATACTAATGTATTTTTTTTGTTTATACCCGTTATTAGAAGCAACACGAATAAAAAAAATATTCTAGCTGTGTTATTTCTAAGGAGGGGCTGAAAAGTGACAGGTGTTCAGAGCCAAACTTGTTGTTTTCAACAACCGTGAATGTGCAATAGACCACATCACTCTTTCTTTTTCTCACTTCCTCCTGCAGGAAGGATGGGCTGTCTGAAGTCCACGCTGAGCGGTGGTCTGGGGAGTGCTGTGGAGGGGAAAACACAACAGCAGGATGCACAATCTGATCAGGCGCGCTACGTGAGAGACCCCACCTCCAAAACAAAACTTGACAGAGTAAGACAACTTAAGAGAGGCAACTGCTCCATGTGATTGTTTTCAACCAAACAAACAAAAAAAAAAAGACAAATAAGATGCAGAAATCTAGCTAGTCATATGTTTTATGCGCTTTATGAGTCTAAAATTGAAAAATTAAAAACTGGTAATCAAACTATTAATAGCCATGACGGAAAACATTTTTGAGTCATATCTTTATTTATTTTTTTTTAAATCTGTTAAACATTTTCCATTATATTTCTGAGATATTCATAAGAAAGTGACTCAAACGTTTCCTAATACAACTTCCTTATGAAAGAGTTGATGTCTGTTAGAATGAGCTGAACAGATTCTGAAGGAGTCAAAGGACTTCTGAAGAACACCATCTAACATGTTTTTTTTTTTTTTTGCAGACTAACACCTTATTACCAGGTCAGGTGTTCGAAAAGATGGAAGGTATTCCACCATTTTTCTTGTCTTATGTGCATTTCTCTTTGCTTTACTTTTTTATCTGGTAAATATATTTCATGTTGAAGCTACTCATTCTGACCTGTGGGACAAAACAAATGGAATTCTTAATCCTACTTTTTATATATTGTTAGCTTCTAGGCATTAGCCACAATGGCTGGGAAATTTAAAGAAACAAGGTAGCAGCACCAAAGAGTTAATGTCTTTTATTGCAATGAGCCTTCAAAATGAGCAATTTTAAGTAAAACGTTGTAACAGGTCCAGTGCAACATATTTTTATTTACCTGAGGAATAAAACAGAAAGTTCTTGTTTCGGTCAGTTTTATTGTAAAGAAAAGCTAAACATGATCAAAGTAAACTACACTAAATAATTGCATACTAACGCTTTAGTCATCCTAAAATGTTTTCTTTGTTTGAGCAATTTATAGTTCACAGTACATTCTTTGCAAATACTTTTAAAAACATTATTGCATTTTGTTCTGAAGAAAAGCTGAAGACATACTTTTTGTTTCAGTCATATCTGATTAGACCTCTTTGTTCCGCCGCTCTTTAACAAAACTCGCATTCAGTGGACAAAAATATTAAATCCACGAGTGATCAGAATTTGTTTTACCTCCTCACAGAGGACCACAGAGGAGATTGCATCCTCTGTTGACCGTGAGAACCGATCAACAGAGGATGCAATCTCCTCTGTGGTCCACACTGCACTCAACCACCTGGAGCAGAAAAACTCTTACGTCCGTATGCTCTTTGTGGACTTCACATCCGCCTTCAACACCATGATCCCCCAAACCCTGATGGACAAACTATCCACACTAGGACTAAGCCCCTCCATCTGCAACTGGGTACTAGACATTTAACAAACAGACCACAGTTAGTGAGGATCCACAACCTCTCCTCCTCCACCATAACCCTCAGCACTGGCTCTCCTCAGGGATGTGTGTTGAGCCCCCTTCTGTTTACTCTGCTCACATATGATTGTGCTGCTACCCATCCAGGCTGTCACATTGTAAAGTTTGCAGATGATACAGCGGTGGTGGGATGCATCACAAACAATGATGAGTCCAGCTACAGGCAAGAGGTGGAACACCTGGAGAGCTGGTGCAGAGAGAATAACCTTCACATCAATGTGAAGAAGACAAAGGAGATGATTGTGGACTTCAGAAGGAACAAAAACACCTACACCCCCCTGAACATAAGAGGATCTGCGGTGGAAGTGGTCTCCAGCTACAAGTACTTGGGTGTACACATGAATGACAACCTCAGCTGGAGCAACAACACCACCAGCCTGATCAAGAAAGCTCATCAGAGACTCTACTTCCTCAGACGGCTGAGGCGAGCTGGTCTGGGAAGCTCAGTCCTCACCTCCTTCTACAGGTGTGCAGTGGAGAGCATCCTGTGCTCGAGCATCAATGTGTGGCATGGAGGCTGCACAGCTGCAGAAAGAAAAGCTTTGCAGAGAGTGGTGAAGGCTGCACAGAAATCTGTTGGAATCAGTCTCCCCACCATCACAGACATCTACACCTCCAGATGCAGGAAGAGGGCCACCTGCATCATGAAGGACCCCACCCACCCAGCACACACACTTTTTGCCCCACTCCCCTCAGGAAGGAGGTTAAGGAGCATTAAGTGTAGAACCACTAGACTGAGGAACAGCTTCTACCCTGAGGCTGTTAGACTCATGAATCTCTAACTAGAATAATCACTGTGAAAAACCATATCATGTTGCTGCTGATCTGTTTCATGTTGCTGCTGATCTGTTTCATGTTGCTGCTGATCTGTTTCAATGTTGATGTGTTCATGCGTGCACATCTGCTCACAGACTCATGTTCATGTTTGTGCTGATGTTCAATGTTTTATGTTATGAGTGCTTAGTGTATATTTAGTTGATGTTTTTCTTAGTTCATATCTTAGATGTTATTACTGTTTTTCTTATACATTTTATTGTTGGATGTAACTGGGACCCCGTGTACATAATTTCGCTCCACCACATGTACCACATGAAGTGCGACTGACAATAAAGAAACTCTGACTCTGACTCTGACTCACAGATCATAGCAGCGCCTCATATACCACAGACTCACTTTTTGTGAGGAAATAATGGACTTTATCAAGCCTGTAACGTAACTATAAACATGTTTGGTGTAAATCAGGGTTATTCAACTGGTGACCCAGGGGCAAATCAGGCCCACAGATGAGCTCAGTTCGGCCCACCAATGGGTTCATTTTTAAATAAAACTAGATTTTAAACCATAAAACAAACTTATTTAATGAGAATAACTGCTACATGTTGACCCCATGAGCTCTTGACTTTCAGTAACTGTGGCTCTTTGAGCAGTTTAGTTACATAGTCCTGTTGTAAATGATTATTTTTGCAGTGAAGTCTAAGGGCTGAACTGAGCGCAGACAGATATTTAGATATAGTATTTGCTTGATTACATCTGATTCCTCCGTCTGACTCTGCAACACCAAAATCTGTAACTGAAAGAGGAATTTCAATGACTGTAAAAATAGACTGACAGTACCTGCAACTGTGCACGCATGTGTTCATTTGTATGTTTAAAACTTTGGCACGTCAGGTAGATCAAACATGGATTATTTCAAGGAATGTAATTTTCATGTATTTTTAGCATCTGTTTTTTTCAAACAGAGGAACTATTAATATTGTTTGATTTGAAAGTGAGTCATGGTTTTTGTTATTGCGTTCCAAATTTATGACGTTGATTCAACTGTTACAGCCTTTAAAGGGACAACAACACAGTTTTGAGTAGTATGTGCAGTGTATTTTAAAATGCAAGTCTCAGTGAGCTAAAGTGCATTTTGTGAACTCAGTGTACAGTGTTATATCTCAGCCTTTTCAAAATAATTTAGCTTTAAATAAAGTGAAAAAGTGGAGGACAGAAACAAGGATCAGGCTAAAAAATAACAAATAAAAATGTATCTACAGCAGATGAACAATGTCTGAAGGTCATGTCTTGGAAAATAATTACCAAGAAATCATGTTTATAGTGTATAAATACAGTTTTATTTGTCAACCTAAAGATCCATCTTGAATAGGGTTTGTTGCTAAATTGCGAGGCATGGGTCAGCGCGACATCTAATGATGTCTTGAGTTTATGAGCCGTTTTATACCTGAATGATTCACGGATCACAATCAAGTGGGTCAAGAGTCATCTGAAAATCATCTGAAACAAGAACAGAAAATTTGTGAAAAAATGGTCCTGGTCCGAACTGTCGATCAAAGAACACATGAAAGTCCAGCTGCTTGGAAGCAAAATATGAGAAATAAAAGGATGACTCAAGACTTTTGAACAGTATGGTATACAGCTCCATTCATAGTTTTCTTGGAAGTCTGCAAAGTAAGTTTCCTAGGGTTGCCACAGTGAGCAAATTTGCATGAAAGATTTGGCAATCTGTTTTACACCGGATGCCCTTCCTGACACAACCTGGGCTCAAACCCACAACCTCAGGATCACAAAACCACTGCACTGATCACCGAGCTACTGCAGCCCCCTTAGAAGTCTACAAAATACCTCTTATTCCCTGGACCTTATAATTTACCACATGGAAGGGCTAATGTTAATGTTAGCATGTTAGCTGGTGTTTTGCTGTAGATGCTGTGTATCACTGCTAGCTGAAAAATACCTGGCCCATTTGGAATGATGAGCATATCTTCAACTTTGTATCTTCTTGCTGGCAGCGGCAGCCTAATATGTTCCACATTTATTCTGTTTTATTTGAAGAAAAGTTCCTGCTCACACCCGGTGATATAACCTCTCCTGGTTGAAGTCGACATCCTTATGAGAACAAGTTCAGGACACATTCAAGGGTGGTCTGGGACACTATTGACCACATTTCATTAATTACTGTAAAAAATCAAAGTGTCCTGGTCCACGCAAATAGACCATTATGAGCATACATGCTTTTTTAATCGCAGCATAAGTTTATTTTGTACAGTTTTTTTTTTTCATGCAACCTTTGTTTATACAAATAAATCACATTGAGCCTCGAAGACTCATTTACAAGTGAGACCTGTTTGGACAGACAAAAAGTCATGAAAGTGACAACATATATAGGATATGGAGGCAAAAAAAAAAAAATCCTAACAGACTCTCATTCCATGGCTGAGGAAAGATAGCCTGAAATAGAAAAGAACACCTCGCACATAAGCACATAGTGATGCAGACATTCCGCAGGGGAGAGGAGAAGACAAGAGCAGTGAGTGTGTCCAAGGACACTCCAGGGGCACTGTAGAAGTTCTGATAAGAATGGTATAATCAGTCAGTTCCCTCTGGTGAGATCCATCAACACTCTCCAGGGTGCTGAGGTCGACTTGGACAGCACCAGAGAGAATCCAAGAGTCCTGAAATGACGACACAATGTTTATTCAGCCGGGTGGACACACCGCTAGTCCATGCCTGAGAGTATTCCCCGAGGTCTGACCCATCCTGCCAGCAAATCCTATGGGCTGCAAGTGGCCTGCAATTCTCACAAATCACATCCAATTTGCGGTTCAGTTCGCTAAGCATTTGAGTCTGGGTGTTCGAGGCATGGAGCAAACCATCACACAAGGCAGACAGCCTGACCAGGGCCAAATTTGCTGCAGACAACTTCCTTGTTTGTTGATAAACCAGGAACCAGCAGATTCCAAAAAGCCTGTTATCACAAATCCATTTATATACGTGTCTTCGACATCCTTGATTCTTACTTACTCATATCCTTACATTAATGTGTTTTTTTATAGTTGAATTTTAACAAAGTTGGCCCTTTTTAGTCTGTATTTTTAGACACGTCATGTTTGACAGTGATAAGTGGTAAACTTTTGTATTTTGTCAGAACTGACATGTCATTTTTCTTTTTCGTCTTAGCAAACAATGAACCTGGCAAAATAGTGATTGGCCTTTACTCTTACGAAGCAACACACCCTGATGACTTGAGATTCAAGAAAGGAGAAAAGATGAAAATCTTAGAAGAGTAAGTGACTCAAGTTAACGTGATGTAAAGTTTGATAGTAGTTCATACATTATGTAGTATAGAGGAAACATAATCATAATTATAGCAGGTCATCTTATTTATTACTGTGAAATACGGCCAACCATAGCTGAAGGTATTTTACCGTAAATTACACAATTTAATGTTTAAAGCTAAATTAAATGCCTGAATTAAATTGAATAGAATTATTAAGTTAGTTTCTAAATAATTAAAAATTACAGATTTACGAGAATGTTAGGACCCTTTGTTTGAGAGTAAAATGTATTTATGTTTATTTCTAGACATGGTGACTGGTGGAAAGCAAAGTCTCTGACATCCAACAAGGAAGGATTCATACCATCAAATTACGTCGCCCAGGTCAACACCATGGAAACAGAAGAGTGTGTAGCTGCATTCTGATTACTAAATACAATTTATAAATCTCAAGATGATGGTGTTTTGTTTTATTTATTTTTAGTTGAAATCATATCTTCACTTGTTTGTGTTTTAATCATTAAAACTTTGATTTTTATCATTTAAAAAAAATGCTTAATCTAATGCAGGTGGTTTTTTAAAGACATCACACGAAAGGATGCAGAAAGGCAGCTTTTGTCACCGGGAAACAAACCAGGATCTTATCTCATCAGAGAAAGTGAGACATCGAAAGGTACAAAATCACAACAGAGCTTAGAGAGAGAAAAAAAATATCTGAAAATATATCAACACTGAACATTCACAAATGAAACATTCCTAAATATTTGAAATGATCATTTTTCAGGAGACTACTCACTGTCAGTCAGAGACATCAACACTCAAAGGCTGGATTCAGTGAAACATTATAAAATCAGGAAGTTGGACAATGGTGGCTTCTACATTTCTCCCAAAATCTCCTTCCCCAACATCGGCAGCATGATCAAACATTATCACAGTGAGTATGGCTCTGGAACGTAAAATGAAAGCTTGTATTCAAGTTTACTGGAGGTGTCATGGTCCGTTGACTCATCCAGAGCACTCGTTTATCTCTGCAGAAAGAGCAGAGGTTGAGAACGCAGTAAAAGTGGCAAAGCTACAAGAACTCTGTGTGAAGTGATAGAAAGGACCTTAACCCTCTGCTGTCCTTGGATCAAAATGGTCCACGAGGCTGGACATGTTTTTTTGGCGGCTGTGGCTGAGTGGTTAGAGCAGTTGTCCTCCAATGCAAGAATTCGAGGTTCAAATCCACCAGCAGTCACATGCCGAAGTGTCCCTGGGCAAGACACTGAACCCCTCATTGCCTCCGATGCGTGTCCCATTGATGTATGAATGTGATCTAAAGCGCTGATTAGTCATTGTAGAGATCTAGTAGAGTGCTGTATGAATGGGTGAATGAGGGCACAGATTGTGTTGTAAAGCGCTTTGAGTGTCTTGATCAGATAGAAAGGTGCTATATAAATACAGTTCATCCATTTACAGTTATTTAAATTTAAGAAGGCACAACGTAACGCTAAACACTTTATTATTTCTAAAGCTCACAGTAACATGAGTCAAATGTTATTTTTACCAATGGTAAAGGATTCAAAAAGTGTTCAATACAAAAACAACTGGACTTTATTTGTAACAGAAGACTTTTCGCTCCTCATCCGAGGAGCTTTCTCAATTCAAAGAGCAGAGAGTGAGGGGTTCAGGTTATAAGGCTGAGTGAGATAAGACACACACACATATGTAGATTGGCAGTTCACACCTAAACACCTTAACAGTAGGTCTTTGTTCCTCTAATTCACAGACGAGGCCCATCTGTTCCCATCTAGTGTGAAAACCGGCTGGGAATCTGTTTTAAAGTTGCATTAAATGTTTTTGAAAGTGGAAATCTGAGGCCTCCTCCTCTGTTAAGAGACGGCTTTTCTCTTTTTACATAAATTGCTTCCTTCACCCCCCTCTCAAACCATCTGTGTTCTCGGTCCAAAATGTGTGACGTGGAGGTGAACTGCGGAATTTTGTCCAGAGGAGGTGGATCTCCTGTGTTGAACCATGCGTCTGTGAAGAGGCTGTTTAGTTTCTCCAATGTAGAGGTCTGGACAGTCCTCGCTGCATTGGACCGCATACACTACACCGCTCTGTTTGTGTATGGGTGTTTTGTCCTTAGGGTGGACCAGTCTCTGTCTGAGAGTCCTGCTGGGTTTGAAATGTACTGGGATCTTGTGTTTGTTGAAGATCCTTCTGAATTTCTCTGATACTCCAGCAACATAAGGGATGACAATGTTTTTCCATCTGTTGTTCTCCTTTTTCTGTTTATTAGTGTGTTTTGAATTTTGAATTCACTTTGACTTCAATTTGACTTTTTGAATTCATCATGTCCTGGATGACTGAGAATCTACACCAGCATAATGGTATAGGAATTCACTCAAAAATAAAAGCAGATTTTTTTATCTTATATTACTTCTTGATTGTCTTTCACAAATGCAGTTATGCTATCTTGCTGGCATGCTATTATTTAAGTAACTAAATGAGTTTTCATTTCATTAACATTATAAGTAGGCATAGACACCATCTATCCATCCATTTTCTTCCGTTTATCCGGGTTCGGGTCACGGTGGTAGCAGCTTAAGTAGGGAGGCCCAGACTTCCCACTCCCCAGCCACTTGATCCAGCTCCTCCGGGGGAATCCCAAGACGTTCCCAGGCCAGGCGAGAAACATGGTCCCTCCAGCGTGTCCTGGGTCTTCCTCTGGGTCTCCTCTCGGTGGGACGTGTCTGGAACACCTCACCAGGGAGGCGTCCAGGAGGCATCCTAACCAAATGCCCGAGCCACCTCAACTGGCTTCTCTTGACATGGAGAAGCAGCGGCTCTACTCTGAGTCCCTCCCGGATGACCGAGCTTCTCACCCTATCTCTAAGGGAGAGCCCAGACACCCTGCGGAGAAAACTCATTTCTGCCGCTTGTATCCGAGAGCTCGTTCTTTCGATCACAACCCAAAGCTCATGACCATAGATGAGGGTAGGAACGTAGATCGACTGATAAATTGAGAGCTTCGCCTTTTGACTCTGCTCTCTTTTCACCACAACAGACCGGTACAGCGCCCACTTCACTGCAGACGTTACACCTATCAGCCTATTGATCTCACGCTCTATTTTTCCCTCATTCGTGAACAAGACCCCAAAATACTTGAACTCCTCCACTTGGGGCAGGACCTCCTCCCTGACCCAGAGAGGGCACTCTACCCTTTTCCGGCTCAAGACCATGGCCTCAGATTTGGAGGAACTGATCCTCATCCCGGCCGTGTCGCTCTCGGCTGCGAACCGCTCCAGTGAAAGCTGTAGATCACGATTTGATGAAGCCAATAGGACCACATCATCTGCAAAAAGCAGAGACGCAATCCTAAGACCACCAAAATGGATCCCCTCGACACCTTGGCTGGGCCTAGAAATTCTGTCCATAATAGTTATGAACAGAATCGGTGACAAAGGGCAAACTTGGCTGAGTCCAACTCTCACCAGTACAACAGTAGACACAATCATAAAAAGTGAATTGAAAAATAAAAGAAAATTAAATATATATAAAAACGAAACAAAAACAGCTACATTATAAAGTGATGTAAAATACTAAAAACAGGAACATGTCTGTGTTGGTTTTTGCCATGAACTTAGCAAATGTTTGAAGCCATTTACTCACTTTAATATTCACTTTAAAGCTAGGAATAAAAAAATAAAATAAACATGTTTAGTGTTAGCAGGATTTAATACTAACTTTGAAACTTATCCAACATTAATAAAACTTACCTCACGTTGCCTTTTTGGACATTCATGCATATATTCTAAATAAAGGTTGAATGAATGTGTACAAATTGCACTTGCCTATAGAGAAGAGATTATTACAGCCTCATATAAAATCAATAATGATGATGATATCGGAAAAAAATCTGTATCGGCCAATATCCAGATTTAGGTATTGGGATGGGATCAGAAGTAAAAAAAATGTGGATCGGTGCATCCCTAATTTTAACAGTAAAGTTTAACTTACCCGTGACAATAGTTTCCACTTTATATTTCTTTCAAAATAAACTACGATCGCAGAAACAGATGATGGGATACTCTAAGTTGCTTTTCATTCTTTTCTGGGGTGTGGGGTTGTTGGGGGGATTGGGTGTTGTGTTAGAAATAAAAACACCCCAACTTTAATAGCATTATTAGGAAACAACTTAGTGTGTTACTACATGTTATATACAGTATATATGTTTGTTTGTTTTTTTTTAAGATTGTAGTGATGGTTGCAATATATTTTATTTATTTATTTACTCACATTTTCAGTAAACTTTGAATAACTGAAAATCACTTCCCATCCCTAGTTATAAGTATTTTGTGATGTACAAATGAAAAACGCAATCCTTGTTTTATGGAGTCTCACCTACAGTAACTCATAAAGCTAAATGTTTTCTAGCTTCCCCTGCATACTTAAGAGGCAGCCCTTAACAAAAATAGCACATTTGAAGTTTATTTTTGCAAGTATACTTTAAGTTAAGTATAAGTATATCATGTATACTACACACCATACTTGTAGTGTACTAGAAGTATACTGATTTAATACTTGTTTGGACTAAATTGGGACATTTTTATACTATTTTTAAGTATATCAAATAAAGTTTATTAAAAGTAAACTTCAAGTACACTTCCTCATTTTTAGTATAAAATAAGTATACTTGTAGTACACTTAAATAAACTACTTTTTGCTAAGGGAGTGTTAAAAATACCCATTGCTCAAATAAAAGGATGTCTCTGTGTTTACTTCACAGCCAAAGCAGACGGCCTGTGCTATAAACTGGAGCGTCCGTGCATAAAACCTAAAGCACAACGGCCCTGGGATAAGGACGCTTGGGAAATATCCAAGGACTCTATAAAGATGGTAAAGAAGCTGGGAGCAGGGCAGTTTGGAGAAGTCTGGATGGGTGAGTATGGAGAAACAAGCTAAACCAAATTAAAAACGCCGTCTTAAAAACAATCCTATATCTAACAGGTTGCCACAAAAATGGACCACTGCAGTGGTGCACTTTTGCCAAGCTGGGCATACGAGTTCTGTCATGTTTGAATGGTAAAAAGCAAAATAAGCATCAAAGTTTGCAAGTACCCCAGGCTTCTCTCCAACCCTTTCCACTGGAATGAGAACATTTTTATTATAGCTGGTATGAAGTGTTGTAAGGTTAAACTAAACAGTCGTTTGTTGAGTTGTGTGCACCTCACAGAGACAGAAAGCTGTGGTGAGGGGCCATGGGTCTATGAGTCAATACTCACCTCAGCAGTTCTAGGTTATTTCCTGTTTGGTTTGCTGCAAAACCAAATATTTGTAGGTAGAGGAAGAACCAGACGACCCAAAGGGTTCTGTCCACAGAAACAGAAGATATCAGAGTTCAAGGTATATCAATAGTCAAATTACAGGTGAAAAACAAATAAATTGATTGATTTTTCATTTTAGCTGTAAAGGCAACTATTATTTGTTTGTTTGCAAACGACACGTTGACGGGTGGCTGCGTAAAGAAGAGTTTGACTCTTTTATTTCAGATCCATCCTTTGATTTCCTGTCAACTTAAAACTGCAGAAGTGAAGAAAACATTAAAGTTTCATTTCCCTACACTTGTCGCTCCCAAAGTGTTTGGCTTTGGATCGTTTCTCTAAAAATAAATTATTAATAAGATGTCAGCACATTCGATGATCTTAGGCACGTTTAAATGAGCGTCACAGTCAACGAAGCACCGGGTTGGATGCGACGGCTGATTTGTACTGGAGGTTTGAGAAGCTGGTGAGATCATGTGATGCTGAGGGAGTGCTTATACAGCAACGAGACGTTAGTTTCATGTCTCACCAGGTGTAAGTGCTGCGACAGCAGCTGTCGTGGTTTAAAAAAAACAAAAAAGAAATAGAAAATGTGACAACAGAAAGGTTTTTTTATTTTATTTTTTTTATTATTTTGGGTGTGGTTCAGGGGAAGTTATATTGAATTCAGACAGGAAGTGCAAAATAAAATTTAAAAAATGACTTTTTCAACCATGAGTGACTTATATTGAATAGCTACTAACTGTTTGCATAGTGTATTAATTTTCATTAAATCTGTGACCAAATGGAATAATTTTGGTGCAGTTAAACATCTTTTAAAACAAAATGAGGAGTTCAAATCTATCTCAGCTCACATGAATCTGTCTGCAGATCATTTCTGTTCTGCATTCTCTACTTGTCCCGTTGTACCTTTGAAATTCAACAAGGCTTTATTGTACATTATACAGCAAGTTAACATGCAAGCAAGTTTACCACACTTTGAGTTGTTTTCTGTCATCATTTGCATTTTTATTAGTGTTATGGGTAAAAACATTTTATCTAACTTCTCTTAGCTGTGATTTGTAACATAACTTCATCTAACATTCATTGAGTACATTCAGTTTTCTGAGTTTCATTGAGGTCTAGGATGACTTGCTAGGGATGAATCTGGACAACTACCACACCAAATGTTTGCTCAAAATCTGGGAAATTAATTGAGTTATAAATGTTTTCTGTTGGCTAAGGTCATGTATCATGATCTGAGGTTACATCTAGTAATTACTTTTTCAGGGTTTCATTCAAATCTGTCCAGTGGCTGATGAGATATTGAGATGATGAGATATTTTGCTGATAAATGGGCACAGACACACGAGCAACAACATTGTTCCCTTTTGATGTCCATGATGTCAGTAAACGCACCAGAAGTAACAAAATTACTTTTATTAAACAGATCAAACTTGTTGTTGAGTAACAATGCTTTTCTTGGCCAAATAAATACAGAACCTGTTAAACTTGAACAAAATTGTAGTCTGACCTGCAATCAGCTGGAAATTATTTGGTAATGCTTTTTCCGTGTCTTGTTTTTTTTTGTGTGTGTGTGTGTGTGACTTCAGCTTACTATAACAACACCACCAAAGTGGCGGTGAAGACGCTGAAGCCTGGCACCATGACTCCAGAAGCTTTCTTAGAGGAGGCCAATGTGATGAAGACGCTGCACCACGACAGGCTGGTTCGGCTCTACGCAGTCATCACCAAGACAGAACCCATCTACATCATCACTGAATTCATGGCTAATGGTATCTGCACTCTTGTTTACTGTGGATGATTTCATCAGGGAGAGGATCTGAGTCATTGCATTAGAGCGAGGTCAGCTTCACTGTTAGGTGTCAGGAACATGAACACGTTGAAGGGTTCATTTGGATTATTTTGGAGTGGGGTTATGTGGAGATGGTATCTGTAGTCAGTATGCAAGCTGCAGTAGACAGCAGACTGAAACAACTTTAATTGGTAGAATCAAGGAGAAATTAAATTCTCTGAAGAATCAAGCTATCATCTTGTCTGAATGAGGCCAGTATTGAAGTGTACTTCTGCACTTTTTTTCCTCCAAAAAACTCAAATCTTAAAGACATGATATCAGTTCAAGTAAAAACGGTTTTATTGTTGATTTTTTTTTTTTTTAACTACCTTACTTTTACCGTAGATCATTATTCTGTCCTGTTAGGTCTTAAACATGTTCATTTGACACATTATTGTTGGATCAGCTGCACAGCTTTTCTCTCAGGCGTCTAAAGTTTTCACCACAGGTTAAGAGGCGTCAACAACGTCCTGATTTGTCAACTGTGTATTATAAAAGAACACGAAACGTTTCTCACTTAAAGAAACTGGTCCAGATGACACGATTTAACTTTTGTTGTTGTTATCTACCTGGATGATTGAGTTTACAACCTTTTTCTGAACCACTTTGGCCTTGGTTGTCCTCAGGCTGTTTCTGGGAGTAGCAAGTTGGCCACCTGTCCTACAACATCTGATCATTCTACATGATGATTGATTGTTTTGGACAGATGATCCCTTTTTGTATGTGTTAAAATCCAGTTTTCTGGGAGTTCATCGGGAGGATGGCTTGAAACACATCAATGAGTGCTATTTATGGGACAGGTCTGGGTTGGCAGGCCACAGACTGATGAAGTCTTTCAGATGAAAGACGAAACATTTCTCCCTTAAAGAAACTTGTCCAAATTACATGATTTAACCTTTTTTGGTTTGTTTTTATCTTCAAGTGGTTTTTGCCTGGACTTTAACATTTTTGTGGATTTTTTAGGGTAATATAATCTAAATGTGGATAACAGCAAATCTTTTCAAAACAAGCGTCCATGTTTCCTCCTTTTAGGGTCCGGGACCCTAACGAAGCGGTACAGATGATTAAATTCACACCACACTGACTTTAGCGTTGAGCCTACAGCAGAGTAGGTGTGAAACCATGAGTCATAAACTATGACTTAAACTCATTTGGCAATAAGTGTTTCACAAAAAATAACGATAACAGACCACAGACAGGTATGATCTTCACTGTAGAGTTGTACATAAACATCCATTTAATACTATATATTATATATATAATAATATATAGTGTATAACATATAAGAATTTTCTTCTTCTTCCTGCACCCTTTTCATTCAATTAGTTTTCTTTTTGATGAATTTGTTTTGTTTCTTTTGTTTCTTTTAAATGAATGAATAAATACAGAATTAACAAAGGTGTAATACGTTTCAAAGTGCTTGCATGAACTTATAATAACGTTTTGAGTTTTGAGTTATTTTAAGGTGACAAAATGTTACTTCGAATGTGACCCCAGTTTAATCACCTGTTAGCATGACTGCTAATAGATTCACGTTTTATTTATTCTCCAAACTAAGATAATTTAGTCCATCTACCGCAGGTAAGATGTTGATGACTGAAAAACCACTCTACAGAACTCCACCGGAAAAATCTAAACTATTCCTTTGAAAGGAAAAGACTGAACAACAACTAAGAGTATTTAGTGGAAAACAGCTGGACTCATTGTCTTGGTTCTTTACTGAAAGTAAAAAATGCAGCATATTGATGCACACACAGTCACACCTATGAACAAAAATATCGTTTCCTGTTTTGTATTATTTTTTAGGAAGCCTTCTAGACTTCTTAAAAAGTGACCCAGGATGCAAACTGCAACTACCAAAGCTTATTGATTTCTCAGCACAGGTGACTTTTTCTCTTCTTCTGTATATATTTTATATTGATCTTTACATTTAACTCTCATGGTTTGACAAACAGATATCACCGTTTATCACATTTTTCTGCTGTTTCATGTGTTCTTGTTTTTTGGCTAATGTTACAAGCCTCGTTTCCTTGTTCTGTTTCAGATAGCGGAGGGCATGGCGTACATAGAGAGGAAGAATTATATCCACAGGGACCTGAGAGCTGCAAATGTCCTCGTGTCCGAGAGTATGCTGTGCAAAATAGCCGACTTTGGGTTGGCAAGAGTCATCGAGGATGACGAGTATTCTGCCAGAGACGGTAAATGTTGGGAACAGGAGTGTGTGGTCATTTTTGTGTGTAAGACGTGTTCCTATCAATAATGAGTCACTTTCCAGACTGCGTGTTAAGAAGTGAAACTTAAAAACTTTTTTGAACAGGCAGCTATGTTAGGTGCAAAACAGACCCTTGTGGTTTCATTTCGTCGTACTTTCAGTTGATGTGTATTATATGTGTATTATTACCACAATGCCTCTAAAGCCACACGTTGCACTTCACTTTGTTCTCGTGCCTTGTCAGGCAAGGGGTTATTAAAATATTAGTTTGGGTTTTGTGAAGTTGGTTTTTGTTGTAAAGTTATTAACAATTATTATCTTACCTGTTGTGGATAGGTTCTTTGAACTACCTGACATTTAAGAAACAGAGCTTAATTCAGACTAGATTGAAATGTTCACAGTGAGCCCGAGCAAAGCCAAGAACAAAAAAAAAGTCAAACGACTCCTATTACGAAAAAAAATTGACATTTCATATGAATTCTATCTTGTTTAAAAGGAAAATCCTGTCAATTTCATATTAGGCTATTATTTCTTTTGAATTATATGGTTTTGGTAAGTGCAAATTGTAGCAGCTAGATTTAGTATATTTTAGTTTTATCCACAATCCACTACGGTCTTAGGGTAGTTCAGAGTTAAATTATCTGTCAAGTCAGAGCTAATCAGTACTTTTCCAAACTGAGGTAGTTTAACAGCTGCCAACAAGTGATATATTGTTTTTTTCATTAACTGTTCTTTTTTTTCTTCACAACTTACACCGAATGACTCATTGTACCAATTTGAGCTGCACCAAAAGAAACAAAGCAAAACAGTAATTTAAATAATTAGTGTTCTGAAAGAAATACATAATTTGAGCTATAGTTTAATCGTAAGACGAATGTATCATCATCATCACCATTGTCATCCCCATCTTCACTCACTGCCCTCTCTACCTGCCTGGAGGAGATAAGGGCATGGATGAATCTGAACTTTCTTCAGTTAAACTGCTCCAAAACTGAGGCCATACTGATTGGCACCCCTCACCAGGTTCAAACATCAACTATAACGACTATTTCCTTTTCTGGACAAGACATCCCCCTCTCCACCTCTGTTACAAATCTTGGAGTAAGAATGGACTCTCATCTTACATTTGAAAATCACATTAAGCATCTGTTTAAAACCACCTGTTGCTTCCATCTCCGAAATCTCTCTTTTGCAGATGCAGAGTAACTCGTCCATGCCTTTGTCTCCTCCAGGCTCGACTACTGCAACTCCCTGTTTACTGGAATCCCCGGCAAAAACCTTCAGAAGCTTCACTATATTCAAAACAGTGCAGCCAGGATCTTATTGAGAGCTCGTAAATTTGAACATATTACACCCATTCTCCATAACCACCACTGGCTTCCTGTCACCTACAGAATTCAGTACAAAATTGCTCTCATTGCCCATCAGTGTTTAAACGGAACTTCACCAGATTATCTGAAGGACCTTCTTGCTCCATATTCATCCACCTGGTCCCTACAATCACAGAACTGTAATCTCCTCCACCTTCCACAAACTAAATTAAGGACCATGGGAGATCGGGCATTCTGTGTGGCTGCCCCCTGCCTCTGGAATGTTTGATACCACCAGGAATCTTACTGCTAACCACCTAAACTGAACCAATGGTGTGGAAAAGAGTCTTTCAAAAGCCCAAAGGTCCCTCAGCAGAGCCTCTGAAGTCTGCAGGAAGGGGAAACTACATGAAGAATGAAAGTCTCAGCAGTACCAGCTGTCTGGCCTTTATGGTAGACCAGCTGGATGAAAACATGAAGAGCAGCCTGGCTGGAGTTTACCAAGAAAAGCATTTAAAATATGACCTTTCTGAGTGGTTATCAAAGCATACATGGGCTAAATTTACCATCTGAATTGTAACAAAATGTTTTTTACTTTGTTGATATGGGTTATTAAACCCATGAAGAGTTAGTTTTAATTCAAACCAAAGAAAAAAATGGCTGGATTTCTTTTGGAGGCAGACAAATCTATTTTTGTGTCATAAATGAAACATGTCCGATCACTGATCTGGAACTAGTAGATACTGAAACTTCAGTGACGGAAATTTAAAATAAACGTAGTTACATAAATAGAAATAAAACTTCCATGGCACATAGGTGAAACAGGTGTGGGGAACTATGTGTGCGTTTTAATTCATTCAACCTTTATTTAGACAGGTTAATCCAATTGAACCTCGGGGACTCATTTACAAGAGAGACCTGATTATGTGCCATTTGTATAAATTAACCTCTGTATTTATTATAACAAATTTTATGTATGTTTTTTAGGTGCCAAATTTCCCATTAAGTGGACAGCTCCAGAGGCCATCAACTATGGCACCTTCACCATTAAATCAGACATGTGGTCCTTTGGAGTCCTTCTTTACGAGATTATCACGTATGGGAAAATCCCATACCCAGGTACATACACTGCGTCTTCTGCTTGAAGTTTAGAAAGAAGGGATGAATGCATTAACTATAAAAAGTTAAACACCCAAAAGTGATGGTCCAGCTTGGATGTAATTTGGGAAACATGCAGATATGTAAACGATTTGACTGACAAAGAGCTAGTACATTTGGAATGGTCTCCAGAGAACACAAGTGGTGGCATCACAGGTGCAGCAATTGTGTTACTGAGCAGATGTCAGAGTTTCCAACAGTCAACAGACACAAAAGATGTCTCAAAGAATCAGTAGACAGCAGTACCAGCATTTGATGGAGGCACATTATGGGTTTCCAAGAGGCTTGGTGGTTGTGTTGCACAACTGCCTGACATGCAAGGCCAAGACAGAACACACCAAGAAGGATTGTTGTATTGTGTGCCAAGCATTACAGAGTCCTGTGACATTTGGTCCAGGTAATCCAGAAGCAGAGATTGCTTACAATACTCCATGTCATCCCAAAATTGTGTTGACAACTCTCATCACTGTACTACAGGTTCATTGTTCAAATGGTGGGCTGCCATTAACACCAGAGCAGAGATGCTTTGTTTGGAGTAATGCTGGGAATTATGGAATGATGACAAGTGATCCCTTAAGATGTTCTGCATTAAACCTTGGTTCTAGATCGTTGCAGATGACTATCATGTGTAAAAGGTGGGATCAAGGAGAGAAACTTTTGCTAATGTGGTAGAAAGATACATTGGTGCAACTCTTGCCATCGTAGTGTAGGGAGCCATGGACTATGACTTCAGTCCTTCTCTGGTAGGAATTCAGGGTTACTGACAGCACAGAGACATCATGTGTACATGTCTTACCCCTCCTGAGACAGCACCCTGGCACAGTCTTTGAACAAGACAATCCCTGTCCACTATATGAACGTCTGCTTCATCTTGAAGTCCAGTGACCATCCATGTCCTGCCTGTGACTGTTCCCCAGTCAAACGTGTGAGACCACCTAATGTGGCCTGTTGAATCTTTAGAGCCAGTTATGACAGCTGTGGGCCAACTTGCTGCAGGAGCTGAATAATGCTGTAGAATTGGTCAAATCTTTTATGCTGGTGAGAGCGACTGCTGCACCCTACTTACATCGAAACGTCAGTGTACCCATACAACCAAATCCGTTAGCAACTGATTCTCATATAGTGTAATTATTGTTGCTCAGTCAGTGTTATATGATCTGACATTTTCTTCATAGTCTTTCTCTGCAATTTTGATTCAATGAACAGCCCACTAAGTGCAGACATCATTATTTATGTTATTTTTATTCAGTGTTGCAGAAAAATGTATATTTGTGGTGGATTATTATTTCAACTATGCCTTGGACCAACTTGTTTCCTAAATGATGTTGTTAAGTGTTACATTATTTCTTACTGCCCTCTGCCTGCTAAATGTATTTCCTACACTGCATGCACATCCATCCATCCGTTCATCCATTATCTTTACCCGCTTCTTCCTTTTCGGGTCACGGGGGTCACTGGTACCCATATCCAGCAGTTACTGTGCGAGAGGCAGGGTGCACTATGGACAGGTTTCAAGTCCATCCCATTCACTTCCATTTCACAGCTCCATTAACTCTCTGAGTCCACCTCTACACATTCCACTGTCACATATTAATCCACTCTGTGTGTCTGTTTCAAGGTATGACCAAAGCAGAGGTGGTTTCTTCGATTCAACGCGGCTACAGGATGCCACGGCCTGACAACTGTCCCCAAGAGCTGTATGATATCATGACATCCTGCTGGAATCAGAAGCCTGATGACAGGCCCACCTTTGACTACACACAGAGTGTCCTGGATGACTTCTACACTGCCACAGAGTCGCAGTACCAGCAGCCATAGTGACTACAAGCCAGGAAGATGTCATTTCACATTCACTCATTATGTTTAAAGCTACTCTTGAAGAGTAGATTTGTTTGTATACATGGACAATAACATTATTTTTATACAATGCACATAAAATTCAGTTTGCAATTTTATAAAATCCTTCATCGTGGACATCTAAAATGCTAGAGTGACGTTTGAAAACTTGTGTTTGAGCTCATTCTCAAAATGTCTAAAATCCAAGTAGCATCATGTACAAAAGAAAATACACTGTGCCCACATCTTATTGTATTTGAATCATTTGACACTGGAACATTTTAAATATATTGGCTAGATGGACTCAGTTGAAAACATGTTTTTTTGTTGAAGCATCAAACAGCAGATCTATGTTATAAAATATATGATTTCTTGGTGTTATTTAAATTACTCAGTTTCCTTCAAGGTGCGGATGTTTATCAAATTGAAGCCTTATTTTAGGTGAACCATCAAATCTTTTGTCCTTATGAGTTGCAGTTTGCATTTCAAAAGAAGGAACTAATGTTTGCTGTACAGAAATGTGCATACGTTTAAAGTTATTTGCTTTACATTTCAGAAATAATCAATAAGCTGCTTTTACGCTGAGGCTCCGACTGTCTCGTAGCAGTTCATATTTTACTGTTTATGCAAATAATGAGCTTCTTCTTTTTGTCCAGAGAGGGCTTGATCACCTCTGTGTCCACTTCATATTGAAGTCCTGAGTAGCTTTTTGTTTTCTTGTTTTGGGGATTAAAGTATGGAAGCTTTTGCCTTGTTATCACCATTTCAATGACTGTTTCCTTTTTACAATACAATTTGTTATATATTATAATTTTTTTTGATTTAACAGTAAAAGATTTTTTTTTTTTTTTTTCAGAATGGAACCGTTTATTGTGTTCACTGTTTGAAACAATGAGATGTTTTTCATTAAAATGTGCTTTGGTATTTGAATAACGATGGCGCCTCCAGAATTTTTTTATAGGGTGGTCATGTGGAGGCCAGTGAAAATGCCAAAACAAAAAGCCATGAAAGCATTTAGGAAACTCTTTAATGTTGCCGTAAAATGGCAATTGGAAAATTATTTTGCAGGTAAAATGACTACTGTAATTATGTGACGAGCATGGACCAGAGCCAGTAACATTTGGAGTTCCACAACAGTCCCATTGTGTCCAGTGTTGTATATTTACATACGCATTTAATGCCATAAATTGTTCTTAAATTAGGTTTTTCTATCCTTTACACTAAGAAAGTCAAATGTTCCTCTTTAATTTGAAGGTGTGTACTGAACAAAACATTTACTAGAGGCAAGTGTTCTTACGTTCCAAGCCACCACTTCTAACTATTTTAAAAATATTTGTATTTATTTGTTGCTGTGTACATTTGTGAACAAAAAATGTGTTGTTATAAATGTCCAAAGCTGAAAATAATGTTGAGGACCAGTTTCAGCAGGACTAGATCTTAAGTTCTATTTTCAATTTCAAACTAAATATCTTAATATTTTTAAGCTCCTAATTGCTCAAAACATTGTTTTGGTTCCACTAATTCTAAATGGGGGTGAGGGGGGGGGGGGGGGGGTTAAAAATGCAGACCAAGGACTGATGATAAAAGTCTGACCAAGGTGGTGAGCAAAATTTTATAAAGGGTCATTGACTCTATTATAAATACCAATGTCCGTGTGCTTTGCAGTCATTCTGACATAGCAGAACATTTTGCTATTACAATGTAAAATAACATATTTATAATTACAAAAACCAAGAATTGAATGTCGACCTTGATTATATTTTGAAAACAAACAACTAGGAATCTATTTGGTGTGCGGTGCCTGATTTTATGACTGTAGCTTTATAGACTGGCCTGCCTGCCGGCCCCCACCCCAGATCCCACAAACTAACACACATATAACTCAAAATATGAACGTGCACCAGCTAAATTTTTAATTTTACAAATGTAAAATTTATACATTTTCATTTTACAGAAGTCAATGTTACAAGTGTTCATGTGAATGGGGCAAGACTTAAAGGTTCTACTGGAACCAGTTGACGGTGAAGGCTGGATCTGCCAGCCATAAGACAAACAAATATCGCTTTTCTTTGTTAAATAAAAATGATGAGCAGTGTTAGGAATTCATATGTGAGCTACACAAAAGAGTAAAGAGGAACGATTTTGAACAATTATCGACCAATCTCCAAACTCTGTATTTTAGCTAAGATTTTAGAAAAACTGATAAATACACAAGTCAAGAAGTATTTGGACTTTTTTAATACTTTATCTTCCCTCCAATCTGGTTTCAGGAAACAACACAGCACAATGACTGCTTCGATGAAGGGTTTTTATGATGCTGTTGAAGCTTTGGACACAAAAGATGCTGCACTTTACTTAGACCTATCCAAAGCCTTTGATACTGTAGATCATGACATCTTATGCCACAAGCTCTCAGATACTGGCTTCTCAGATCATACTGTGGGCTGGTTCTCAAACTATCTCTCAGGATGAAGGCAATGTGTTCGACATAACGGTACTTCATTTAGCTACCTAAAGGTCACCGATGGTGTACCACAAGGCTCAGTTTTGGGTCCCACTCTTTTTACAATTTATATAAATCATTTAGGTCAAAACATTCCTGACGCATCCTTGCATCTCTATGCCGATGACACTGTTGTCTATTGTCAAGCTAACACCGTTGCCAAGGTTTTCCAGCTTCTACAGTTTGCATTTGACATCATTCAGTTAGGCTTATTCCATCTCAAGCTGGTGCTAAATGCTGATAAAACCAAAGGGATGTTGTTTTCAAACAGAAGAATGGTGACAGCAACTCTTCCTCCTATCTCATCCATGCATGGTGTTCCTATTGAGTTTGTAGATTCTTACAAATACTTGGGAATTTTGGTCGATGCACATCTCTCTTTTAAACCACATATTGAAAACTTGATAAAGAATCTGTAATTAAAACTGGGTTTCTTTTTCAGAAATAGATATTGGTTAGCTCTGAATGCCAGAAAACGCCTTGTAACTGCTACCTTCCTACCGGCCACTGACTATGGTGACATTATTTATATGAATGCCTCTGCCAGCTCCATGCAGATGTTGGATTCTGTTACCATGGTGCACTAAGATTCATAACTGGTTGTAACTACCATACCCATTACTACACTCTGTACTCCTTGGTCAGTTGGGCTTCATTATCTACACGTAGGCTCTCACACTGGTTCATTTTCATCTATAAATCCCTCCTTGCTCTGCTGCCTTCTTGTATCTCCTCCCATATGCCACGTCATCAGTACAGTTACAACATGTGCTCTCAGGCCTTCATTACCTGCAGTGTTCCCTCAGTGTGGACTGAACTTGACAAAAAGGCCTTTTCCTACTCTGCTCCTGGAACACCTTGCAACAGGAACTGAAGTTGTCCACCTTGATTTATTTAAGGGGTTTCAAACATTTGATAATGGCAGATATGTACTTGTTCTTACTATTTCCCTCTGTTTTATGGCACCTGGATTTATTGTTTTATACACTTATGTTAACTGCATTTTCACTGTAGTTTATTGTTGTCATTGTTTACTGTTATTGTTGCCTGTATTTTATATTTTCTGTCTGGAACAAGTCCCTCTTGTTAATGAGTCCCTGTGGCTCAATGAGACTAGCCTGTATAAATAAAGGTTGAATGAAAATAATAAGAATAAGAATAAGAATAATAAGTTCATGCTCAATAATCCAGGTATAAAATCCAGCAATGTACAGTCAGTTCAACTGGACGTTTTCTTTTTTTTTTTTTAATAAAATGAAATGGAAAAAAAAAACATTTAATTCATTGCCAACATTTGGACCTCAACACTGTTTTTCAGACACAACTTACTAAGCCTTAAATTGTTTATTTCATTGTAAGTTTACAAATGTCAACTCTTTAAATATTGTCAAACGTATATTAAAAAGGGGGAAACTGTTCTCTCTCTCTTTCTCTCTTTCTCTTTCTCTCTTTCTTTCCAGGAACAGCTTTTTTTAATTTTTTTTATTATTTTGTTTTTTTAATCTTTATTGAAAAGTACAAAACAATACAATAAAATGCAGTATACAGTAATGATATAACAGACGCCAGGGGGTTACAAACACTGAGACAGTAACTTACAATTACATATTACATAAATATTTTGAAGAGCGCACATAAGGTGCAAGTTTTTATGGCCTTCGTGTTGGTGGAGTATTTAATAGTTTTGATGTATTGTTTGACCTCATTTTCAAAAATGGAGATAAGAGGTTTTTGATTAGTGTATCGACATTTATGACTATGCCATTTGGCTAGGTATATAATGAGATTAATAATATAGAACTGTTTTTCTTTAGCTGTTGGGTAGTCAGTGAAGCCAAACAAAACATGTTCAAAGCAAAGTAAAAGAAATGGTTCTATAAAAGTAGAAATCAAAGTACAAATACTTTTCCAAAATTGAGTCGAGAAGGGGCAAGACCAAAATAAATGAAAGACATCTTCTGGGTTTTCATCACAAAAAGAGCAAATTATATTTATATCCTTGTTAAACCGTTGTAAATAAACTTTGGATGGGTAAAATCTATGAATAATCTTGAATGATACTTCTCTTACTTTATTATTTATTGTGTATCTGGTTGGTAAAGTCCAAATCCTTTCCAGTTAAGGTTATTAATAAAGTTGTTCCAATAAGGTACCACATATGGAGTTGACACAACATCTTTCTGAAATAGTGAACGGATACGACGGTTGTTGTTACGAGTTGAGGAGAAGCAGATTTGACCAATTTCAAGTTTGGTTGGATCAAAGGGTAATAACAGTGTTGGATTCTGTCCTGCTGTACTTCTATGTAAAATAATTACTCCAGTAGGGATTGCTTTTATTGCAATATTAAATTTGTTAATAGGGATCATAATGTTATATTTTATGACAAATTCTTGATACGACATTAATGATCCATCAGTGTTGAGCAACTGATGAACTAAAACTATGTTGTGAATAAACCAATTAGGGTAAAATAAGGATTTGTTTTTATGCAAGATGTCTCTATTGTTCCAAATATAATATCTGTGTGGAGAGAAATTATGTTTGTAAATCAATGACCAAGAGAGAAGCATCTGTTTATGAAAACTGGATAGTTTTGAGGGAACTTTTTCAGCATTATAATTGCAAAATAGAAAGAAATTGAGGCCTCCTAATTTAGAGAAAATGAAGGAACAGCTTTTATTTTGAAGCGTCGCCTCGGTTTCCTGGCTAGTCACGTGATGTTCAAACATGGCCGCGCCCACTGAGAAGTGTTTTTTTTTTCGTTACTAGCTACTCAAAAAGCTGCTTGTCACTACTGACCTCTCAAGCGAGAATTTGGAGTTGTTTTTTTCAACAGACCTGCCTCATCGCGCCTCGCAGACATGAGCAAGAACGATTTAATCCTGTAAGTCTCCGCCTTTTGCTCCGTACGGTCAATTTCAGGAATCATTTTATCGACTGGCGGTCAAAACTTTACGAAACCAGCGTTTCATAAAAGGACATTAACGAGTGAATCCCCTTGTTTTCAGCATGCGTAGTAGTTTTTAGTGCAAACTTAAAAGCTACAATATCAAAATGTTCATTCTACATTTAGCCCCATTTGAATGAGCTTCCTTTCAATTCATTTCCTGTAGAGAGAGTTTATAATCTGTCGTCTCTGTAAGTTATTGAACTCATTTACAGCAGCGCTGGATGGCATCACTGTTCAAGGATTTGTTTGTTTTGACTCTTAAAATAATTTAGTAGACACTTTATGTATTTTCTTTTCTTTTTATATGTCTGAAATTCTTTTAAATTTACATGGTGACATAACCCAAAATAAACTCTTGTCTGTTAGTAGGACACAAGGACTGATTGTCGAGGTTTGACAGCAGCCATACTGTGTGCACATCCTGTCATCTATTCGTCTCTTTTTAAATGTAATATTCAAGTCTAATTTTAATTGGACAGCCGTGATGCATCAGTGGTTCCCATCCCCAGATTCAACCGTTCTTCTGTGCTGCTGAGAGCCGATAAGAGCTCAGAGAAGTGTTATCTTCCATAATCACCGAGACCAGCTCAGTGGGATGCTCTGTGTGTCTGCAGGGAAAGGGAGGGGTGCACCAGTATTATTGATAAGACAAATAAGGTTTTCTTTTGTCTAAAAGTGAAGCAACCAGCTGGGCTTCATCGTCACAAACATCCATCCATTATCACAAAGTTTGTTTTCTCAGTCATCCAGGTATATAACAACAAAAAAGGTTGAAGTCAGGGTGGCTTCTGGGTAATACCAGATGGCTAGGCCTCAGACTGACGAAGCCTCTTGGATGAGGGGCGAAACGTTTCTTTTTAACAAAAAAAACGAAGTCCAGATGACATGATTCAACCTTTTTTGTTGATCCATCCATTATCTTTTACCCGCTTCTTCCATTTTGGGTCACGGGGGTCGCCGGTGCCCATGTCCAGCAATCACTGTGCGAGGGGCGGGGTACACCCTGGACAGGTCTCCAGTCCATCACAGGGACACATAGAGACAAACGAGACAACCATTCAACGTCTCACTCACACTTAGGGACAATTTAGAGTTCCCAATCATTGAAATTACAACGTGCACGTTGTAATTTCAATGATTGATTTAGTACCATACCAATTTATTTATATAGCACTTAAAACAGCAACAAGGCCAACCAAAGTGCTGTACAAAAGAACCAAAAAGGAAATAATATTCATTGAGAGCAATAATTGTGACCAGAAGAATGTTTTCTGGGGCTTTGATGTTAAAAATGCTAATCTAGTGGCGTTTTTTTATTTGATTTTTTATTATCTAGCCCTAAAGACTTTCCTCAGCTGAAGAACGACACGTTCCTGAGAGCGGCTCGTGGAGAACAAGTGGAACATGTTCCTGTCTGGTGCATGAGACAGGCGGGAAGATACTTACCAGGTTTTCTCCTTTTGAATACCTTTTTTATTTCTTCTGACGCAGACAGTACAAGTGTAACAAAAATACACTGTATATGAATTCCAACATTGTGCAATCACATATTTTATTGCTTTCAACGTATTATATTTTCTTAGAATTTGTTATAATTTGGGGATTTATGTTCTGGTCTTGTTTTCTGTTGTTCAAGATGTTCTCTGTTGTTAAATCTTCTCTCCAGAGTTTCGTGAGGCCAGAGCGGGGAAGGACTTCTTTGAGACGTGTCGGTCACCAGAGGCCTGCTGTGAGCTCACACTGCAGGTTAAACAGAGGAGAAAACTAAATATTCACTCTAATTATTAAATGCATATAAATCATTTTAACCTTGACTGTTTGTTTTTGACCTTCAGCCTCTGAGACGTTTTCCTTTTGACGCTGCCATCATCTTCTCTGATATCCTCGTCGTCCCACAGGTTAGAACAAGTTCAGTTCATAACACCTGAACTACTTTACAAATAATCAGCATTAAAATGTTATTTGTATCTCTCCCCCCCCATAATTCTTGAGATTAAAACAGTAGCTGTAAATGGACATAATGTGTTCGTTCCTGTGGCTGTTTATGTTGTTTATCTGCAACCTTTGTAGACTCCAACCAGAAATAATTAGTCATCGTTTCTCTCGTTGTCATTTTGTTGGAACTGTTGGGTTAGAAACATCCTTTTAAAAAAAAAAAAAAAAGAATTCATTGTTCACTGTCATGGATGCTAATGTAAACGTCTGATTGGTTAGTGCCCAGTATGTGTTGGAGACCAGTCAGCTACTACTACACCACATCTTATAACAATTCTTTTAAAGTTATTTAGGGTATTCAATTCAATCCAGTTTATTTATATAGTGCCAAGTCACAACAGAAGTCATCTCACGACACTGAACATTCATATATAAAAATAACAAGTTAACACTATTTATTAGGGATGTACGATATTAGATTTTTGGCCGATATCCGATATGTCAATAGCTTAAAACTTATTTGGCCGATGATCGATACCGATACAGATATATTTTTTCCTAGACCTACTTCCAGAGACTACATAGCTTTCTCTGCTGTCGAATTAAAATACATTATTTTGCATGGTTTTTGTCAATTTGTCTGCTACCCAATGCAGATGCCAAAAAGGGGCTGAAAATGATGCAACACTTGAACTTGGATTATGTTTAATGTCACATTCATTCATGACATTTACTCTCTAACACAACGACAACACTCGAACTGTGCAAATTTGTAAATTTTCATTCATCTAAACTCGACCTGTTCACAAGCAAAAAGTGAAAAGCGCACAAGTAATAGTGCATTAATAGATATACTTAACAGTTCCTTAAATAAAAAATTAACATAAAACAGAAGACTTTTGTATCTGTGAGTTATTTTGATGGAATGGCCGATATCCAATATTTAACTTTATCGCTAATATCGACCGATATCGATACCATGCCGATAATATCGTGCATCCCTACTATTTATCTGAGGAGCAGAGTGCTTTGAATTTAACTCCATCGCAGACTCTCATCCTGAGCATGAAGGTGACAGTGGAAAGGAAAAACTCTCTCATGAGGAATAGACTTTGTCTGAAACTTGGTATGGCCATTTTGGTTAGATCGAAGTTAACTGAGTTTGGTAAACCATCTTGAACTGGGTGAACTTTATAATACAATCACTTGTAGAGCTCCATCCAATAATTACTTTCTGAGCGTTTCACTGAAATATGTCCAACAGTTCATGAGATATTTTGCTAACCAAGGTTTTAAGCAAAGATGTCGCATACTGTGTCCGGTTACTACCACCACTGGGGCGGGCTCATCCTTGATCTACCTGTGATTTATCTGTTTAAATAAAGGTTGAATGAACCTGGATTACTGAGCATGCATCAGGACAATAATCAGACATTTGAACTGAAGAATGAATAAACTTGTCACACAACTTTAGAGATTAACCTTTGTTCTAGTTCCTGTTGTTTCATAAGCAAAATAAATATCTTCATTTCTTCTCCGTCTCCTCAGGCCATGGGTCTGGAAGTCCAGATGTTGACAGGCAAAGGTCCGACATTTACAGACCCCCTGAAGGAGCCCGAGGACCTGCAGCGCCTGCAGGCCAAAGTGGATGTGGGCAAGGAGCTGGATTATGTCTTCAGAGCCATCACTCTGACCCGACACAAGATCGAAGGAAAGGTTCCCCTCATAGGATTCACAGGAGCGCCGGTCAGACACACACACACCGTTTAATGATTAAAGGCTTGTTGCATTGAACTTGACTCCCATCTGTCACCGTGTCCCTCTGCAGTGGACTCTGATGTCATATATGATAGAAGGTGGGGGCTCCAGCACCCACTCTAAAGCGAAGCGTTGGCTCTACCGGCACCCTGAATCCAGCCACATGCTGCTGAAGATGCTGACAGATGTGATTGTTGAGTATCTGCTGGGACAGGTAGCAGCTGGAGCTCAGGTCAGACCCTTCGATTTTCATTCTGGAAGAATACGTACACATTTAACAAAACACAGAGTTACATGCATTTATAGAACTGAGTTATAAACATCTGTGCTTCTTTTGATATTTAATTGTTAATACCCGAAACATTATGTTTAACAGACAACCATGAGTCATGCTGTTTACAGCAACAGAAATAAATCCTACTGCCTGAGCTTCTTGTATCAACTGTTTTCGGTAGCAAAAAGAAAAAGGTTATTTCTTTGGTTTCCTAAAAACGAAGAACCAGAGAACACAAAGCTGCGTTATTACACACATGTTTGGAAAGAAGTGGCATTTTCAAAGTATGGCATTTTTGGAGTGCATCTTGAAAATTTTCCATTTAAATGCTTTATTGCTCAAGACGAGATCTGTAAACCATCGCTCGAGCAGTTCTAATGTTGACACACGTAAGAAATGAAGCAGCTGTGTGACTGAAAAGCTCCGGTCCTGCTGTGTTGATCTGAGTGCAGTTATTCTGTCTGTCTGAGCTTCGACATAGTCTGAGATAGGGTGAGAAGCTCGATTATCTGGGAGGGACTCAGAGTAGAGTCGCTGCTTCTCCACGTCGAGAGGAGCCAGTTGAGGTGGCTCGAGCATCTGGTTAGGATGCCTCCTGGACGCCTCCCTGGTGAGGTGTTCCGGACATGTCCCACCGGGAGGAGACCCAGAGGAAGACCCAGGACACGCTGGAGGGACTATGTTTCTCAGCTGGCCTGGGAACGCCTTGGGATTCTCCCGGAGGAGCTGGACCAAGTGGCTGGGGAGAGGGAAGTCTGGGCCTCCCTACTTAAGCTGCTACCCCCACGACCCAACCCCGGATATGTGGAAGAAAATAGATGGATGAATAATTGTTCAGTTAACATCCATAACATTCCTCTAACTCTAAGGGAGAGCCCAGACACCCTGCGGAGAAAACTCATTTCGGCTGCTTGTATCCAAGATCTCATTCTTTCGGTCACAACCCAAAGCTCGTGACCATAGATGAGGGTAGGAACGTAGATCGACTGGTAAATTGAGAGCTTCTCCTTTTGACTCAGCTCTCTCTTCACCACGACAGACCGGTACAGCGCCCGCTTCACTGCTGATGCTGCACCCATTTGCCTATCGATCTCACGTTCCATTTTTCCCTCATTCATGAACAAGACTCCTCCACTTTGGGCAGGACTTGGGGCACTCTACCCTTTTCTGACTCAAGACCATGGCCTCGGATTTGGAGGAACTGATCTTCATCCCGGCCACGTCACTCTGCTGCAAACAGCTCCAGCGAAAGCTGTAGATCACGACCTGATGAAGCCAATAGAACCACATCATCTTCAGAAAGCAGAGAAGTCATCCTAAGGCCACCAAAACAGATCCCTTCCACACCTCGGCTGCGCCTAGAAATTCGTCCATAAAAGTTATGAACAGAATCGTGACAAAGGGCAACCTTGGCGGAGTCCAACTCTCACCGGGAACAAGCCCGACTTACTGCCGGCAATGCGGACCAGGCTCTGACACCGGTCATACAGGGACCTAACAGCCCGTATCAAAGGGCCTGGTACCCCATACTCCTGGAGTACCCCCCACAGGGCTCCCACAGGGCTCCCACAGGGCTCCTCGAGGGACGCGGTCGAACGCCATCTCCAAGTCCACAAAGCACATTTAGACCGGTTGGGCAAACTCCCACACACCCTCCAGGACCCTGCTGAGAGTGTAGAGCTGGTCCAGTGTTCCAGGACGAAAACCGCACTGCTCCTCCTGAATCCGAGGTTCGACTATCAGACGGACCCTCCTCTCCAGAAAATAACTGATCAATTACATCTCTTAAAATAACTTCTAAAGACCCTCTCTGATTTTTACATGTAGCCCTTTCTCACCCACTTCCAGTCGGTGTGGACTACCCACACTGACTGGTTTTGTAACATTTAACTGGAAACCGTGGTGACAGAAACCAGGGAGCAGCTGGCTCCTCCTCCTCGCCATCCAAGATGTTTAAGTGTTTGTCAGGGCTCGGAGATCTTTATCATCAAACAAGGTGTGTCTGGTTTTACTGCAGATGGTTCAGGGAGGAACTTCCTTTGTGTTCAAACGGTTTGACTAGAAGTAAATTCCCTTCGTTTTCTTCTTCCTGCGCAGGCTTTGCAGGTGTTCGAGTCCCACGCTGGCATTCTGGGGCCAGTCGAGTTCAAAGAGTTTTCTCTGCCTTACCTGCGAGACATTGCTCGACGTGTCAAAGACAGACTGAAGGAGAAGGACCAGGATGTTCCCATGGTGAGGCGAAACCACGAACTCGCATGTGTTGTTTACATCAACATGCACACCTGTAAACAAAACATTTTTACACTTGATGTCAAAGTCACTTTTATTTATTCAGCACTTTAAAACTCAGCACGGTTTACCACGGTACTTTACCAGCTAGTTAAAATCAGTTCGTATAACAGCACATAAAAACCAACAAGCAGAATAAAATGGGCTAAAAACAAACTAAACGAGGAAACATGAAGACATAAACGATCTGATGGAACTCGAACTGGACTAGAGAAATTGCATTTTTTGCGTAAATGCAATGTGATTGCTTATTGCTGAAAAACAGCTCAAATTAGCTAAAAAATGCTGAATTATAGCTGAAATGAAAGAACACGCCTTAATTAGAAGAAAACAGAAAGAACATTTTTTGTTTAAGTATGCATAAATTAGCAGAAATGAGCACAAAAAGTCAGAAATTGGCTTTAAAAAGGCTGAAATTAGAAAAGAAAAAGCTGAAAAGTAGCTGAAAAGGCAGAAAGAAGCTTAAGCTTGTAGAAGTGGAAATAACTGAAATGAAGTAAAAAAAAAAAAAGGTGAAATTAGCTGAAAGGCTACACAACGTATTTGAAAACAAAAGGCACACGTCCTGATGACAAACAGGTGTTAGTAAAATACTAAACATGTTGACGTGAAGAGTTTCCTTAAAGTATTAAAGGGGTGGATACTTTGCAGGGAATGGGAAAGTCTTAAATATAGACAAATATATGTTGTGTATTTGTCATATGCAGATTAACACAAGGTCAACAATGCAATGAAATGTTCAGGATGAGAAGAACCAATTAGACTCACTAAAAACAATGATAATAATAAACAAAACAAGAAATACTAAAGCATGCAATAAGGGTACAAAATAAAATACCAAACAGTGAAAAATAAATATATTTACAAGGTCCAAAAGAAATGCGGTAAACAATAGCAAAACTTGATATTACCAATAAAACCAACTAAAACGGGGCTAAACGTGCTGGGAAACAGCATTCAGGAGGTCCAGACTGAACAAACAGGCTGTGAATGACGAGGCCTTGAAGCTGAATTTATTTTACATTAAAAAATGTTTTAAAAACCGTCGAGTTCAGAGACACTTCCATGGAAAATGTGTCAAATATTAAAGGGAACTCTTTACAGAGATCGTATTGGACAGGAAGTCAGGACTGTTCTGTTGTTGCTCTCCTCTGAGACGTTGACAAACCAAACTAGATCAAGTGTGTGGCCATTTTTCATGAAGTCGAATCACTCCGAAGGAACTGGAGCTGGAAGAAGAAGGTCTGCCGGTGACCTGCAGGTGGCAGCACTGCTCTGTAAATGGATTACATCAAGCAGCATTCTTACTTGTGGCTATTTTTGTGTTTGTCTTACAGATCGTGTTTGCTAAAGATGCTCACTATGGTTTAGAGGACCTCTCCGAGTCTCATTACGACGTGGTGGGTCTGGACTGGACCATCGACCCCCGATCAGCACGGTAACACACACGTTCTTGCTTTTTGTTGTTTCTGATAACTTCTGCTGCTCGCTAAAGTCTGAGTTCAGCATTCGTCCTTGTCTGTTGTAATTTGGTTTTATGGGGGGGGGGGGGTGTCTGTTGTCTGTCCCAAGCAGCAGGTTAACTATTGCTAACCTCTGTCTTCTTCTGGTTTGTCACTAAGAGCAGGATTTATGTCAACAAACATCTGCGTTTCCTGCTCCTCATCAAATACTTAACCTGCTGGTTAAAGGATTAACTAGTGTGTGTGTGTGCGTGTGTGTGTGTGTTTGTGTGTGTGTGCACGTGTGTGTGTGTTCAGAGAGCGCACAGGAGGGAAGGTCAGTCTGCAGGGGAACATGGACCCTTGTGCTCTTTATGCTCCTAAGGTAACTGCTTTAATGACATACATGAGCAGGAGTTCATCGCTTCTGATCTTTTCCAACATTTCTGATTCATGCTGTGGAAAATAAAGAGGACAAATCACTATAATCTTCCTCAACTGAAAGCTTTTACTCTAAAATGCTTTTGAGGATGTTGGCAGATGATTTTTCCATGTCTGAATTGTGAGCGATCCTAAATTTCTAGAATTATTTTTAATGTTTTAGGCAAAAATGTGTTTGTCTTTGTAATTCAATTAAGATCACTTTTTGTTATTAATCATTTAAGAGACCTTTAAAAAAATCTTTTTGTTTTTGGGGAAAAAATGCCAACATGAAGCCAAAACATGCACACATGGTTGTTTATATCTTTTTATTTAGATTTTTATACGATGCCATGTTTTTAGGTCTCCTCTGCTTTTTTTTGTAATTCTACTCTTGGTTTGAGCGTAACTTTTTTTTTTAGCACATTTCTTCTGTTTTTCTTCATTTTGTTCTTTTGGTCACACCTAAATGTTTCAGATCAGCAACAAATTTTAATATTAAACAAAGTTAGCCACGCCTAGACCCGACTGCTGCTTGTAGAGCTAAGAGATTACTTAAACTGAGCTGATACTAGACAGAAGTGGAAGTGGAAGTGGCAGAAATGAAGATGTTGAGGTTCTCCTCAGGAGTGACGAGGATGGATAAGATTAGGAATGAGATCATCAGAGGTACAGCACAGGTTGAACAACTGGGAGATAAAGTT
>NC_056506.1:23383297-23399074 GCF_014905685.2 Nematolebias whitei
AAAAAAAAAAAAAAATCAGAAAGGAATATATATATATATATATATATATATACACTAATAACTTCAAATAGTTACAGCAGAGCATCACAGGGCAAGACGTCGCAGTGAAATTCAGTGTGTACGAGTACATTTTACATTACACAACCTATTAAACAGTTTGTACAAAATCAGGTTAGTTTTAACTGATCATAACAAACACTAAACTTTGGTTAAAGACTAAGAGATTAAGTTTTGGTTACAGTGCCCTGAGACGACTTCTCTTGTGACTCGGAGCTGTGTACACAAACTGAATCGAATTCAAACCAACACCGCACTTCAGAACAGATGATCACACTGACAGTCAAACATGGTGGTGGTGGTACGATGCTCTGGGGCGGCTTTGCTGCTTCCAGACCGGGACGACTTGCAGTACCTGATGGAACCACGCTCTCTGCTTGAAACCCTGAAGGAGAAGCTCCATCCATCAATTCGTGACCTTCGCTTGGGTCCTGCAGCAGGACAATAATCTGAGGCGCAGCGGCTAAAGGTGGCACAACCAGCTTCAGTTCAGCAGAGAATTACATGTTCACACACAGAGGAGTTGTTTTGAATACTTTTTTATACTTCACCAATGACATCTTAATTTAAAAACTATATTTTGAAGCATTATATTTGTTATTAACATCTGATGATCTGAAACATTTAAGTGTGACAAAATGACAAAAGCATTCTGAAACCTGTACTTTACTTTAAAAAGTCAAGCTGCTAGCTTGCTCAAAGTTTTACTTTGACACGACCCGGTGGTTTTAAAGTCCCTTTACATTCCTTCTCGTCTTTCAGGAGCACATTTCAGACATCGTGAAGAGGATGTTGGAGGGTTTCGGCACGAGGGGCTACATCGCTAACCTGGGCCACGGCCTCTACCCCGACATGGACCCGGAGAGCGTCGGCGCCTTCGTGCAGGCCGTGCACCAACACTCAAAGAACATGAACAAACAAGCGTGAAGTTGCCCACCTTGTATCGTATGTTGGATTAAAATAATGTTTCATTTAGTTATAACAATGAAATAAACTTTTTTGTGTTTGTTTTGGGGAAAAAAAAAAAAGCTTTACTTTTTGTTCACTTTTTTAAGTATCTCTTAATATTAAATTTAAAAAAAAATCCATCATTTCTCATTTTGTGCAGTTTTTTGAAGAAACATTTTTTTTAAGACGAGATTTTTTTTAATCTTGTTTATCTGACCAGGAGAGAATTACAGGTTTAAACTAGAAAGACCTCAAATAATTTCAGCAGTACATGTTGAGTAATCTTTCATTCAACCTTTATTTAGACACGTTAATCCCATTGAGCCTCAGGGACTCCTTTACAAGAGAGACCTGATTTTTTTGACAGAGTGATGACAACAGTGGACAATCATAAAAGATGCATACAGTTGTTTTTATCTAGTGAAAATAAAATGGTAATTTAAAGGAAAAGAAGTGACAACAGCTGGATTATAAGACGGTGTAGAAAACTCAAAACAGGAACATGTCTGCGTTGGTTGTTGCCGGGAACTTAGATGTTTAAAGTCACTTAGAGAGGTCAAGGTCGAGAGCTTCAGATCTTTTTGCAAGATGTTCCAGGAAACAGGAGCTGCTATATATCTATTGGGGGCGGGGGGTGTACTTCAACTAGTAGTAATTATTACCGTATTTTCCGGAGTATCAGTCGCATCAGTCAAAAAAAAGCAACATGAAGAGGGAAAAAAAACATGTCACTTCGGAGTATAAGTTGAATTTAAAATGCGTCACCGCTGACCCCCTGGGAAATGTGGGTCGGTGTTGTGCCAAAAATCGATTGGCGGCTGCAGGAGTGCGCACGGGAGGACTCGCTGTTGCAGTTCTTTGACATTTAACAAGATTAAGACCTAAAAACAATTATTTGCTCGACATTATGGCAAAGGTGCGTCTCAGTTCAACTTTTCCTGAATAAATGCACTTTAACGGTCAAAGCAGCTTCATTTCGCCTGGGCGGCGCCGTCGGGTCGCACTGAGAACAGTCCGTTCGGGTCGGTAGCCGGGGAGAGCAGGCTCCATCCTAATACCACCGGAGCGGGAAGGAAGGGCACAGCAAGCTGCAGATGGGGGGGGGGGGTGGCAGCGAGGCACGTGGTCCTTGGCCCCGGGAAGCGGCAAGGTGCAGGTGGGAGGACACTATAAAGCCAGCCAGATACTAGGGGAAGGTTCCTCATGAGGGGGGGGGGGGGGGGGGGCACACAGCCATCCCTTCCGCAGGGTTGAATCCCCCAGGCAGACTGCGTGGACCCCACCTGTTTACAAACTTTCTTTCTGCTGCTTGATTACCGTTTTGGGCTACATATTTTATTACCTGCAGTTTGTAATCTGCAAAACAGGATTTTCTTTTTGGGGGCATTTTACTTGTGTTAAGTTTTTCGCAGTTGTCAAAGTGAATGTTTTGTGGGGTGGGGGGTAGCTGTAGAGAAACAACATATACCACAGTTGTCAAAAGCCCAGCGCGCCCATTAGCAGCTGCAAATGTTAATGTTTACTCTGGTTCATGTCGGTATAAATTAACTTTTAAAGTGTCTGTCAAAAATTGCGTTATGAATATGGAAAAAAACAAGTCGCTTTGGACTATATGTCACAGGACTGACAAAACTATGAGAAGAACTTTGACTTATACTCTGGAAAATACGGTAAATATATTAATTTATTTAATCCAGTCTTCACTGTTACACTTGACACAAGATAACTAGAAAAAAATCCAACCTTTCATGTACTTGAATACATCTTTAGTCTAAGACTTGACGTGATCAGACAGAAATAGTCTTCTCAAAGGCTGTTGAGAGAAATAAAGAAGATTTAAACAAAAGCAGAGCTGGTGATTTGGTAAAAAAAGGCTTTCAGCAAGCGACACGCAGCTAAAGAATCACAATCTAATTTTAGTGAGAAATGTCAGCACGCAGCAGTTGTTGATCATCCTGTCACCTAACATCCTAACTGAACAAACGCCCTGCTGGATCGCAGCAGGAAAAGCTGCTTTTACTTGTTTTTGTTTTTCCCCAAATGGAAAAACCTTTTAAGAACTACAGATCCTTTGTGCTGTTTTTCTGTTCTGTAGCTTAAAACTGATTGTTTTTTTTTATATATATATATAATATTGAACAAATCACTCAGTGATTAAAAAAAAAACAGCTGCTTATTTGCTCGACTGAAAGTGTGTGTGTGTAATGGAAGTGCCAAGGATGATAAATCCATGAGTTTTTCCAACTCCAGCTCTAAAAAACATGGAACATCCTGTAAATGTAAAGAAATACAGCGTGCAATGATTTGAAATGATCATAAACCTGTACTAGCCATGGAAATTTGCAAAAATTTTAATTGTTTAAAAAGAAACGATGTTTTTGGGGAAAATGTTTAACACAAATTAAAAAAAAAACAAAGTGGTACAAACAGCTGGAGGAGCATTCTGCAACTAAACTGAATAATTGGCAACAGTCAGAGAAGTGGATACATAAATAGCATTTCAGAGGTTGACCAGTCGGAAAAGTTGCATCTAAAAACAGTGAAACAATGTAAGAGTAATGTTCCTCGATGGAAAATTGGGGAAACTTTGAAAATCTCGTCTATATTTCATAATATTATCAAACAATTTCAATTATCTAAAGAAATCTTTGTACGTAAAGAAAAAGGTTGAAAGTCTGGCTGAACTGCGTTTAAAACGGGTCTGATTTTATTACGAGTATCACTGCATGGGCTCATGAACACTTCCACAAAACATCTGTAAATACAATTTGCTGTGCCACCAAGAAATGAAGACGCTGTATGTGGATACCGTTCAGAAACACAACTCTCTTCTCTGAGCAAAACAGCTTTAAAAATGGACTGACACAAAGTGAACATCTCATCTGATAAGACAAATCAAACTTAAAATTTTGTTTTTAGGAAACCATGCATGCCACATCCTTTATACTAAGAGGGACTATCTGTCCTGGTATCAGTCCACAGTTCAAAAGTCTGCCTCTCTGATGGTATGGGGGTCCATTAGTCCCCATAACATTGGCTGCTTACTCTGAAAAGCCACCAAAGGTATGCATAGGTTTTAGAACAACATATGTTCCCATCTAAATTGTATCTTTTTCAGGGAAGGTCTTGCAGATTACAGCAAGAAAACCTCACACTGCATCCATCACAAGTAGAAGATTCTAGGTGCTGAACTGGCCTGCTTGCAGTTCAGACCTCACCACGATAGAAAACATTTAGCGCATCATGAAATAAGTCTGGTTAGGTTAGGGTTAGGAATGACAAAAAATTAGAATCCTACATAAAAACATTGGGAATATTTTTTTAAAGTCTCCCACTTGCCTGTTTATGTGATTAAGTGTGTACAGTGTGTGACTCGCGGGTGAGTCCCGGTTAGGAAACTGGGACAGAGATGCAACAGTTCCTGTGGTTGAAACTGGGACAGAAGTGAAAAGGTGTCCTGCCTGAAGATGGAGGGAGTGTTTTTATCAGCCAGTCTGAACTCCTTTGAGAATGACTTTGTTTCCAAAAAAAATTGTTATAAACAGCTCAAACAAACGGCAAAAGATTTTCCAGAGCGTATTCATCAACTAAATTACTAAATGTAGATAAGTCCTGTAGACTCTAAAATAATCAGAATCATAATGCTTTTATTGTCATTGCACAAAAGCCACAACAAAATTTAATTTCAGTACAGCAGTCCAAAGAAACAAAAAGACAACCAACAACATAAGACATGGGTAGACGGGTGCCTGAGGCTGCAGCCTCATGGGAGGTGCTGCCCTTTTCATTAGATAAGGGAAAGGGCACCACGAGGAAAGAGGAGGTAAAAAAAAAAAAAATTCATATCTTGATATCTATGTGCAAAAAACAATCTCAGCACAAAAAAAACAGCATACAGATGGCATAATAAGATGTATACCAACAGCACAAGACAAAGAGCAGAAGCAGGACAGATAGGGGAAGGAGCGGGCATTTGCCTTCACCGAAAGCAGGAAGAGAAAACAAGGAACATAACTGCTGTTTGTGATGTTAAATCAAAGTAATCACTTCAGCCTGAAGTCACAGGTCTGTTACCTCTAAGGTTGTCAGGATCAGGTGGACAGGAACGAACCCAGTTGTGCAGACAGGACTCAACTCGGCAGATTAAAAGAACTAAATACTTTAATGGCGAAATAAAACGGTAACAAAACAATAAGCTGACGTGGCAGCAAAACTTACATGAACCAGAAGACTCAGGGAGAAACTCACAAGGACTCAGGAAGCTCAGGGAAAACTCAGGAGACGCAGGAAACATGAAGAACCAACGAATACGACCCGACAAAGGAACAACACAGAACAGGAGGCTTATATACAAGGACAAGACAAGACGTGATTACAACAGGTGTGACGAGACAAAGGTGGCAACAATTAAACTGACGAGGAAACACTAGGGAAACACAGACACAAACAGAAACAGCAAATGGTACCATCCTTACAAAGGTGCCTCACGTATGATGAAGTGCAGCTTTCAGGAAAATGGTGAAAACTGCATTAAAACATCAGGTTCATACTCAATAATCCAAGTAAAGCATCCAACAATGATCATTCAGGTCATCTGGACGCAGAAACATTCAGATGTATCAATGTGAGCATGCATGTTTCTGCACATCTTTCCTACAAACATCTGGACAAACATGGAACTGAGCACACATGAGACACCTCTGACACGCCTCCATTTAAATGTGCAAATAGAAGCAGATACGTATGCCCTGTGTGTGTAATTATCTGCATAATAAAAACTGATGTCTAGATACAGGAAAATTATAAATTTAATGAAATGTGAGTCAGAGACGCTCCTAAATAAGCAGTGGTGTCTAAAACGTGTTTGCCACACATGAGCATATAGTACCGTTATGCGTGTGAAGCCGCAGTTGTCACTGAATTAACTGAAGCGGGTGGATGCTGATCTTCTGGCGCTGTACTTATGAGGCTGAGGAATTTCCAACTTTACGCATTATTTTTAGAACATAGTTACTGTAAACATAAGGGCATTCACAAGCTTGGTAGAACTCGTATATTGAAAATAGTTGATGCCGAGAAACAAGTGGCCGCATCAATGGTGTCTTCAGTTTCATCAATTTCATCAATCAACCGCATTAATTTCAATGGTGTAGGAGAATTTAATATACCTGGGCATCATATGGATGAGGCCTTCCCAATAGGAATGACATGGCTCAAGGACAACAGAGTCCTGTGAAAATACCTGATTGGAATTTGGTCGGTGTGATCCCCCAAAACTCGCTGCCTCTCAGTTCGTCTATTAGTCATTTCCTCCAGCAGTGCCACAGCTGCCATTGTTCCACAATTACAACTTAACGTAGCTCTTTATGGACATATTTTTTGTCTTCACCTTGTCAACCTGAGGAATTATCACAGGTGAGTTGTTGTGAATTAATTTGCTGATCTGACAGTTTCCTCCTCTGTGAGAATAGAAGTATCAAAGAGTATCCATGCTGCTGAATTCTTTCTTACCTATAAGCTGCTATATTCATACCCATCTGCTCACAACTCATGTTCAGGCTGCTGTTCAATACACCATATTATATTATTATTGTTTAGCGTATAGCAGCACGGTGGCGCAACTGGTAGAGCTGCTGCCTCTCAGCGAGCAGGTCCCTGGCTCAAACCCCGGTCCAGGGGCCTTTCTGGGTGGTTTTTGCATGTTCTCTCTGTGCATGCGTGGGTTTTCTACGGGTACTCCGGTTTCCTCCCACAGACCAAAAACAAGCATGTTAGGCTGATTGGTAACTCTAAATTGTCCCTAGGTGTGAGTGAGAGAGTGAATGGTTGTTTGTCTCGTTTGTCTCTATGTGTCCCTGTGATGGACTTGCGACCCGTCCAGGGTGTACCCCGCCCCTCGCACAGTGATTGCTGGACATGGGCACCAGCGACCCCCGTGACCCAAAATGGAATAAGCGGGTAAAGATAATGGATGGATGGATGGAGTTTATATTTTAGTGAGGTTGTATTGATAATTTTTGAGGCATGTTGTATGTTATGTTGTGTAAGGTTAAATGTGGTTCAGTTTCCTCATTTGGATTTAAACAATAAATATTCAAACTAATGGTTAAACAGCATGTTTAAATGTCTTATGTTCAGAAAACCAAGTGAAATCAAGTATTGTTTATTTATTTCATGTGTGTAAAGTGTGTATAAAGTCTGTGTTGTGGTACGCACATTCTCATGGTAGATAAAAGTGTATAAGTATGCACTACCCAGAGTTCGTGGCCATATGTGAGAGTAAAGATTCAATTCAGTTTATTTATATAGCAGCGAATCACAACAAAGTTGTTTCAGGGCACTTTACAGGAACGTTCACATACATAGAAAAGCCAATTAGTAACGTTCTCTATCTAAGGAAGCCAGCTGACTCACTGAATCTTCACTTCGTCGCAGTCTCCCATTTGAGATGTAGACTGACCGGTAAACAGAGAGCTTTGCATTACAGCTCAGCTCCCTCTTCATCACAATGGACTGGCACAGAGTCCACAATACTGCATATGCTGCACCAATATGTCTGTTAATCTCATGCTCCATTCTTCCCACACTTGTGAACAAAACCCTGAGATACTTTAACTCCTCTACTTGAGGCAGAACTTCACCTTTGACCCAAAGAGAGCCATCCACCATTTTCACACTGAGGACCATGGCCTCAGATTTGGAGGTGCTGAAGCTCATCCCAGCCACTTCACACTTGGCTGCAAACCGCTCCAGTGGGAGCTGAAGGTCACGGCACAAATACCACCAATAGGACCACATCATTCCCAAATAGACAAGAAGGAATCCTGAGACCACCAAACTGGACTCCTCCTGCCCACTGGCTGCACTGAGAAATTCTGTCCACGAAAGTTATGAACAAAATTGGTGACAATAGGCAGCCCTGGCGGAGTCCAACTCCCACCTTGAAGGGGTCTGACTTACTGCTGGCAATGCAAACCAAACCCTTGCACTGTTTGTATAGGGACCAAACAGCCTGTAGCAATGGGCCCTCAATCCCATACTCATAGAGCATCCCCAACAGGATACCCCAAGAAATGTTCTCTCTGGCCTTTGACACCTTTAAATGTTGACTTTAAATAATTTAAACACTTTTTATTATCTGACTGAATTATTGCTTTATTATGTGTACTTTACACTGTCCCTAATGTCTACGTGATGTTGCAAAGGTATGTCAACCAAGACAACCTCACATCATCCAGAGCCTTAATGAAATCAGAGCAGATCTCATCTCACCCTTGGAGCCTTGCCATCGTGGAGATTTTTTAACCGTGAACATTTTAACAATGACCTCAGCCATAGGGACCGAACAGCCTGTAGCAACCTGGACAGACACACCCCAAAATCCTCTGACTCACTTTCCTCCATGGAAGACATATTGGTGAAACTGAACAGGTCTGAGAAGTATTCCTTCTACCTCCCGACAACACTGATTGAGGTCAACAACAACCCACCTTCACTGAACACAGTGTTAGTAATGCACTGCTTTTCCATCTTCAGACGCCTGATCATTTGCCAGAATATTCTCTGAGCCAATCGAGAATCTTTATCCAAGGCCTCACTGAATTCCTCCCGCATCTGAGCTTTTGCCTCAGCAACAGCCAAGGTGGAGCCTGTTTGTCCCTCCAGTACAGCTGCCTCCAGAGTCCCACCAGCCAGCAAGGCCTGATAAGACTTCTTCTTCAGCTTGACAGCCTCTCTAACCCAGGGTGTCCACCACCAAGTTTGAGGATGGCCACTGTGAGAAGCACCATCAACCTTATGGCTACAGCTCAAGGCAGCCAACTCAACAGTTGAGGCATAGAACCTGACCCACTCAGACTCAATATCCTCTAGTTCAGCTGGGATGCATTTAAAGCTCACTTTGAGGTGTGAGTTGAAGATCTTTCCGACAGGTTCTTTTGCCAGGCATTCCCAGCAAACCCTCACTACACATTTGGGTCTACCGGGTCTGTCCTACATCTTATACCATACCATACCATTTTATTTATAGAGCACTTAAAACAGCGACAAGGCCAACCAAAGTGCTGTACAGACAGAACAACAGGTAACACACAAAGCAAAATACAAAATGAAGTAAATCAGAATATAGACATAAAAACGATGCAGATAATGACAACTAACCAGTGTGGAGCATACAGGTTCAAAACACAGATCATCTGGTATTAAAAGCCACCGAATAGTAGTGGGTTTTTAAACGGGACTTGAAAACCGAGAGGGAGGGGGGCCTGTCTGACACCATCTGAACCAACTCACTGCCAGGTGGTGATCAGTTGACAACTTATCTCCTCACTTCACCCAAGTGTCCAAAACAAACAGCCACAACGCAGATGACTTGACTACAAAGTAAATTATTGATCTACAACCTAGGGTGTCCTGTTGCCAAAAGCACCTATGGGCACCCTTATATTTGAACATGGTGCTTGTGATCGACAAACCATGACTAGCACAGAAGTCCAACAACAGAAAACCACTCAGGCTCAGATCAGAGAAGCCGTTCCTCCCAATCACATCCCTCTAAAGCCCCTTTTCCATAGCTCTTATTTAGCACGACTCAACTCAGATTGCTACACTTCCGAGCCGTTTTCCACTAGCAGTTTTTCGTGGAATCGGCACCTTTTTTGGTCCCTTCTTCTCAAGGGAACCAAGCGAGCTGAGCCTGCACCAAAACGTGACGTCAGAACACTGTCGGTCACTGATGGGGGTGGAGTCACTGGCTGTTGAGAATTTTTCTAAACATTAGATCCACCATTTGCAATTACCAGTGTTCGAACTCGAGGAGTGGATGGACCTATTTTAAAGAATTTAAAAACAATAATGATATCACCATGGTCTAATGCTGAAGTGCAGGCATTTTTTGAGCTTGGTGGCTGACGACAAAATTCAGAGCAAGCTAGATGGAACCCCGCCGGTCTCCATGGTCCTCTCCACCGGAGCTTCGGAGCCCCCTCAGGCCGTGCAGGGTGTCATCTCACGGCTCCGAATTCTGCCGGTCACCGCAGAAAGTTCCTCAGTGCTGCCGACTTGGGGCTCGGGCTCTGGGCCGGCCTTGCGTGCTCTGCAGTCTCCGAGCTCCACTGGTCACCGCGGAGGATTATACGAGTTGCTGACTCGCAAAAGGCCGTTGCCTGGACCCCGGCCTTGCCTGCTCATTATGGCCGAACCCTGATCCTGGCAGACAGGCAGCATGAGGGTGGAAACGATTTTTAAAAACATTTTATGTATTAAAAAAAAAGATGATTTTTTTTTTTTGTATCAGTGAAGATTAAAATAAATAAATAAATGGTACTGGCTTTATCAAGAAATTCTGTTTTCACTTTAAGGATTATTAAATAATCTGTTAAAGTTAACTCAGCTGAAAAATCATACAAAGAAACTAAATTATTGAATCTCTCTGGAATATTTCCCTCAAACATGGTTACAGAAGAGATACAGTCTTTAGTTCAACTTTATTCTAACCCACAGATGTAAAAATCACAAAACAAGAATTAAACTTTAAAGTAAAGCTAAAAAATACAAATATCTGTGAACAAGAAACAAAACCACACATCTAAATTGAAGAATAAACGTAGACACAATGAGTGCAAAGACATCAAATGATTAAGAAAATATATAAAATTTTAAATATACATGTTTTTGTAGAATCTGGTTAATCAGAGATTTAATGGTGAACTGTCCATTATCTTTTACCCGCTTCTTCCATTTTGGGTCATGGGGGTCGCCATTGCCCATGTCACTGTGCGAGGGGCGGGGTACATCCTGGACAGGTCGTAAGTCTCAGGGCCACAGAGAGACAAACGGGCCAAACAACCATTCACTCTCTCACTCACACCTAGGAACAATTAGATTAGAGTTACCAATCAGACTAACATTCATGTTTTTGGTCTGTGGGAGGAAACCGGAGTGCCCGGAGAAAACCCACACATGCACAGAGAGAACGTGCAAACTCCACCCAGAAAGGCCTCCAGACCGGGATTTGAGCCGGCAACCTTCTCACTGAGAGGCAGCAGCTCTACCAGTTGCGCCACCGTGCTGCCCTTAATTTACCAGAAACGTCAAAATAAATTCTCACCCTGTACTGAAACCTGTTTCCAAGGTCTTACTGCCACCAGCTGGTAAGGTGCGTGACGTCAATTTGAACCCGCCCACTAGAACTGGTACTGAAAGGGGCTATGGAAATATGTGTACCGTACCGAGTCGAGCTGAGCCGTGCTGGACCTGTAATAAGAGGTACTATGGAAAGGGGAACAAGTCACAGTGTCATTACCCACATTGGCACTGAAGTCCCCAGCTGAATAAAAGAGTCCCCAGCTGGAGAACCTTCCAGATATTCTGAAATGCCATTTGGCGTGTAGGCACAAACAACCTTCAAAGCCCCTCACTCCTCAACCCCTTGAAGATGTAGGGAAGCTACCTTCTCATCTACCGGAGAAAACTCCAACACACAGGCACCAAGTCGGGGTGCTAAGAATAGACCCGCATCAGCTCAGCGCATCTCACCATGGGCAACTGCAGAGTGGAAGAGGGTCCAGCCCCTCTCAAGGAGATTGGTTCCAGAGCCCATGTTGTGCATTGTGGTGAGCCCAACTATAACTAGTCGGTACCTCTTCAACATCACACACAAGCTCAGGCTTCTTCCCCTCCAGAAAGGTAATGTTTCATGTCCCAAGAGTCAGCTTTGGTAAGCCAGGGTCAGAGCCCCAAGTTCCTGTCCGATCATGTAACTGAACAAAAATTAAATAACTGTTTTTTGTTTTTTTTTTTGCAAATTGGAGACCCAGCTGAAATCAGTCAAAATTATACATTTTTGAAATCTGAAAGACTTTGTTAGTTTTTTATGTTTTAAAAGCATTAGGAAATAGAAAAAGTTATTTAACGCTGAAATAATCTCTGCCTGTATAAATGTGTCTGAGTAGTTGACATGTCCGAGATGTCAAATACACCCAAGTCCTTGAGGTCTCAGAGTGGTTCTGTCAAACTAGCAAATGGGGGTTGGGGGTTGGGAGTTGGGGAATAAATCCAAATCTACTGGTACATGTTGTTCAGAGATGGGGAGCATCATTACTGTAATCAGAACAGAGGCTTAAAGAAGCGACCAGTTAATCCAAAATGATGTTTTTTTTATTCTCCTGGATGCAGCTAAGAGCGTCAGATAAGCAGATTCTTATAAATCCGTTTGTTTTTGTGGCTGCTGTGCTGGTGTTTTTTTCATGGAGGAGCCTAACAAACATCATGTGATCAGACTGGGGGTTAATGGGTTTGGGGATAGGGGAGGACCTCTGGCCTCACTGAGATACAGTTTGCATTGTTGTCACTGGACTTGCAAGTACATTTGACCAAGTTTTAACACTAAGATTATATTTTACTAGTTTAAAGAAGAACAAACTTTATTAGGTTTCTTGAAACATTTATTTATTTAAATTTTAATACAAAGTAGTTTAGTTCAAAACTACCAAGCATTTTGGAGGAAAAGAGGTTTAAACTGAAAATGGATTTTACATTTCACACTTTGCATTAACCTGCCTTCATTAAAGCATGTTATAATGACAAATGTACGTAACGGAACTCTAATTCAGTGTGGCTGATTGGTTAGAGTAGCCATCCTCCAACGCAAGAGTTGGGGGTTTGATTCCACCAGCAGTCACATGCCGAAGTGTCCCTGGTAAAGACACTGAATCCCTCATTGCCTCTGATGTGTGTCCCATTGGTTTATGAATGTGATAAAGCACTGGTTATTCTTTGTAGCGATCTAGTAGAGTGCTGTATGAATGGGTGAATGAGGAAACGGATTGTAGTGTAAAGAGCTTTGAGTGTCTTGATAAGACAGAAACGTGCTATATAAGTACAGTCCATTTACCATTAAATTCATGCAATAAGTGAATAACTAGGAATAGATTCAAAGACCTTATGCATTTTAAGGTTTAGAAAAGAAATCAGGGACCTGGTCCAAATAAACAAATTTATTTATTTATATTCATCTTTATATTCACATCCAGAGACCTGGATTCAGAAACCTTCAATTTCAGAGACAAAATGTGTGTACACGAATGACTGAACTGAACCGCAGTAAAAAAAAAAAAAAAATCTATAGTTGCACTTAAAAATGACATCATGTAAACATGATGAAAACTAACAGGAGCACTGAACATCTTTCTCCACCCACCCCACGCCTATTTTTTTCTCTTTAAAGCAGCTTCTGCTGTCAAGAGATCATAGGATATATAACAAAATTCTCTTCTTTTTGAAAAATAAAATAAAGCCATACAAACTATATTAACAAGTCGCAAAATATCTGATATGCATCCATACACAATAATAAAGTCTAACAGGAAAAAATAATCATGTCCAAAGAGAGAACAAGACATTTTGTTTTTGCCATGGAAACATGTAAAACAAACTATGATGTGATTTCATTAAAGATTTGGGTGTGTCAACTTTGCAGGTTGGTCTATGTTGAGAACTTGTACTTAGTACATCTGTATAGTATGGAGATGTCCATCCATCCATCCATTATCTTTTACCCACTTCTTCCATTTTGGGTCACGGGGGTCGCCAGTGCCCATGTCCAGCAATCACTGTGTGAGGGGCGGGGGACTCCCTGGACAGGTCTCCAGTCCATCACAGGGACACAGAGACAAACAAGACAAACAACCATTCACTCACTCACTCACACCTAGAGACAATTTAGAGTTACAAATCAGTCTAACATGCATGTTTTTGGTCTGTGGGAGGAAACAGAGTACCCGGAGAAAACCATGGAGAGAACATACAAACTCCACCCAGGAAGGCCCCCGGACAAGGATTTGAACCGGCAACCTTCTCGCTGAGAGGCAGCAGCTCTAACAATTGCACTACCGTGCTGCCCGTATACAGATTTACTTTTCCCAATTCTAAAAATTATTCAGAATCATATTGAAGATTTAATGAGGCTTGGACTCATTCTGTGTTCTTTGTTCAATAGTCACTGATATTTAGCAGTTTGCAAGAATTTAAACCTCTAAATAAATGCATGTAAGCAGAAGACATATGTCTAATAAATAACCATTAAATCAATATTATTCTTCTGACTTGTTGATTTATTGTGGTGTCTCTCAATATAAATTATGAGCTGCTGAAATGATCAAACAAGATCTATTGTTCCTACTAATCAGAGACCCCCTTAAACAATATAGCATTATATACAAGCTACTGTTGCCATCTAAAAAAAGCTAAAATATTTTGGTTTGGGTATTATAAAAATGGAATTTACTTACTGGGAATGGAAGCCCAGTTTACCAGGTAAAAGGCAGGACCTCTCTCTGTTTCACTATGTAGAACTCCATCTTGCATGTTTCCACGGTACGTAAAATATCCATGCTAATTCCATCCCTCCAGTATTTAGGTACGCTCCCAACATCTCAGGGATTTAATGGACTGAGCCACTGTTAGGCTGATGAGGGTGTCGGGGGATGGGGGACATAATTCAGATAGACATAAATGCATTGTTTTGCCTGTATAAGTGGTGGATAAATTTTCTTTTCTTAATATTACAAAACATTATATCAAAGTTCATGCTCAATAATCCAGGTAAAGAAATCCAACAATGTTCAGTCAGGTCATCTGGACAGTTCCTTTTGTTGTTGAGAGACGTTTAGTCCTCCATCTGAAGGGCTTCGTCAGTCTGAGAAGTCAAACTGTTTTACCCACCAAGCAGTACACTCCTAGAGTGGACCCACCAGTTTGCTGGTGATAAGATGGTTTCTGGGGGCTGTCCTCTCCCTCATCGACTCCTCCCAGGTAACCACAGCTAAAGTGGTTCAAGACATCAATTATTGAGCATGAACTTTGATGTCTTGAACCACGTTGGCTGTGGTTGCCTGGGAGGAGTCGACGGGGGAGAGGACAGCCCCCAGAAACCATCATATCACCAGCAAACTGGTTGGTCCACTGTAATAGTGTACTGCTTGGTGGGAAAAACAGTTTGTGACTTCTCAGACTGACGAAGTCCTTCGGATGGAGGACGAAACGTCTCTCAACAACAAAAGGAACTGTCCAGATGACCTGACTGAACATTGTTCGACAAATCATTATAGTTTCCTCAATGATTAATTGGGATGGAGGTATCACAAATAGCACCACATTATATTGTATAACATTATATTACATTGTATCATATACCATATTGTATTTAATCCAATTATGTTATGGATTTTTGTTCAGTAATGCTTTACTTTAAAAAAACAAAAAAACAATTCTGTGTAGACTTTACTAAAAGTTGCCTAGACATATCGGTGTGCACAAGGTGCAAAAAACAAACCTGCAGACCATGAAGGAGCACTGTTGAACCTTTGCTGGTCCACCTGCTGAATACACTTCAGTGTCAAACAGTGAAACAGTAGAAATTGAGCCTCCCGATATTAAAGACCTGATAAAAGTGAGTTATTAATGTTTACAAAAAACACACAAAGCTCAAAGCAGCCGACAAAAAGGGAGGAGAGAGAATGAAAAATAAATCAGCGGCTTTTATTCATCTCTGTCCTTTGTGATGCTGTAGCAGCATGAACACACACCAAACACACAGGCTTTTGTTGTTGCCCCATAAATAGCAAAGACAAATGAACAAAAAATCACTGCTGATTGGAGACAGGTAAGACTGAAGAGGATGGAACTGTGTGTCAGTGGGCCATCTGGGAATACAGTGACTGGCTGTGTGTGTGTGTGTGTGTGTGTGTGTGTGTGTGTGTATGTGTGTGTGTG
>NC_056506.1:23399084-23399390 GCF_014905685.2 Nematolebias whitei
TGTGTGTGTGTGTGTGTGTGTGTGTTGGGTGTGTGTGTGTGTGTGTGAGAGAGAGAGAGAGAAACAGAGAGAGAGGAAGAGATGCAGAGAGAAGGTTGCAACAATGAATCTGAGCTCTTTAGAAATGGAGATCAATTTCCACATGGTTGCCTTTAAAGGCTTTGGCAGCAGAATAATATAGAAGTGTGTGTGTGTGCTTTTTTTTTGTGCATTTGTGTCCATGTTGTGTGTCCATGTGCACGTCATCTTGTGTGTGCGTTAGTGTGGTTGTGGGCTTTTATGCGCTTACTTTGTGCGCAGAGACTG
>NC_056506.1:23399790-23422014 GCF_014905685.2 Nematolebias whitei
TTGGAGAGTTATATGTGCAGAGTGATGAGTATACAGTTTATGCAATGTAAAAGAGTGTGATCTTTTTGTGAAATATCACCTACGCATATTAACAGGCAATGACAGCAACATCAATCTGAAATTAAAAGACCAAAGAAAACACTCTTTTACATTGCATACACTGTATACTCATCACTCTGCACATATAACTCTTCAAAAACTTTCCTGCAGGCAGAACTAAAAAACTAAAATGAAAGCAAACAAGCGTTTCTGAGGTAATTAAACTTTCAGAGCTCGTCTGCAATGAGAATTTCCAAAAGGTTTTCAAGTTTTGGATCAGAAGGACACAAAATATGAAATGTCTGGAAAGTGATGTGCAGGTGCCTATGTGTGTGTGTGTGTGTGTGTGTGTGTGTGTTTAAGTTCTGTCTGCATGAATTTGAGGGTGAAGGAGGTAGAGACAGATTGGGGGAGAAAAAGATTGAGCGGAGAGCAATCACTCCTCCATCTATCTGTCTGGGTAATTAATATAAATCTGCTCATTTATCATCAGCCAATCAATCTAGATTTACAATCATGTGCACGCTCACACGCACACACACACCACTCTTTGCACTTTCTGGTAGCCTGATTGTCTGGTTATGTGGCTCTGCAGAAATCTGTAATGAATGAGAATGAAGCGGTGGAGGAGGGATAGAGGAAGAAATCTTCTGATTAGAGACAAATGAGAGCGAGATTGATGGAGCTGTATCGGCCTCCGCATGCTTCATTTATCACTAACTCAGATTAGTTGGATGGGTGAAAAAGAAAGGATTGGACCACGCCAGCACAGAACGAGAGCACTTCCATCAAAAGGGCTAATCCTTCACCATGAGATAAAACTCGAGTATTTTGTAGCTGTGCAACTACAAATCTAATCAACGGTACATTTCTTGCTAGGGTGTGTTGCAAACATATTCACTCCTTTGAATCCAAACGACAAATGAGCACAGTGTATACCTGTTCTGATGGCGTCCAGAAGCATTACTGATGCTAACGTAGCATCATGACATCATGAAGATCAAGGAAACATCCACACAGGTCAGAAACAAACATGTGGACAAGTATGGATAAGGGTTGGGTTATAAAAAATAGCCCACACTCTGAACAGAGAATCCATCCATCCATCGACCAATAATCTTCTGCTTGTTCTGAAGTTGGGTCGTGGGGGCAGCAGATTGAGCAGGGAGGCCCAGCCACCTCTTCCAGCTCTTCTGGGAGGATTCCAAGCTGTCCTCAGGCCAACCGAGAGACGTAGTGTTTCCAGCGTGTCCTGGATCTTCCCCGGGGTCTCCTCCCAGTCAAGACATGCCTGAAGCACCTCCCTAGGGAGGTGCCATGGGAGCATCCTTACCAGATGCCCGAACCACCTCAGTTGGCTCCTCTCGACGTGGAGGAGCAGCAGTTCTACTCTAAACGTCTCACCCTATCTCTAAGGAAGAGTCCAGCTACCCTGCGGAGGAAACTCATTTCAACCACCTGTATCCTCCATCTCATTCTTTTGGTCACTACCCAGAGTTTGTGACCATAGGTGAGGGTAGCAACGTAGACTGACCAGTAAACAGAGAGCTTTGTCTTACAGCTCAGCTCCCTCTTCATCACAACAGATTGGCACAAAGTCCGCAATACAGCAGATGCTGAACCAATCCCTCAATCTCACGCTCCATCCTTCCCTCACTTGTGAACAAAACCCCAAGATACTTGAACTCCTCCACTTGAGGCAGAACCTCACCCTCAACCTGAAGAGAGCAACCCACCCTCTTCAGATGGAGTACCATGGTCTCAGATTTGGAAGTGCTGATTCTCTTCCCAGCCGCTTCACACTCGGCTGTGAACCGCTCCAGGAAGAGCTGGTGATCATGGCACCATGATGCCAACAGGACCACAACATCTGCAAAGAGCAGAGATGGAATCCTGAGGCCACCGGACCAGAATCCCTCTGCCCCCTGGCCAAGGGAATCATTAACAGGAAAATAACAAAGAATCACTAAATCTATTAGTAGTACCATAACTAGGAAAGATGTCACCACAGCAAACCTCCAAGAGAGGATTGTCAACCAAAACTCTCAGACCAGGTAAGGAAGACATTAATTAAAGAATTGTCCAAGAGACTTCTGTTGAGAAGGGAATATCCGTCCACTGGAGCATTATACAATGCACACTGGATTTAAGCTGGGCTTCTTAGAAGAGCGGTCAGGGAAAAGCCATTTAAAGAAAAATAATAAAGCAGACCATTTGGAATTTGCCAAAAAAGTATAGGAGACTCCCAAACATGTATAAATCAGTGCTGTGGTCAAATGAGACTAAAATAGGATATTTAGGCCATCAACACCAAGATTTATATACTGTAAGCCTTACACCTATCAAAATGCTGAAAACACCAAGCACACAATAAAGGACAGTGGTGGCAATGCTGTGGGGATGCTTTTTAATTGGCAGCAACTGGATAAGGAAGGTAAGATGGATGGAGCAAAACATAGCAAATACTTGAGTGAATCCAGATGGACTCTTTCAGAGATCTGAGGCTGCAGCGGAGGTCCACCATTCAGCAGGACAATGACCCTGAACACACCACTGAAACAACACTATTGGTTTAGAGAGACTAAAGATTGCAGCAAATAAGTGGCAGCCATCAAACTTGAAGGAGCTGCAGCAGTTTGGTAATAAGGAATAGAGAAAAAATTGTAGTGGTTTGATTTACCAAACTCATGGAGGTAGTAGACCTGCTGCAAAAGGTGACTCAACAGAGTATTAACTTTAGGGAGAATACATGGATACACTTTGAGGTGTTTCTTTTAATTTTGGGATGCTTTAAAACAAGTTTTGTTCTACTTTTTCTAATAGTCTACATATTTGTAGTGGGTATACTGTGCTTAGAAACCAAAGTACACCGGTTAGTTCAATGTAATCATCAATTTATTTTGATTTTTAAGCATACTGAACATTTTCAACTTTCTCTGATTCTTATATTTGAATAAATGTACAACAAACTTTGTACAACAGTTGGCTTTGTATTAAAAACATGTTATAGAATTTAAAAAACAGTATCAAAGCAAAGCGCTGCATACCGATAGTTACGGAAGAGTTTAACTGCTGTTTAATGTATCAATCACACGTGACTAATGATATGGCATGTATCATTGGGCACTTTTAAGTGGGTCTACTGAAATTCTTAAGCTTTTCTTGTGGGTATACTCAGTATACCCGAATATCACTTAGACTACACCACTGCTTGTAATCAAACTGAAAATATAAGTTGTAAAGCAGTAAAATATGGACATCAATGAGGTGAATACTTTTATACATTCTTTCCTTCAAACTTTGTATCAGAAATAACTGCGATGTGAAAGACCTTCACTCGTGTTCGGTTTGTGAGGAAGCAAAGACATTCTTTTAACGTGTTTCACACTTTATTTATAGAAAAGCACTGAGATTTCAACACAAATCAATATAAAATGGTAGTAGCGTTACATAAATAGTCATAAATTCTTGCTTTATAGACAGTAGCTCAAGAAGTTGCACAAAAAAACAAAACAAACACAATTTAAAAACAAAAATATGTTGATGATAAGCTAAGATACTTCTGTGGCAACAAATACTGAAAATATCTTTTTAAAATCAGTAGCACAAAGAGGCAACAAACACTTTCGATTTTCCCTTAATGTTAAGAAGGAACTGGAAACAAAAACAGGGAAACAGTAGGTGAACTACATCTCTACCAGTAATCTCCTACAAATAAAAACCTAAAACGTTGAGGAAAACAACAGAAAAACGTCAGGAACTGACTGAATAAACCAACACAGAGGGAAGAGCTTCTGGACGCAACACTGTAGAGTGAACGCATCAGATAACAGCAGCCGAATGCAGCTTCTGCAACTGGAAAAGAGACGATTCTCTTCTGTTAATATTTCCTTTTTCTTACTTTATGATGCAACCTTTTGGATACATAGATTGTGAGGATACAAGACAGCTGCAGAGCACGTATCTCACTGTGCTTTAGACACAAGAAGCTGCACCTAAACACGCTATAGCGTGCCGCTTCAAATCCACGACTGTTCCTGCGTGAGGCGATAGGAAACAGACTGAACAAAGTATCCATGACGCAAATTAGGAACCTCTAAAGGATCGAACAGGTTGTCTCTCTCGTTCACACTCTGACTTTGTGTATTCCGACACCGCTGAGAAGACACTGAAGGCTTGGGTCCTGATTTAAAAAAAACAACAACACAGAAATAAAGCTAAAAATCAACTTTGTACATTGATCGGTCAGAAAGGCATTTTTCACCACCCTTTCACGTTTCGCTTGCTCTAGAAGTTGCAGCAGGTGCAGGTGGTGCGACTGCGCATTGTCCCGACATTTATCCCTTCTTCCTCGTTTCAATAGTGGTTCATCCCACCATGTCTGGTCCCCCACTTAAAAAAAACAAAAAGTTTTTCAGATGGGACACGACCATCAAAATGTTCTGCATAGTCAAGTTTTAGTACAAATCTGTTTACAAATGAATGCCTCGCTCATCGTTTCCCCCTCTACTTCTCATGTTGGAAAACAGATTTTCTTTTTGTTTTCCGTTGCAAATGACAACACAATATTAGCTAAAATAATCAAACTTAAAAGAAATGTACACAGGAGCACCTGAGAAATGCCTTGAAGTCTTTGCTCTTACAAGAAAAGAAAAAAAAAGTTAAATTCCCTCACCCAAAACAGTACACCCTGCCAAAAACAAAACAAAGAGCAAACAAACATGTAACATACTTATCATAAATAATTATAACTTTACAATTTCTGAATCGACACTTTAATATTTACAATATTTTAAATGCTTAATGCTACTACTTTTTTTTTTGTTTTGTTTCTTTAAGTGATGTCCCTGAGAACTGAGCCTCTTTTCTATCGTTTGCTCAGTTTTCCTCCCCTTTCCATTTATTCGTCTTTCTGCATGTCTTCAACAACAACAACAAAAGATACGAGTTATGACTGACAACCCAGGTGGGGAGTAAAACGTAGCTTTCGTGGAATGTAGAGGCAGATCAGAAAATGCTTTTCTGATCAAATCCCCTCTTTCGTCTCTTTCTGTCCGTGTCTTTTCAAAATCCTGTTCCGCTAGCGCACGTCTGCGTCTTCAACCCAGCAAAACAAAGTTTCAAAACAATCAGTAAATAAATGCTGAAGCAGGCAGGAACGTACTGAAGAGGTATTCGTGTGAAACGCTTGCACATTGAGCCTAATCGATTAAAGATTCAAATTCTTGTTATACTGCAATTTAAACGACAATTTGCCGATGAATAAAGAAATGGAACGTAGATGTACTTCCATAAAAACAACTTCACTTCCTGTGCCGAGGCATGAGGTCTCAAATACTTACAATGAAGACGTCGAGTTGTAAAAAGCACAAGTTCTTTTTTTCTGTTTTTTGTCAGTGGACACTCTTTTTCTGACTCCTTGAGTAAGAAAGGGCCACTCTTCTTCACAGTCAAGAATGTTAAGAACCAGTAGCATCCACAACCAACGTCACGCCCTTTTTCATTATAAGACCAAGAAACTAGAGTTTATAAACTAAACAAGTATAACATAGATCTAGATAGGATCATGTGAGTAAGTACTGTTGTGTACTCTGCACTATTCCTTTGTTTTGTTTACTTGACACAATACTTTATGTACCGATTGTTTTGGCCAGTAGGGGGCAGCAGAATAAATTGAAAACACTGGCAAAACTTTCTTTAAAGCGTTAGCAACAACATGCTAATGCATACTTTGACCAACTAAACATAATTATTTTTTAATTAGTAAAATTTTTAATTTATTATGTTCTTTCCAGCCACTTGTTTACAGCGTAAGCTACAAAACTGGCGTTTTAAGTTACAAAGGTGCTTCAGCAAAAAGATGCTAATTTCGAGACGCATTACACTAGTGAAGTTTTACTGGCCACACAAAATGATTTTTTTTTTGCTAGTTCTCCAAATCATCCACTTTTTGAATGAAAAAAGGTAAAAATTTCCGGCTCTATTTGCAGCTGTTAATTTAGAAGAGCTAATGGGAGCTACGAGGTTGGTGCTAAGCAACATTTTTGGCTTTACATGCAGACATCGTAAACAAAAGACAGCTTAGTCCAGCTGTAAGGACGGTTAAATGTCATGTTTTACTATAAATGCACAGTATAAATATTGTAACCGTTTTAGCTAGGTAAATCCAATGGATATTTTGTTTGACAGCTATAGTTTGTTGCATCATTTATCCATGTTATAGTAGCAGGTAAAACTTCACAGTATGCTGGCCAGGCTTTGCATAAAGAAACTTGTTTGACTAGCCTGTAACGAAAAGGCTCTTATAGTGGGGGGAGGATTTAAATGACAGGCAGAATTAACAACCAGCAGTTTCTGAAAGGAAGGTCCATATAGTTTTCAAAGCTTCCTAACAAAGTACAAGAGCTTGAACATGAAGCTGCTAAGTGATAATAGAAACAACGCCGAAGCTTGAATTATGTTACGGGCTAAATCTTGATCTAATGAGTGAAACACGATGTTTTACGCGTTTTAAAGAATCGGTCATAAACAGCTGTGCAGCTGTGGAGTGGTTTCTCTGAACTTGGGAACTCCTCCACACCACAGATGATGTGAATTTGAATTTGTCTCTGTTATCGTTGAGTTTCTGGAAGGCCATAAAAATAAACTGTGTACAGGAGTATGACGATGTGCACACGAAGGCTCAGCTGGTAGCTCCAGCAGCCAGGACGTCACTCAAGCGTTCAACAACATGCATTCTGTGAAGCAGAATTTTTTCACGTAAATTGTTTGTAGGATACCGACCAATAAAGGTTTGTAAATGTCCAGCTATCGACTTCTTCAACAGAGACCAACAGATCTTGCCTCTAAGAAGCCCTGAATGAAACAAGAGGCTATTTCTGCCAGATCAGTTGAAGCTGACATGTGACAGCCGAGGGTTGACACCGCTTTGTCTTCCTCCATATTTTTCTTTAGAAGTTCTTCTCACTTTAAAAGCCACTTCTTCCTCTTAACCACAGCTGAAATTATTCAGTTCCAAGTACACATCCCATCCAGAAGGATCTTTTGGTAATATTTTCATACGCCACCCAAACACCAAACATTTCTTACGCTTTTGTCATCACATTCTTTTGATTTTTCCAACTAAATTTACAATAATTGGAGGGGTAGATACCTTTTGCTTCTTGTTGCTTCTTTAGGTCATATATTTTGCAGTTACAGTTTAAGTAGAGCAATTTACTGCAAACACTTCTTGGTTCACATTCAAGAAACAAAAACAGAATAAAACCTTAAGACTTAGTCAACGAATGGCCCAACAAAAGAAGTAAAAATTCAAAGAATCCAAAGAGCCTTAAATAGATCAAATAATTTGAACTACTTCCCAAAAAAAAAAAAGGTCTCTGTGAGGCAGAAGGTCAGCCGAAACGCTCCCTGACCAACATCATCAGTTTTTTCTTACCCTTATAGATCTGTTTCAGGTTGTCTATAAACTGGGCGAACTGAATGTGGCCGTCCTGTGCCAAAAGGAAAGTCTCCCGTGCTTTGCTCAGGAACTCTATGAACTCTCCATAGTGCCGCGGACTGATGTGCGTCAGCCGAGAGTGTGTGGTGTTGATGTACGCCGAGATCGTGGCATCCAAGAGCTGCCGCAACGGCGCTTTGTCCGTTGACATGAGCTTCCCAGAGTTCCTTCGCCCAGGAATGCCTGCAAGACCCGGTGCCGTCATGGTGCACCGCCGCAGGATGTCGGACAGCACCGTGGCGCAGTGAACGCTCTTCACCACCAAGGGAATAATGGCTGCAAGCTCGTTCTTCCCCAACGAGTGGCTGAGCGCGCAGGCCCAGAGCACGTCATTAATAGCAGGGTGTGTGTCCTGGTTGTAGGCCAGGTTAAGGTGTGTCATGGCGAGGGAAGCCAACTTGAACGACCGCAGGGGGTATCCTCTGTGCTCCATGTACCGCGCGATAGTGAACAGCTGTGAATAGGTCATACCCGTCGACGCTGCGTCTATCACAATCTGGTAGGCCGTCTCAAAGGCGATGTGGTCCTTCTCACAGAGTGTCAGGGCCGACAGGGCACAGTTCTGTGGGTCCTTCATGGCGCACTGCAGAGCCAAAGTCCTCGCGCAGCTGGCCAGCTCCTCCCGCTGGGGGTAGTCGAGGCTGAGGCGCAGGATGGTGTTATGAGACATGACGGTGGCTGCAACAATGCTGGTGGCCTCAGTCGGTGTGAAGAGAGTGTACCAGCTCTGCAAGATGCTCACTAATGCTCGCAGACCTGGTAAGACACACAGATGACATGTGTGTTAGAGGCGTTAAATTATTATAGTGTGAACGTTTATGAAGCAATCCCAATATCAGATCCATTTTTCTTCCGTATGTTTTTCGGCATCTTTCTAGTTCCACAATTTTTTTTGCTATTTCAACTAATCATAAATCAAAACGTTCAGCTCTTTCAGGACAATCCTGTTATGACTTTTGGTATTGGTGCAACTTCAGCTTTTTGAAATATTTAGCCTTTTCTGACATTTTATTTCCTCACAGAAAATGAATTGAGCTCATTTTCCATCCTTCATATCTTTAGAGCTGTTTACCACTTTTTACTGCTCCTTTCAAATTTTGTTTTGGTTCAGCTTCCTGGTGCAAATTTAAATGTTTTTTTCAGCTAATTTCAGCTGTTTTTTAATTGTTTTGTGCTCCTTTCAGATTATTTTTGCTAACTACAAAAAGGTTGTGCTTCTTCCAACTTCTTTCTGCTAATTTCAGCTTTTTAGGCTTCTTTCAGCTTATTTCTGCAAGTTTCAGCTTTTTCTGCTATTCCAGCTACTAATTAGTTGTTTTTATGCCAATTTGAGCTTTTTCAGCTAATTTCACGTTGTTTACAATACTTACAGCAATTTCCAGCCTATTTCAGCAAAAATGTGCTCTCCACTTCCTTCTGGTAATTTAAGGTTCTTTCTACCGTTTTAGCTACTTTTCAGCTATATATATTTTTTTTTTGCTAATTTCAGCTTTTTTCAGATGACCCACTTTTTTGTGCTCGTTTCTTACTTCTTTAATTCTCATTAGCTAAACATGTTCTTTCTGCTTTCTTCTACTATCGTAAGCTTGTTCTAACTTTTCACCTACCTCTTTAGCATTTTTTAGCTAATTTCAGCCGTTTTTAGATAAATTCAAGTTTTTGTGGTAATTTCTGCTACTTTCAGCTTAACTAACTTTTTTCTGGTAATTTCAGCTTGTTATGCTCTTTTCAGCTTTTTTCTGCAAGTTTCAGCTTTTTCTGCTCTTTCAGCTACTATTTAGTTCTTTTGATGCTAATATAAGCTTTTCAGCTAATTCCACTTTAAAAAAAAAACTAATTTCAGTTCTTGCTGCACCCACATGGTAGTTTAAGCTTCTCTCTGCCTTTTCAGCTACTTCACAGCTATTTGTTGCCAATTTCAGCTTCCTTTTTTTTTTAGCTTATTTCTTAATTTTTGTGCTAATTTCTGCTTATTTTAACCTAATTTAGCAAATGTGTTCTTTCTGCTTTCTTCTGTTGATTTAGGCTTGTTCTTCCATTTCAGCTACATTTCAGAATGTTTTTTAAGCAAATTTCAGCTGTTTTTCAGCAAGTTCATCTGAATAAGCATTCACTCTGCATTTTCACAGGAAATGAAATTTCTCTAATTTGTTTTAAAGATCACAAAGAAGAAGAGGAAGAAAACAAATATGATTTTCAAACATTCCTTTAGTCAGCCAACACAGTCCGTGTTTATGATTGTTCCTTTCTTAAAGTCCCTTTTGACAAAGCTGTGAGCTAGAACCTGACAGGTCACTGATCTGTGCCAATTTCATTCACTTATGAAAAGCCAGAACGTGGGGAGAGCACTTTACGCATTTCTATCAAACAATTTAGACTAAATACTCTCAGTGCTGTGCACAAGTTGTTAGACGAGTGCTGACAGGCTGCTCAGAATTCACAACCACTACTTTCAATTTATGTTTTCTTTGAAAGTAACTTTGTTTTTATAAAATATTTCCATCACACTTGAGGCAGTCTGTTTAAAGGCTATGCATTCATAACTGCAGCCTCTTTAATAACAGATGGAATTAATTCCTGTCTCCGTCATCATTAAAATATTAAATACCTTGTGGAAAAAAAATGTGTTTATGTCTCCGTATGATTAATCAACAAGATTCTAGCTGCTTTTGTTTTTTTCCCTTTAATTCAACTCAAAATGAAAGTGAGCCTTAAAGCTGAATTAGGATGCACTGCAGCAAACCAAAGAGACACAGAGACACAACTGGTATGAATCCTGTTTCAGCTGCTGGACTATGCAGGAGTGTGTGCACATACCAACTTCAGTGGCGCAGGTAACCAGCCAGCGAACCATCTCTCTCCTCCTCCAGTTCAGAGTGGACAGTGTCATCCTCATCACCTGCAGAACACACAAACATTCAAGACAAGTTATAACAACTTGTGACATTTGTCCTTTTTTTTGTATCCAACGTAGTGTTTTATGGAAAACGTGGCATAGCTGTGTTGACTAATAAATCAACAGTAAATGCAGAATCACGTTTGTTTTTATGAAATAAGTACACATGCTTTAAAATCACACCTTTGATTATTTTACTTGTAACATTGATGATGAGGATTCAGTAGATCATCTAGTTGCCCAAAGGCAGAGGCAGGTAACACAGCAGCCTGTTATTCTGTGGTGTCTGAGTTTACGCTGGAAGCCAAACTCTTTCATCATGTGGTTTCTTCTCGTCAACAACGGTCAAACTGGGGGGTGATGTTGTTCTGTGCTAATTTGTGGAACAACTTGTGGATGCCCACAGAAACTGCATGTTAAAGGAAACGCACACACACTGTACCTGCAGTCCTAACTCCAGAGCCACGTTGAGCAGGGTTATATCAGGAGGGCAGTCTGCAGGGGTGGCTATCTTGAAGGCATCCTGGGCCAGTTTGAAGATTAGGGAAGAAGAGTGGATGTTTTTCTGGATGGCCTCTAGCACCGTTCGCAATCTCAACATGTCCCCTTGTGGGCAACAAAACAAGATTAATAAACAGTTCCCTCCAACAACAATTGCTCTCTCTACGGGGACGTTCTGGTGTACCTTTAGCCGCAGTGAGCATGGTTGAGGCCAGCTCACATTGCTGGGATTCCAGGTGGCCGAGAGTGAACCAGCGCGGGTATCTGCTTGGAACAATAGAGATGCCGTGATGAGGGTGCCCGACGTCCCCAGAACCTGCTGACGACTCCAGCACTGGCAGCCTTGTGGGTGAAGGCAGACCGAGATCTGTTTAGGACTTTTTGGCACCGACTTAAAGTATTTATTGCACTTTAGCACAAACAGTCATCACATCGAGATATAGATAGCTGCTGAATTAGATAGTTAGGTAAAACTAGTACAGTTCTACAAGGACATTGCACAGTCATGAAGGCTAAGAAAATATGTACGTACATAAGTGATAATTATAAGAAATCTCTTTAAAGGTTTTATATCAGGGATTCTGGACCAGACTGCATTTATTGTAGCTAGATGTAAACACTTACTAGCAACACGTGAGATTTAAACCGTGTGCATCATTATTCAAGCATACGTTTGTTAAAAACAACAGTTTTAAGTACGAGTAGATGCCTCATGTAATAAAAACTCAGTACTGTTTTAATTACAGAGGGAGTTCAGATCTTCTAAAGGGTGACTCTGTAGAAAGGCTATGAACAATAGCAAACCTGTTGTAGATAGCTCTTTGAAAAACATCTGACCAGACTGACATACCAGCTAGTTCTGAAACAAGTCCATCCTAAAATATACAGAGCGGTTCATGGAAACGCTGTTTCATAGACATTTACATTAGTATCTGTTTCATATAGAAAAATGTTGCTGCAGAAATACTATGAAGTTCCAGCTGTTAATGTCCCGGACTGCACTGAAAGAGCTGCAGCTAGCTGCCGGTGTTGCTGCTAGCTGCACTTGCAAATAACCAGGGAATTATAAAAATTAATGTAATATAAAATTATTGGTGATGCGAAGGTTTATAAAGCAACATTTGCATGAACTGCTGTGAAGTTTTTAGTAGATGCAGTTTTTGTATGACAACCCAGTGACAAAATTTGACATTAAACATAATCCAAGCATCATTTTCAGCTCCCTGTTCAGCATCTGCATTTGGTAGCAGGCTAAACTGACAAAGACCATGCAGAATAATGTAGCTTAATTCCACAGCAAAGAAAGCTATGTAGTCTCTGTAAATATGTCTAGGGGGAAAAAGATCAGTATTGGTATCTGTCAGATAAGTTTTATGTTGGTGTATCGGAGATCGGCCAAAAATCCAAGATCTTTAGTTTTTAGGATTGGAGTGGTTTAAGACAGTCCAAATTGGGCCTGCTCATTCTGACTGATAGTTCATCAATTTGGTTCGAATTCAACATTTTCCCCGAACTGTGGTTGTTCAAAGAGATATTTATAACATCAAGGATATTTGCTGTTCAGAATATATCCACAGAACTCCACTTCTAAAAAGCTGAACTCTCATTTTAAAAGGCAAAGACGGTTTTATATCAACAAGTAAAAAGAATCCATGGTTATTTAGAACCAACTAGAAGGGGTAAACCCAGTCTCTTCTCATCTTGCCAAAGATAAAAACAAAAGGTTTTGGTGAATGGAGATCTGACCTCATTGCACGCAAAGCCACTTTATAAGCCAGGTCCGCATCATGTGGCAGCAGAGCAGAAAAAAGGTATTTGGCAAAGGTGTGCATGGGGACACTTTCTCTGTGAATGACTTCCCCGAGACCACTGAATGGACCGGCTGAAACCAAGGACAACAAGGACAAAGTGAATGTTATTATTTAATGTTACTACATGTAGAGGCAATTATGAAGAAGGCGTACCCTCCAGTAGCTGTATGGCCTGCTTCCGAAGCGTCTGAACCAGGAGGTCATCCAGCTCCAGTTCTTGCAGTTTTGAGACGATCTGTTCTTCATTGCGACACACCTGGATCAGATTGAAAACAAACAAAACTCAATGCGGCTGCACAGTCTTATTTATTCAAGATAATGATGGGAAAAACAGAACAATTCTCTGAGGAAGACAAAGAAATGCACATCTGATTGTGCCAACAATTCAATCCTACAACATACTCACTTCTAATACAGCTGAACTACATGTAGTAATGTATTGTATTAAAAATCACTGTATACTTTAGCCCTGTGATGGACTGGAGACCTGTCCAGGCCCCGCCTCTCTTACAGCCACTACTGGATATGGGCACCAGTGACCCCCGCGATTCAAAAAGGATAAAGCGAGTAAAGATAATAGGTGGATGAATGTATACTTTAGTATACTTTCTTTTAAAATACATGCACAAATATGTCCAACAGGTAAAGATCTTTGAAGTTTCAAAACCTTTAAGAAAGGATTTTGAGTTCAAAGATATATATAAAAAAACCAGCAGGAAGCTTTAATACTTCTCACACATGAATTTGTGTAAATCTTTTGTATTTGAAGGGATTTTATTGCTGTCAAGAATTTAAAACAAGGACCTTTAAAGCATGCGACTGATTTTAAATGCAATTCCTGCTTAAAAACATTAATATTGTTGCTAATTCCAGTGACATTAACAAAGGTCTGCAGCAGCCGCTCTAAGCCTCCCAAAAGCAGATTACCATTTGCACAAAGAAACGCTCCTCAGATTTATTTTAATTCACTGTGAACTTAAGTACTGTGACTTTCTGCTTGTTTTTCAAGAAACAAAAATGCCATGACCTTTTCTTTCTTTTTGCATGGCATTTACTTCAAACTGATGTTAAATTATAGTGATTTTCTCTATACTCAACCTTGCCTTCAACAGACAAATTCACAGGAAGCATTTTTTTAATGTGCAGAGAGGCATTATTATACCTCACTTAAGCATGTGTAATTTTAAACAAAAAGCCAAGCATCCTAACATGTTCTCTACAAAGAAAGTTTTTCAGTGAAGAACTTCACTCGTTCTGCCAAACAAAACTCCTTACCTTATCCTGGGCGTACAATCCCTCTGGCATTATTCTCTGCTGGCCCATACCCATCAGAGCCACTTCCAGGGCCAGAGTCAGGTAGGACTCACCCCCATCTGGACTGCCCCACACTGGCACATGATGGTAGACGGGGGGTCTGGGGTCACCGTCTACAAGGAAAAGGCAAAAAAATATTAATAAGAGAAAAAAAGACATTAGCTCTAACCTAGCGGCCTCCATTTTCTGTTTTTGTTTTCTCTGAGAGCAGATCAGAATCTCAACTGGATTTTTATTCTAAATTTTATAAACGTCAACTGCATCTAGTTTAATTAGTTGTCAGAGATTATGAGAGGAGGAAATGAGCAAGTCGGTCTGTTTATTTATTATTAACCTTTATTTAACCAGGCAAATCCCACTGAGATCACAGATCTCTTTTGCAAGGGGGCAGCCTAACATGCATGTTTTTGGTCTGTGGGAGGAAACAGGAGTACCTGGAGAAGACCCATACATGCACGAGAAGAACATGCCAACTCCACGCAGAAAGACCCCAGGTCCAACTGGGGATTGAACCCAGGACCTTCTTGCTGTAAGGCAACAATTATAACCACTGATCCATCGTACTGCCATGTGCTTAGATAGTAAAAATAAGTTAAATACACACACGTTTGACAGAAACAAGAGTCTAAATCAGAACACAACTTAAGTAGTTTACCTGCATATTTATGTGATAAACTGAGTACATTTCTCATAGTGAGAAAGGGGCTGAGACGGGGTAGAGGCAGGGCAGCCGACTTGGGACCAGAAAGTCGCTGGTTCAACTCCCAGCCATGACCACAAGTCGTGGTGTCCCTGAGCAAGACATCTAATCGCTAATTGCTCCCCGGGCCCCTACATAGCTGCCCACTGCTCCACCTGGGTGTATCCCAGGTGCAATGGGTTAAATGCAGAGAACTAATTTTACCATTGTAAGGGAACATACAATGATGACAACACATAACACTTATACTTACTTATACTTAATGGGAATAATATATTTTATTTAGGGGTAAAGATTAACATGAAATGTAAGATTTTATTAATAAAGAATTATGCTGAAGGGTGTAGATGAACAATAACAAAACATATCGAGATTAACACCCAAAAAAATGAAGTTTGATAAAACGTATTTCAGATTGTTTTCAAGAATGTAAAACAGACGTTGCCCACACTAAAGCTATCTAACAGAGAACAGATGCCACGAGAGCCCCAGCTGTTGATTGGTGCCCGTTTGTTCGCTCTCGCTCATCTGCCCCATCACTGGGCTTAAATCCCCTCTGAGAAAAAGATCCCCCTAAATCCTGTTTATTCCACAGATATGTGTGTGAAGATGTAGTGGTGTGTGTCTGAGCATGTGTCGAGACTGAGCGGGGAAATAAAACTGGTTCTACAGACTTAAACCCATTTCATTATTCATGTTTTTTGTGGGGGCTAAAAAACATAAAACATTGTGACTAGATGATGCATAGCCCAAGTCTGCCCACTGTGCAGCAGATGTTTCCAGCTGTCCCTCACAGGACATGGTCACCAGTGTAATTTAAACTTTCACAGATCTATCAGTGCTCATTCCTCAGATTCCAAAACCAGCCTGAGACCAACACTGGGTCACTTTGACCAGAGTACACACAAACACAGATGGCTGCACCAGTGGTCAGTATTGTTCACTCCAACAATACTTCCCTGTAGCCTGGAGACAATGACCAAATCCAGCCTCTATTCTGATCTGTTGTAATGGCCTCTGGTGCAAAGAAAGGAAAAACAACTCCCTGGGTAGGGTGAAAAATGCAAATGTGGATGGATTCTATACATGAACACACATACACACACACAAACAGAGGCGTGTTGTAAATGGACAGGCTGTTTCAATCCAATCCATTCATGCTCTACTAGTTTATAGCAGCTCAACAGCAGACAATTCTCGTGTACGAACATGGAGTCTGTTGTGCGACGAGTCACTCTTATGAGTCTGATCCCCTCTGCGCTGAATTACTCTGGTGAAGCATGGCAGGAATTATGTGTTTAGTAAGAAAAATATCTGGGACCAGACATGGGGCATGGTTTGTACTTTAGCTGAGGTAAATAAATAAAGTTCACAGCGAAGGTTTAACAGACCGGGGGATATCTCTGCAGTTGTGCAGACTAAGGCTACGTTCACACTGCAGGCAAATGTGACCCATATCAGATTTTTTCAAATCAGACCCAGGTCTTTTCCACACGTGGTACTGAAATGGATATGTAGCTGGTGTTTTTCAAAGCAACTACAGTCTGAACGCTCATGTCGCATTTCAGCCGACTTTTACGTCAGTGGGATGGGGTAAGCAGATCGATCCAAGTATAATGAAATGATAATAATGATATGCTGGTGAAGATTCAAGAGATAATAATGATACGAACCTTGAGCAGTTTAAATCTTGGAACTGTGCATTCCTTCAGCTACAGAACAGAAATCCAGTTGCTTTGTCTTTGTTCTTTTAATTTCCCATGTATGATTGATAATCCACAGTAGGACCATATCGATACTAACCTGATGGGATCGATACGAGTTGGTTTCTTCCTTCAGTTTGGCGCTCCCACTACAAAAATAACGCTGCGCTGCAGGAGCCGTCAAGAGGCAAGAACAAACGTAAGCTTGGTTTAATCATGTATGTCAGTAAATTCGATTGGTTCTGATTGCTCAGCAAATTCAGACTCACACATGCTAACATGTGTAGCATCTATATGTACCGTACTTCCTTAAACTCAGCGTGCTGCGTGTCCTGTCACGTTTTCTTCTGCGCACGTTGGTCACCTCAGAACTGTAAACAGTTCACGCTGCAGTCTGACGGAGGTCTCATTTTAATGATAAGACGCTGGTGAAGATTCTCAGTCATCCAGGACATGGTCAATTCAATTTGAATTCAATTGAATTTAATGATAAAGTGAACGACCACACAAAAATGTCACACCTGAGCAAAAAAATGGGAACGGAGCATTAAGACCTGCAGAGTGGACATAGCCTAAATTATGGACAAACAACTGAGGGGATAGTCTTGATTCTACCTAACCTGTAAGAATGTGTGGAAGTTTGGATTAATTTTTTGTAATGACTATTTGAAAGAGAGATTTTCAACCTTGACCATCAGTTCAAATCCTAGATGATAAAATGAAGCAAAAAAAGAAAAGCTAAAAAATAACCATAAAGGAGAAGCTAGAGCCAGCAAATGGTTACACAGCTCTGAGTCATGTCAACAAAGTCCATGCTCAATAATCCAGGTATACAATCCAATAATTTTCAGTCAGGTCATCTGGACAGGTTTTTATTTGTGCTGAAACGTTTCACCTTCCATCCAGAAGGCTTCATCAGTCAAGGGGAAACACACAACACAAAACTGATTCTTCCCCCAACAGTTTACTCCAAAGAACAAACCAGTGATGTTGGTGCTAAGATGGTCTCTGGGGCACGCCCTCTCCTCCAGTGCCCTCCCTCTCCCTCGTGGACAGTCATGTCAATCTGGGTCTGGGTCATGTCATTACCACCACTTCATACCCAGGACACCTAGAGACCCACATACAGCACATCACACGCCCGTTGACAAACGGTTAAACAGCAATCTGTAGCAATTGCCCGGACAAGCAAAAACCTTGTATAACATTCTAAAAAAGTTAAATCTGGTCCTCTGGACATTCGAAAAACAAAACAAAGCAAAACAACAACAAAACAAAATAAATGTAGAAACGTTTCGTCTTTCATTCGAAAGACTTCCTCAGTCTTGTATAACATTTGACTTTGATTTGAGGCCTTGACCTTAGAGGTGTGGTGATGCAAAGTGTGTGCAACGCTCCGTCTAACAATGATGCATAAGTGAAAGGAGCTTCATTAAATTATCTTGAGCGGATCAGAATTTATGAGCGCGACAGTTTCTTCGTACAGAGACCGTATCACAATATGTCCACTTTTCGACAGACTAGTATAATCTTGGTCTTGGTAATTAAATATTTTGATAAACAATAAAGATAAATACAAGAAAAAAGTTTGCTTTTTTGTTATCACATCTGTACCTATTATTGATGCCACATATGCAGACAGACATTATTTGTGCAATTCTTTACTAGACTAGGCTATATCCCTATATAGGCCGGTCATAATGATTTTAGGTTGCTCGTGCCCCAATCTGTCAAACAGCCTTGATTAATCAATTGGTCCAAAGGTGCTAATCTTTTTTTATAAACTCTGAAATGAATATAGTAGCATAGAATGCTTTAAATCATAAATATTGTGGCAGTGACCAAGGCAAGGGTCATACTGGGATACACAACACACACACACCCAGACACACACACCTCCCATTTGTGCTATAAAATGTTACAGTAAGGATGTGTTTCACCAGCTTCATTACTTTGCTCATTTAATATTAACACTTGGGTAACGGTAGAAATGCAAAGATATATTCATGAATGTATGAAAATATTTACAAAAATAAAAAAGTACTAAATCAAATACTAAAGAAGAGATGATTACTAAACAAAACCAAAACTGACTATAACTTTCACAGCTGAACATTTACTGACATTCTACTCAGATATAAAAAAGTTAAATCTGGTCCTCTGGACATTCAAAAAAACAAAACAAAGCAAAACAACAAAAAAATGTAGAAACGTTTCGTCTCTCATCCAAGAGACTTCCTCAGTCTGAGGTGCTGTATTCAGCTCAGTCTCTTAATTTTTTCTACCTGGATTATTGAGCATGCATCAGGATATTCTACTCAGATGTTCTACTCAAAATACTCATGTATGTCTACAAATCACTGAACAGTGTCCCCCCCCCCCCCCCCCCCCATCTCTCTGATCTGCTACAACCGTATGTCCCACCACGCTCCCTGAGGTCAGCGGACCAGTTGCTCCTTACAGTTCCAGGATCTCGTCTTAAGCGCAGAGGTGACAGGGCCTTCTATGTAGCAGGACCAAGACTCTGGAACGAGTTACCTCTGCTTGTCAAACAGGCCCCCTCCCTCTCGGTTTTCAAGTCCCGTTTAAAAACTCAGTACTATTCAGTGGCTTTCAACTCCAGATGATCTGTGTTTTGATCCTGTATGCTCCACACTGGTTTGTCGTCATTATCTGCATCGTTTTTTGTCTATATTCTGATTTACCTCATTTTGTATTTTGCTTTGTGTGTTACCTGTTGTTTTGTCTGTACAGCACTTTGGTTGGCCTTGTAGTTGTTTTAAGTGCTATATAAATAAAGTGGTATGGTATGTTGTTTCTCTGACCCCAGTATCCATGTTTTACGCTATTTTTTAAGTTTAAATACAGAAAGTACTTGTCAAGAGTTTGGCTTTATTTTTATTCAATATGAAACAATGTAGAATAAGTGAAGCGACACCTTTGAATATGCCTGTACGTTCCTGAAATATGATGGGAAATTATAGTGGGGCACATCTGATATATTATGGGATAAGTGCTCCAGTAAAAGAGTTCGGCAAATGTGAGTCCAAAGAATAAGACACAAGGGCCTGTGCACAAAGTGATGTGAACCTCTGGGGTACAAGATGGCTCTGTGACCACGTGACCACCTTTAACATGTTCTTAACATTTAATTTACAGATGATCTGCAAAGCTTGGCTTGCTTTAAGTAGTTGTTGTATTTTCAGCAAAGCTATGATGAGTTCAAATCAAATTTGTTTGTATGGCACATTTAAAACCAACCTCCATTGGTCAAAGTGCTGCACACAATACAAAAAGTAAGAAGACAAAACGAACACAGGAGACCATAAAACAAAAAAAAATAAAAACAGATAAAAATAAGTTGAATAAATATATGAATTCTTACCTCCAGTGTCCATGGTGCCGTCGTCATCCACGCGGCACGTTTCTGTGAGTGTGATGAACAGACAACCAATTGGGTCTAAGGGATGACCCACCCAGCCCTCCAGGTTGGTGGTGGAGGTGACGCCTCTCTGGAGAAGCTCTGACAGCAGAAAGAAAGAGGACGCGTTACTAAAATGACTCAGGTACTGCACTTCTTCCAGGACGTAAACACTCAAACAGTTTGCACCTTTCTTTTGGTGCTTGTAGATGTCCATCTGTCTCTGCTGTTGGAGGCGGAGCGTGTTGATGATCGCGACAGCCAACCGCAGGGCTTCTCTGGTGTAACCATGGGAACGCAGGGCATCCACCCGAGCACATGCTGTTGGGACATGGTCTGTGGGGTGAGCAGAAGAACAAAGTGAGAGCAGGACAGCAAATGTTCACAACAATCCTCTCCAATAATCAGTCTTTGTTGTTACAATCATTTCTCAGTTGTCCTCTCAAAGACTCAACTCACACAAGCTTAGAGTTAGACCTACAAACATGCTTACACACACACACACACACACACACACTGTGCAGTCTCAGCAGAAATCCTGTGTGTGTGTGCACGCGATAGCTGGCTTAAGTTGCAGAATCTGACAGATCTTAGCTGGAAGCTGCTTACTGCAGATACTGGCTTTAATATCAGCAGAATTACTGTGTGTGAGGCAGACAGAGACAGAAAGAGAGAGACACAGAGTGTGAGAGAGACACAGAGTGTGAGAGAGACACAGAGTGTGAGAGAGACACAGAGTGATAGAGAGACACAGAGAGTGACACAGAGACACAGGTAGAGAGACACAGAGAGAGACACAGAGACACAGAGAGTGACAGAGAGACACAGGTAGAGAGACACAGAGAGACAGAGACAAACAGGGATAAGGAGACAGAGCGTTGAGTTGGTTCATCTCAGTAGAAGTGAAGCTCATGTGTAAACTGTCACATTAACTCTTAGTCTCTGTAGGTTCAGTTTAAAGGAGCAGTCTGTGTGTACATCATTCTCAGGGTTTGTTTTAAGCTGAAATAAATATAAGGCCTATAAATAAATAAATAAACTTGTTCACTTCAGACAGACAGTTATAGAACAAAATGTGAATATGATTTTGTGAATGTGTACCGAGCCACAGCGGCAGCCCCTGAGGGTTGAACAGCAGGCTCTCCCCCTCTCGTTGATATGATGGAGACATGTAGAAGTCGCTGCTGATGATCCTCTGCAGGTGGCTGTCCTGCCAGTGGAGGTCGCAGGCCTCGATGGCTCGACTGAACACCGTCCTCCTCGGCCTGGACAGGGAGTCTGACACAGCGCACACGCAGCACACTTAACACCCTTCACAGCACGTGTTTGTCCACAGAGTGTTTTTATTACAGCCTAAGCGTTTCTGTAAGGTGTGTGTTTTTGTGTGAACCTTGTGCGAGGTTACTCTGCGGCAGAGCGTTAGTGATGTTTGGAAGTTCGCTGCCATAGTTGCCATCCTCCAGCGGGCACACATCCATGTCGCCCCATTTCTTCAGCTGCTTCAGCCAGCTGCTCTTCTCCTCGCTCTTACCGTGGGGATTAAGCACTACGCACACCCATAAAGCACCTGGACAACAAGAAGCAGTCCGGATGTGAAAGAAGCAAGAACTGTGGAGGGACTGAAGAGGTGATCGACTCTAGTCTGACTGCACATAAAAATCAAAATTTGACTTTGCTTGTTCAATCAGTCAACCATTAAAATGACCTTCAAATGTCCGTTTTATTGAAAGAGAAACTCACACAGCTCTCCTGCTCCATTAACAAATTTAATATCTGATGCAATCTTTCTATTTATTACTGTCATGACAAACTCCTACAAACAAAAACGACACATTAGCTCTTTGTAGAAACAAAACCCTCGAAAGATAAGGAGCTGTTGTCTAAAAAAGAATATTAAAATCCTTGAATGATGCATTTAGCAAATTTATGGCAGGAACAAAAGCTATTTAATGGTTAAAAAAAATTGGTAGATTTGTTTCATACAGACAGAAATTTGTAAAAGTTAAAATGTGCAGTTATATCGTTAACCTTGAATACACAAGTCAAGAACATTTGAATCAGAATAATTATTAGTTACAATTTAGCTAAAGCCTTAAATTATTTTACTCAGTGTTTCCCCTAGATAACATGCCATGGCGGGGCGCTCCTCTCGTCTGTGATTTTTGTCGAGGGGGGGCACATCTGAGCTGCTGCCGTTTGTACTGGCAGTTTTAGAGCATGGGGGGGGGGGGGGGGGGGGGTGGGGCTGGGGGGGGGTTGCGTATGGGGGCGGGGTTTTTTTTTTTTGGTTGGCGTCCTTGTTTTGCCACCGCTAGGCATGTCTGTTCGCGCGTGGTGG
>NC_056506.1:23422114-23431890 GCF_014905685.2 Nematolebias whitei
GCTGCCTTTAGCTTTTTAGCTAGCATGCCTGTATTGCACACCGCTAGCTTAGCGTTACGCCAGTGCTGACGGGTGGGGGCGGAGTGTGCGCAGTTTGGTTTGGTGGGCGGGGCGCTCTGTTCTGTTGACGGGGCGGGGCACCCCACTTGTATAATGGTAGGGGAAACACTGCTACTAATGTTTAGAGTAGCAGCCACTCTGGACTCTAAACTGCATATTTGTGAATATGTTGTAGATTTTACAGACATGAATTTTAAAACATTCCTCAAAAAGCCGACGACAAGACTTAGACGTGAAATATATTGAAAGAATTTGCAATTGCGGCCATATTTTACGCATAAACTTCGGCATCTGTTGTGAGCACGCAAACCGTGTCAACTGTCAGACATCGGCCTCGCTGAGAAAAATGATCCGACTGTCTGGCTGTTATTTCCGTCTGTGTCATGATCTTACTCGCTCACTCGGGAAGTGTTCCTATTGACCTCCTAAATGCTGCGATTGATCGCAGAGAAGTTGAGCAGCAGTATTGATCGGCAGCCTTTATCATTTGCTGCTTGCAGGGAGCTGGAGAAGCCGGGAGGGAGGAGGGGCAGCAGCCCACTGGATAAATCTGAACGTTTGCCCGGCCAGGTGACACGGTGACATGCGGGACGTTTCTGCAGACCTTGCTGTCTGACCTGTAGTGACTGATTAATCAACCAGCGAGCTGACTAAACAACATGGGAAATAAGGAAACGTTTGTATTTGAGATGTTTCAGAGTCCTCTCACCTAGCTCATCCCAGAGCTGCCGGCACTTGTCAGTCATACCGGTGCCTTGTTGTCTCCATAGTGACAGTCGGGGGTCTGCCATGAATTGCTCTGTTATCAGCGTTAGCATCCGGGCGCCGTTAGAATCTCGCATTCGAAGCATTTCCCGCACCTGAAAAGGAGTAGAACTCTGTTATTGTGAGAAATTCATTAAAAAAACAGTTTCTGTGTGATGCTGATTTATGCTCTGCTTGTTAGACTGATTCACAACAGAAAAAAAAATACAGTTTATCTGTAAATGATGCACTCAGGACATTAAACAAGAAGGCAGTGAACATATTTGTCAAATAGACAAACTTAAAACAAAACAAAAAACAAAGAGTAATATTTTAAATTTTGTCTCAACTTCCTGAAAGAAGAGAAATTCATACTATTTTAATTCTCCGCATTGAACATTTAAAGTAACAAAAAACAGCAAACAGTTGCTAATAAAAACTGATCAATAGTTTTAAATTCAGGTTTTTGTACAAACTTTGTAGAAATAAACGTCCTTTATTCCAGTAACTGCTCTGCAAGTCAAATGCAAATGAACCAACCACAATCTGGAAATCTTTTTTGTTCCTAGAAACTGAGTCAAAGAAATTGAACACTTGATGTTGAAAGGCTGCTTTACTTAGTAAAAGATAAGAGTTGTAAAGATCTGACCTAACTGTTGGCAAGAAAGTGGAAAAAGTGATTTTCCAAAAATGAAAATAAATAAATAAATATAATTCAATATTCCTGCATAAAGGGAAAAAGGTGTCTAAAGTGTTGCTATAACAAGTGTGGGCAGGTAATTAAAAATCCATTAAACTGATCAGATGAGAAATAAAGTCTTTATGCAGCGTAATAATAAATGTTCTAACTTGACAATTAAGACAGTATAATCTCTAATCGTTGCTACTGAGATGGTTTAAATTAAATTGCTACACTCTAAGGAACAGAATAATCTATTCTTGTTTCAAGATTTTCCAAATCCATTTGTAGAGCCCGAGCTGTTGATGCTCAAAGTTCGACAAACTTCAGACAAAGTGTCATCACATGCAACGATTAAAAGCAGAGCCATCAGTGTGTGGGTCAGACTGGTTCTGTTGGTTGTTTGTAGGGGTGTCTTCATAATGAGCTGTCACTATAAACATGAGTCTGGGGCTTAATCAGGCAAAAAGGCTCTTTTATAAAACCGTTAAATGGTCGCACTGATCAGTCCATCTTCAAGTTACCTCAGGCTAGAGCTGGGTGATATCTCGATATTTTAAAAATATCGAGATAATTTTCTTGTGATACAAGATGAGACTATATCGATATAAAACGATATAGTGTTATACTTGAAAATCCTCCTCCTGTCGCGGCCCCCTCTGTCTCCCTCCTTGAATACAAACACCTGGCCCCTCAGCTGCACCCTCCCCGCTTCCTGTTTCTCCAGGAGGTGGGCAGGAGACGTTTAGCACAACAAGTAAACACAGAAGATAATCTGAAGAGTAGCTTAGCTGCTGAACAAAACGAAAAACAATGGCTGTTCATTCAGAGATGGTTTGGATTTAAATTGTCAGATGAGTGGCAGAAAGATGATTTCTGTAGACAACGCTGAAAACAAGTCCTGACAAAAGGTCACAACTAAGAATCTTTTCCACCATTTGAAACAGTGCTATAAGTAGAGAATGAATTTTTTTTTCTCTCCCAAGTTTTCAAGCATAAATGATCATTCTGACAGAAATCATCAACACTGTAAATCTGAAATTATTAAAGAAATATTAATAAGGACCTTAGCGAACATGGAGCTGAGCTGCTTCCCGGAGCCGTAGTATCCTCCCTGGGACAGGAACTGTTTGACCTGCTCTCTGACTTGATCCTCGTCCAGATGCCAGCAGTTGTCATCATCAATGCTGGCTCCTGCAGTCGGGTCTGGAGCACCTGAGAATATTTAAACACACACACAAACAATAATCGACCATCATGCATTGCTTAAACTTTGAACTCTTTAAGGACCTTTACTTTATATATATATACATATATATTTTAATGTCAATTTTTTTGAAATAAATAAATGCATTTCCCACTTCAGTACAACCCCAAATATTTTTTTGAGTTTTTATTTTTTTATTACAGTCCTGAATTTTGTGAAGACCCTCTAGTCCACCAGACCTTTCAGTTCCAGTAGCTGAAAAATAAAGCCTTGTTTTCAGTCAAACTTACACTAGACTCAGTAGTATGACATGGACAGGTTTTTTGTACTTTTAATTTATTATTAATAATAAAGAAACACAAAAACATCCCGAAGAGCAAGAAATGTTAGCAGGCAATAACTCAAGAGCACGGCATCCTTTCGTCACAAATGACTTTAACTAATTAAGGTTTGCATCCTTTATGCAAATCACTTGAACACATCAGTGACTTGTCATTCAAAACGTGATCTGGTGACGTTGACGGATAGTTTGAGATCTCTTCTTGAAACTCCACTTTGCTGATTAAAAGCTTGCTGCAGAGATTGTACTGCTTTGATATCTTTAAGTTTTACATTAGACTTGCAGTGCACCTACAGGCAGAAAGGAGATGCTCGAGCTGGATTAATCGTCCGCTGATGGAATGTTAGGCCAACTTTTTTTCTCCCATTTGACTCTGTGTGTGTATCTGAGCAGCGCTGCGGAGAAATGTAGAATAGTCTCCAGTGGGGAAAGCTGCTTTGATCTTACAGGAAGCGAGCTGAGAAAAGCCTGGAGATGTGATTCCAACTGACTGAGGGAGCACTGCAGCAAACAGCAACATGCCTCCTTCAAAAGGCAGTCCCGCTCCTGGATCGACTGAACTTCAACCCCCATGATCCCCATTGTCAAACACAAACAGGAAGCAGAGCGCGGGGCTTCCTGGACGCAAGCGTTCGAGAATGTCAACACTTAGCAAGAAGGATGAAATGGAGACAAAGACTTTTGTTTGGTGGATGGGTGTATTTTGTTTCTTGTTTCCCCCAAAGCAGAGCTGCTGTGGATCTCCTCTGTTCCTTTGCAGTACTTTCTCCGGCCTTTTCATCTTTCCTTTCCCCTCCATCTGCTTTCTCCCATCTCTCAGAGTGCCATTTCCCCGGTCCCTTCCTCTTAGCGTCCCCTTCCTCTTCATGCATGTCGTCTCCTGCATCCATTTCATCAATCACCTCCTTTTTCCTCTGATTTATTCGATCAATCCCTGCCAATGGGAGGGAGTATTGGCTGCGAAGATGAAACCAAGAAATCAAACGGGCCATTTGAAGCTTGGCTTGCTGCTTCACTGAAGTAATCAGGTGCTTAGATGTTTGGGAGCCGGTGGGCTAGCATACAGCATGTTTCAAGTCTGAGGGCTTTAAAGTGTGGCCTGTCACTGTGAAGATATCTCCACAGAAGGACCGAATGCACCCCACAGAGCTGGAACTCTAAGAAAAGTCTTGTACTTCCCTGCCAATTGTTATACATTACTGGAATAAAAAAAATCAGCAGCTGATGAATTTAGATGGGCAATAAACTAGACTTTTCTTATTTAGAGTGTCTCTTTAATTAAAATCTATTAGAATATGAAATTAAAAGGTTGTGGGGGGTTCTCACCATGAACCTGATTAATCTCAGAGTTGGAAGAGAGGATCTCGTCAGCCAGTTTCTGAGCTGTGGGCAGCACCTCAGTGTGGTGGGCTGTGATCAGATACTGGACAAGCTTCTGCAGCTGATCTCGGTTCATCTGGAACAATGTTTCTGAGATGGGCAGCCTTAGTTTCACCTGCAACAGACACACATAAAAGCTAAATTACATTTCAATGACAAGCATTTTATTACCATTATCTGGAGCAACATGGAGTTATCCTGGTGGCAGCTTTTAACAGACATTCCAAATAGAAAACATTTTTTACCTCAAATGATCAAACATACCACATTTTTCACTGCATAAGTTGCGTTTTTTTGCATGACTTACATGCCCTGCATATTATAGGCCAAAGCGACGTATTCATGGATTTTTCCCCGATATTTATAAACTAATGTTTAGCTGAGATATGACCATTTTCATTCATTCTGACTGAAAATATTGAACACTAACATTTTCAGCTGCTAGATGGCACTCGAGCAGTATGGCATGCCGTTGTGTCATGTAATAGGTAAAAGTGGCTATTAATGATACACTCCGCTTGCCACAGACTGCCACAGTCGTCCAGCTTGCCTGGAGCAACCAGCTTCATTTTGCTGCACCGCCCCAGTGAAATGCAGCTGGTTTGACCATTAAAGTTCTTTTATTAAGTAAAAGTTAAACTGAGACACACCTTTACTATAAAGTCGAGCAAACAAATAATTGTTTTTAGGTGCTTATCTTGTTAAATTTGCACAGCGACTCGTCCTGTGCACGCGCTTACTTCCACGTATCGGCTTTTGAAATGCAGCTGATTTGACCGTCAAAGAGCATTTACTAAGGAAAAGTTCAACTGAGACACACCTTTACTATAAAGTATAGCAAACAAATAATTGTTTTTAAGTGTTAATCTTGTTAAAAATTCTTGTTAAAGTCCTCCCATGCACGCTCCAGCAATCACCATTTGGCAGCCAATCAATTTTTGGCACAACACCGGCCCACATTTCCTGGTTGTCAGCGGCGACGGGTAACAAACGCGACGCGTCAGCGGTGACACATAATGGATGCCACGTATACGGCGAAGCAACATATTTATGGATTTTTCCACTTTATTAAACGTATTTAGACTGATGCGACTTATAGGGTGGTGCAACGTGTACAGCAGAAAATATGGTAACGATTGCACTGCATGTCTTTAGGCTGTTACCTGCTCAGGCTTGCGAATTCTGTAAAGGGAGAGGGCCACCACATGCGCACAGTAGAAAATGTCTCGGTTTCCACAGCCACATGTGACAGAAGTGATCTTGCAGCGGTCGAAGCTGATGGCCACCTTGTGGGTTATCTCAGGTTCGGATGACGTGGCTGGTTCAGTTACTGTGCCGCTCAGGTGGAATCCTGCAAAGACAAAAGGAGGAGGAAAAGAAAAAGCAGTGAGATGCATATAAAGCCATCATAAAATTAATACCGGTAGTTTGCATTTTGACTCGAGTTAGTCAAATTTCTTTTATAAGCATTTATGAAAAGCTTTTATCGTGTGGACTGTTAAAAATACGAAAATCACCAGAAAGGACATAAAGACACAACAACATATGTAGTAATAGGAACTTTTTAAACAAAACATAAACCTTCTAAACAGACTTGATACTTTGTCTTTAAGCGTCGGAGCATTTTACTTTAAGAAAAGGGTTTTACTCATGTGAAATCCTTCCCTGACCCTAAACACCGCACACACACAATCTGCCCCAAAATTGTAAGACTGGTTGACTAAATAAACTTTAATTATGTTTTGCACAGTTAAACTTTAGAGCTACTTCACACACCATGCTGACCAATTACCATTTCATTCTGGTGTTCTGTTTTAAAACACCTGTGGGGAACCATTTGTTCTACTTCATACGATAAATTAGGGATAGTTGGTTATGCTTGACCAAGGGGTTTAGAAATTTCCCAGTCGACATTTCTTCTTAATATTATGCATGCTGCGACACATTTAATGTTTAGGTACAATTGCAATTTCAAATACAGAAGAAACAAATTCTAATAAAGAGACAACTTTGGAAAGATTATGTAATTCATGATTAACTAATCTGGGACCTGACCAGACATTTTTCGCCCCTAAAATGTGCTCATTTGGAATGACAAGAAATCTCCTTGAATCTTTAGACATTTATTAAAACCACAGTTCCGTTTTCATTATATTTATGTTCTACTTGTTTATAAAAATTAAATAAAAAAAAATATTCCTGCAAGACAAATGCCAAAAGACATCATTCAGTCACACAGAAACAATAAAACTGCAGAAGATTTTTTTAATGGCACAGAGACATCAAGGTTACTGCCAAGGTATCGACTGCATTGTTTTATTAATATATATATTAGGTTTCTATTGCAAATGAGACAATTGTGTCTCACCGTGACAAACCTGTGTAAATAAAGGCAATGAATGAATGAAAAAAGCCCATTCCCCTGTCTTATTTCTATCACTATATTTTTGCCTTATTCCAATAAGATCAATAAAACTGACGTCAGCATTTGAAATTAAATATAATTTGATGAAAGCTTTGCCTTCTCATTAGTGTTACCCTTTACAGTCTTGATTCTTTAATCAGTTTTTCACAGGGAATCAATAAAATATATTTCTACTCTATTCAATTCTAAAACAAATACTGTGACTAATATAAAGTGAGGGATTTCTTTTGTAAAAGTTGCACAAAAACAATGGCGTCTAGTTGGGTGGGTGGGTAGTGGGGATGGGATTGGATTAGACAAGTGAGAGCAGAAATTGAGAATTTAGGAGAGGAGAGTGTATCTGGTATGTCATGACATCTCATTTCCACAGCTCACTTACTTGTAAGGTGAGAAGTGTGTGTGCGTGTATGTGCAAACTGTGGGTTAGTGAATCTCACCAAATTGTAGCAACTCAACAACCCTTTTTACTGCTAAAAGACAAGAGGAAGACGTATAAAGATAGTCAGAGCTAGCTCACCTGGAAAGCAAAGATGAATATATTCTATTACCTAAAAGTTGTACGTCTAATCCCCTGACAGATTAACAAACACAAACGCAGGTTCATACTCACACATGGCCAGACATGACTAATAATTCTGAGGTACACAGGCTTTGGTTGAAGACCGGCACAATAAACATGTTTTACTCATTTCTCAGGCACAATCCAACAACTTGCTGTTCCTAACCAGGTACTGTGAGTGCACATAAAAACACAATCAGCAGGTCTTAATCAACTGCAAATAACTTACTAATACAAAGAAAGATAAAAGTTAAATTAAAAAGAGTGACAGCATGCATGCATGCTGCTGAGCACATGGACTGTCATCCTGAAGATGTTTTCACAAATCAGTACAGAAGATGTTCAGGAGATTGTGTGGAGAAATGAACACGGGCAGATACAGGTACATCCCAAAAAATTAGAATATTGTGGAAAAGTTAAATTTTTGTCAGTCACTTCAGAAAGTAAAACTCATACATTATTTAGATTCATCACACAGAGTGAAATATTGCAAGCCTTTATTTGTCATTTTGATAATTATCACTTACAGACAGTGGTTAAAATGATGTGTTGTGCTGTGCTGTACCTCTGTACAGCACAGTTTGAACAACTGGGAGATAAAGTTAAGAGAGACCAGACCGAGATGGTTTGGATATGTCCAGAGGAGGGACAGTGGGTATATTGGTAGAAGGATGTTAGAAATGCAGCTGACACAAAAAAGACAAAGTGGAGATATATGGATAGAGGTAGAGAGGACATGAAGGTAGTTGGAGTGAAGACAGAGGATGCAGAGGACAGATGGAGGAGGAGGACTCGCTGTGGAGACCCCTGAAAAGGGAAAAGCTGAAAGAAGATTGTTTACAGATAACGAAAACTCAAAACTCAGTGTCTCACAAAATTAGAATATTGTGATAAAGTTCCATGTTTGAAACTCATGCACAGATGAATCCTGGACATGAGCTCCAAATGTCTCATTCCTCAAGTCCAGCCACTCCTGAACCAGAGACGTCAGACGTGTCTTACTTGGGCTGAGGAGACAAAGAACTGGACTGATGCTCAGTGGTCCAACAACCTTTTTACAGATTAAAGTAAATTTTCACTTCTTTTGTAAATCAAGGTCCCAAAGTGTAGAGGGAGAGAGGAGAGGCCCAGAATCCACGTTGCTTGAAGTCCAGAGTGAAGTTTCCACAGTCAGTGATGGTTTGGGTCCATGTCCTCTGTTGGTGTCGGTCCACTGGGTTTTGACACATTAACTGGGCTACAACTTTCTGAGCAGCATACAGGCCCACTAAATTGTAATAAATCACTGATTAACAATTGCACACAACTGCTCAAGACGATCCAGAATAATCCAAACAGGACATCGGACTATGATGGGAAGGATGAGTAAGAAGCTCTGATAAAAAAAAAAAAGACTGTAAGAGTGAGAGAGTGTGATGCATCTGCCAGTGACAGACATAATGAGTCCTCCAAACTGTACAAATCTGTCCCTCCTACTGAGTCCTCCTGCTCAAACACTGTCTTGCAGCGTTACAACACTGGAATGCCAAAAATGGCTTTCAAGTCTGTTCCTACTTTTTGATAGATGTACTTACAAAATCCCTTTTTGTTTCGCTAAATAACTAAAAAATGTCTTGCTGTGATCATCAGAGTGGGGAGCCAAAGACCAGGCAAATCTAAAGGGGAAGTAGACTTTTTTTTAAACATTTGGGGAACATTTGAGAGCTAACTTCCCACCTTGCAGTCTTGTCAGTCATCAGTCATTTCTGTACTCGTCTCAAAACTCTTGTCAGAAAATGTCTGCACCTTTGATGGCAGACAATTTTCAGTCTCTCCCTGGGAGCGCAGCACTCTCTTAGCTTCAGACCAATCGCCCTTCCTTTCCTTTGTGTCGGTGTCTGTTAGGTTAAAGCCTATTGTTGCTCAGGACACTGGGATGAATGTGATGGTGACACTGCTGCTCTTTTCACTTTCAATCAAGTCTAAAATGGCTCACACACAGTTCACAGTCCGGCTGTCTGGCACCCCTCCCCAAAGACTTTGCCAGTTTTCCACACAAAAAAAAACCCTCTTCACTGCAGGGTTCAATTATGTGGGTAAGTTAGTGGTTTTTGGCATTCACACCTCAGTCAACATGACCATTCCTGGCACACTATATGACACACAAAAGCCTCATTGGATCAACATCCTTTAAAAGTTGAAACAACTATTTTATTAAAGAGGGACATTATTCCGTAAATCTTAAGCAACTCTATATACTGTTATTAATAGGTCGGCTTTAGTTGGACTGCAAGGCATATCTCTTGGCGTACAATACAGATTAAAATACATGCCAAATAGGATAACTAAACATAGGTATATATATATATATATATATATATATATATATATATATATATATAT
>NC_056506.1:23432565-23434821 GCF_014905685.2 Nematolebias whitei
CATTTCAGACTTCCATTCCCTTCCCACACTGTTGGCGGACACCTCACCTCAAAGAAGGCAAGTAAGGTTTTGAACTTGGGGTTGATTTTGGTTTCAACCCTTTATACTGCGAGTAAGAAACAAACAGGAAACATTTGTCTTTCTCATATATATATATATATATATATATATATATATATATATATATATATATTCATTCACAGACGCATACACAGCCTACTCCCTCCTGATTAGGGTTACACCATCTGTCACATTACGACAAATCCCACCCACACAGACGCCTATCAGCCAATCCCCAGGCTGACAGCTCCCCACGCTCATTATCCATTAACCCCTAATCAGCCAGGGAGAAAGAACAGGGTGGAGAGCCAAAGTGTGCATGCACGCTCACATTCAGTCAGTATTTGTTTCTTTCACTACAAGCAGACAGGAACTACCTTACGACAACCACTGGACTTAAAATTTGTTAAAAGAATAAAAGTGTCTTTGATTCCATTCATCTACATTCCACACACAATGAGCCCAAAGCCACTTCCTCATGTAGGAACTCAGGTGGGAATCGTTGCATTCTCTGTTCACCAAGGCTTCAAACTTTTACATGTCTCAGTATGGAAGCTATCCACCACACGCCATACTTTGATGATTGCTCTGGAGGGCAGTGTCTGATAGTGATCCAAAACTATACCCACAAAGAGTTGAGCTCTGGTATGTATCGGATATTCACTGGTCAACTGATCATCATGAACTTCACGCACACTCTCACACTTGTACATTTTCATCTTTAAATAACTTCTTGGTTTGCGGCCTTCACATATCTCCTCCTACATGTCACGTTGTCAGTACTACAGCAGGCACTCCCAAGACATCGTTACCTGCAGTGTCCCCTCAGTGTGGTCAATGAGACTAGCCTGTATAAACAAAGGTTGAATGAATGTGTGAAGTCCAAATTATACAATTCAGCTAAATAAACCATGACATGTACAATACCTTTATTAGGACTCTCCAGTTATTAGCCAGTCCTTTACTTTTTTATGTTGTTGCTGTGTTCTAGCTAAAAGCACGCGTTTCCTTTTCTTACATAGCATAACAGCTGCTGGACAAATCACTAAAAGCTTGACCCCTGGATCATCAAGCTGCCTTCACACCATGACATTATCCATATACTTCTGAATACAATGAAAGCAAAACTTCAACAACATGCTCAGTAAAAACTATTTTTAATTAAAAGGCCCAGCCTTTCTGAAAGGAATACATATCACCTGCTGCCTTTCATGTGAACATTTTAGACTAAAGTCACCCCGTGTTGAGAAATAACAGAGCTGTTGCCATTTTGGTGAAACCTTGAAAATGTTGTTATGCATAATCACATCTGAGATATCATGCTCGGAGTATGTGTTGTGAAAGCCTCTTGGCTAACACCACAAGAAATTCTATCAACATACGTAAAATTGACCAAGTTCTAGTATGTTTTATTGGTTAAAATCAACTAGCTGTGGTGGCCATCTTAAATTAGATCAACTCCAAAAGTTCATCAGTTGTAGATGTACATCCAGTGATTCCATAAGATTTCTTCCTTTGGTTCACGAGATACTTTTGTAACAGACAGACACACAAACTCACACACAGACATGAGCTAAAACATTCATGGTTGCCTTTCAGCAGCAAGTCATCATTAGTTTCCCAAGATGATTTATTTATGAAGGACTATTTTTTAAATGATTTCTAATTTAACCATTGGAGATAAGACAACATCTACCTCGAAATCCTGAACAAAAAAGCAGGTGAGGGAGGGATGGATTGATGGATGGATGAACAGACGGATGGACAGACAGATGGATGGATGAAGGGATGATTGATGGATTGAGGGAAGAATGGACGGAAGGATGGATAGATGAATGGAAGGCTGGATAGATGGATGGATGAGAGATGGATAGATGGATTGATAGATGGACGAACGGATGGACGGATGGATGGATGGAATGACAAAGGGCTAGAGGGATGGATGGATGATGGACAGACATGGATGGATGGATGGATAGACATATGGATGGACGGATAGATGGAAGAGGGAAGGATGAACAGATAAAGGGATGTTAGATTGAGGGATGAACAGATGAATGGATAGATAGGTGGACAGACAGACAGATGGACAGAATGACAGACGGCTAGAGGGATGGACTGAAGGATGAATGGATGGATTGTAGGACATATGGATGTATGGACGCATGGAGGGATGCACATATGGATGGATGTATG
>NC_056506.1:23434831-23445160 GCF_014905685.2 Nematolebias whitei
ATGGATGTATGGACGCATGGAGGGATGCACATATGGATGGATGTATGGACGGACGGAGGGATAGATGAATGGATTTCTAATTCAACAAGACGTACAGTGTAGCAGAAATTTAAACAGGACAATGGAAATCCTCCTCATCCACCCACCCACAAACGTTTGGTTGCTTCACACCAACTGTCCCGTGTTGTTTGAACATTTGACCCCTCGTCCCGTCTGTGACAACACGCTGCCGATTGTACTTCTATCAAGAAACTGCATCTCAGCAAAAAATACCAGTCTCACTATCGCTTTCTCCCCTCTCTTCGCTAATCTCACTTCCTTATTTCCAAAAGCAGCTAAGGATTCATCCTCCTCCAGCAGCCAGCACATTTCTTGCAGCCTGTGGTCCTTCCATCTCCCATCTGTTCTGACAGCTCCAAGGTTAACATATCACACCCCCTTTGCTCGTTCACACACGCGCAGACACACACACAGCCCACTTGGCCCTGCCCTCAATCAGCCATCTATCTTTGCACAGCAGACATGCAAATGCATGCATGCGCGGGCACACGCGCACACACACACACACACAAAGTACACCAACTCTTTTCCTCTCTGCCTATCCATCCATCCTTCCTGCAGTGTTTGCTGATGTGATAACTGCTGATTGATTCAATTGTGATTTCCCAGAAGCTCTGTCCCAAACACAAGCATGCACACACACACATGCACGCACGTTCCACCCCCCACACACATAAAAAAAAAAAAAAAAATCACAAAAAAAAAACCAACAACAAATAATCCTTGCTAACCACCGGGACTCATTTGTCATGATTACATTGAATTGATTCCCTGATTTGCTCCATTCTTTGCAGAAAGGGGGGAGTGAAGAAGGGAGAGACGGAGAGGAGAAGGGTAGAACAGGGTGGCAGGAGAAAGAGTCGAGGGAGAGAACGGTTTAATCAAGTCCCTTTCAGTCAGTGTATCGCTGCGAAAACAAGAAGCGGGGGGAAATTGGCCGATGTGACCGAGCTGATGCAAGTGAAAAATCGGCTGACGTGTCTGGCCCAAGTCCCTAACCTGACCGAGCAAAGGCTGAAAAAGAAGTAAACAGAAGAATTCAGCGAATTCAGCATTCGAGTAATTCAAAAGGAGAGAAAGTCACACCGTGACAAAAAGGGGTTACTCTGAATGGAGGGCTGACTTTAAAAGAAGTTTAATATTGACAGATTAAAAACAGAGTCAGTCGAAGTCATTAGAACAAAGAAGAACATAATAGTAATAATAATGATAATAATTATAATAATAATAATAATTATTATTAATAATAATAATAAAAATAGTAAACTGTTCTTCATACAGAGGTGTAGATATCCTGGCAAGTGTTACATCTTGACATGTCTGAAATTCGAACACTTCATTTTTCAAATGTGAAAGCGATGATCAGGATGATCAGATTGAAGTAGAGTTTTACTCGTCTCTTCAAGCCTCAACAAAAGTCAGCGCAGAGAGAAGCCGCACATCTGCGCTCAGGTTTGAAGCAGAAAACGAGAGCTGAGGCTTAAGGAAGCCAAGAGCAGAAAGATTCACGCAGAAGCACAAGAACCTCATTGTGAAGAAGAATACGAAGCTGAAGCCGAGATGAGGTGAGGTGAAGCGGACTGGAAGGGCCTTGGTTACATGTGTGCTACAGAAGCTGTCCTTCTCCTGAGTGTGTGTGTGTGTGTGTGTGTGCGTGTGTGTGTGTGTGTGTGTCAGAGCTAAATTAGACATAAGAAGGCCAGCTGTTTTTTTATTTATGTTGCAGCCTGTTCTTTGCTGTGTTTTCAGTGCAGAGGCATTATTGTGCTGCGGCCTTGTCTGGCCACACTTACAAAGAGACAAGCAGAAGCAATTTAGCTGCAAACACTCAAAGAAAGGCTCGTGTCCCTCGCTCCATGCGATAAAAACCTTCATCGACTAGAGAACCTGGACGTCTAGTTTTGACTTTGTCGTGGGGTTTTCTGGACGCTCAAAAAAGCAAAGTCCTACCAAGCAGAACAATTTTAAGAAAACTTTCTTCATATACACTCTGAACATAATCACTAAAAACACCCAGCGTTATCAAGTTCAAAAGAATAAATTTAAAGTCATATTTCAGATCTTTTGAACTGGGGTTCTTCTGAGCAAGGCTATGAACAAATATCTTACCTGTTAAAGATAACACATAAAACAGCCTCACTTTGGAGAAACAGAGTTTAATTTTGATGGGATTGATGAGCTAATGGCTAGTCTGAGTGGAATTAGGACCAAAGTGGACTGTTGACGGCTTAAAGCAAATTCAGTCTCCAACAACTTCAAAGCTAAAGCTAGCTGTTCCTGCTATTATCTTGATATGACCATAAAATTATATGTAACTGTTATGTATTAGTGATCATGATGGAAAAGTTTATTAAAAAAAAAAAGAGGTTTACATGAAACATTTTAGATTTTTGAGTCTGGAGCAGTTTTAAAACAACAAGGCTCCACTTTAGCTTTAGCCTCACTTAGACTAGCCTTTAGCTTGTAGCTCTGGTCAGAAATAAACCATTTCTTCAATCTGGGGCCATTCAAAGAGCTTTCTACAACAAGAGAGGAAAATAACTGTTCATAACTTTTTCAGTAAACTACACTTCAAAACATCTGAACTATTACATGAAGTTGTCACAACAGCATAGTGACATTTAGCCCCATTCTAAGGTCAAACATGATCATAAGAAGACTTCCCAGATTAAACACGTTGTGCTTTTTGAACACGAGCGACATATCCTCCATCTCTCATTAGCGTAAGTCAGTCAGTTAGTTTGTGATATCGAAACATCACACACACAAGCATCAACTGCGGAAACAAAACTTCAGCCAGTGGACGAATCTTAGCTGTAAATATGTTTCCAACTTTCTACAGAACTTGCTTTTATTAGTTAATAGCAATAAGCTGTCATAGCTCACAGTAATGATTTGTTCTACCTTTTTATAAACTCCATTTCTCACCCCTTTGTTAGGTAAGTGAAGAATTCATTGAAGGACTTTAGGAAATGTGCAGTCTTGAAGACAATAAACTAAGCAGGACTAATAGATTGTAACTCTTAAGGGAACGTGCCCATGGTTGCCAGTACAGGACGGACAAACTAATTTAATGCACATGACGTGTTTGAGGTACACCAAGACGCTCCAAATGTTTGAATTTTCCAGGAATCCAGCTACTTTAAATAAATAACCCAGACTCGTCAATATTAGGAAGATAAAGCTGAGTCGACAGCTGTAAAATGTCACTGCACATGATTTGATTACTGACAGAACATTAAAATCGTGCACACATATGTCTGTATTTACACATGGAACACAAGTTCCGTCACTTTCACACGCATGGCAACATGCATCTAATCGATGGTGTAGCCAAAGTCTTCCCTGAAGTCATCCTCTCATCTGGACAGTGTGCTGATCATCTTTGTGCGTTCATTTACAAATATATGCACATCTGTTGTTCGTTTGCTCCATCGTAAGCTGTGCGTGGTCCCTTAATGTGACTCTGCTCACACATGGATTTCCTTCTTTGGTATACGTACGCCAAGTCTCTTGTCCTCATATCTCCTTTTGTTGCTCTTTTGTCCCTTTTTTCTCTGTCTCTCTCGCACTTTGCCCTTTTTGCTAAACCACCCGTGGCCTTAGCCACGGTTTTTGTTTAATATGGCGGCATGCAAAGCAAAGGCACAACCATCTGCTACATATACGGCCGTACTCTGAAGAACAACAAGGCCTGGCATCACAATGCTCCTTTAGCTGGTCTGTGCATGTGTGTGTGTGTGTGTGTGCTCATTTGTTCTTCAAGCGCAGTCTGCAGGGCAAGATAAGTATGCATTTAAGAGGCTTAAATTTCATTTCAGGAACTGAAGGAGACAAAATGGCTCCATTCTGGGTTGGCAAGCACAACACAAGGAACAGTGAGGTAGCAACAACAACAAAAAGGAATGACAGAAAAAGCTTGCTGTGATGCCGTTTGTGTAAACACACACACACACACACACACACAAAGAGGAGGAACAGAGCCGAGCATTTGTAGCTAGGGACAAACACAACTGAGCACAAAGATGAACATTTGAAAGACAAACCCAGTTTTATTAATCCGTGCTTTTTTGTTTGTTGTTTTTGTGCTGCACATCTAAAGCCGACATGGGATGAGAGCTGAAGAAGACCGAGCAGAGGCAACTTTCAGAAGAAGTGACTAATGACCTAAGCTCGTCAATATGACGGTGCCTCACAGAGCTTCTAAAGCAAACATATTTATTAAATTAGCAAAAATATGCAGAATAGGAATATTTAAACAACTTATTAATTTCACTGGGACTAAAAATGGCTTCAAGCGCAGTGTGTCACTAGTGCTTATTGGCAGAAGCTGGTCAGAATAAACGATGACCCAACACTCATTTACAGCCAATAAATCCTGTTCACATTAGCCGTTAACATTTACTGACCGCCATGTTTTTAGGACCCCACACTAATCCTGATGAAATTAAATAAGTGCTGAGGGTTTACTGGTTAAGCTGGTTGCACATGTGCCATAGTAACAGCTAGTCCTGCTGAACAAAAAGTCATTTCAGATACGGTTCAATCCCCGAACGTGCTGTAGGTCTGAGTAAATCTGAAAATAAACGCTTTTTTATAGTGTTTTTGTTCTGCCTCTGCAAAATGTTCCTTCTGGGAAAAGTTTGGTCTAATGCAAAGGTCATAACATTTATGGTCTGTATGCCCGACTCCAGAAACCCCCCCACCTCCCATCCTTATTTAGCCTCTACTCCAATAAAGCTGATCACGGCTCCTCTTGCACAATCATGCATGAAACATGAATAATGAAATATAATGAAAACAGCTTGCAAAGCCAATGTACAAGCTGGCGACTTGCACATGCCCCCTCTATACTAAACACACACACACACACACACACACACACACACACATACACAAAAGCTGGGCAAGGGTGAAACTCTCATTTATCCATTAGCTGAAAAGCAATCGCACATGCACACACGCGGGGGGGGGGGGGGGGGGGGGAAGATTCTGGTTGACTTCATAAAGCTCTCATCAAGCCAAACTACCATATGGGGATGGGGCCCAAAACAGAGGGGGGATTGGATTGTGTGTGTCTGCATGTGTGTGTGTGTTTTGCACATCCTCAAATGCAAACCTAACACAAAGGAAATGCGCATCACCAAATCAGCTTTGTCTTGCATGCATTATGATGCAACTGCTGCCCCATTAAGAAGAACCCTCCCACACACACACACACACACAAACACACACAAACACACACAAACACACACACCCTTCTCTGAAGGTGTGCTGAGAATTAAAACAAAAACCGTTGAAGCTTGGCAATGTTCAAGCATGGGGGGCTTTAACTGAGACCACCTTTTTAACTAAACTTTTTTTTTCTCAAAACAAGGACATGTTGTCCAATGAGCCTTCATGGCACCCGGAAAATCCCCTGAATCCAGCTCCCTGCACCCACTTCTCACCCCCAGCAAACACTCTGCGCACCGAGGCCAGCTTGCTGACGTCAGCAGTCACATACATTGAATTTTAATCTAGGCGTGACCTGGTTTTTCTCGGCTTCCCTCCCCTTCTGGCTGCCCTCATCCTTTCACTGTACAAGCACACCCCTTCTCTCAAAGCACCACCTATCCTAGCACCCCCCCCTCTAAGACCCATGCTGCAGGCCTTGAGGCTGGGGCCTCGCCTGCCATTGTTAGCCCACAATGGGTGAGAGGCGGCTGGCAGGCAGGCAGCAGTCAGGAGGCCTTGTGCAGGAGGTCGGGGGGAGAACACGGTAAAAAGAACTGGGTACACTGTCAAGTAAAATGACTAACAATAAACAAGAGTTTAGCATTTTTAAGATCTGCATACAGGGTGCTGCATTTCATGCCACAGTTTTAGACTACAGTCATTATGAGAAGGGATGGAGTTGTGGGTGTTACTTGATCTCATGCAGTACAGTATTCTATAATCTATATAATGTTAGCACTCAGAAAAGGTGTTGAGGATGACCTTCAACCAGTCTCGCATACATTTTTTGCTTCATATGTAAAATTGACAGAATTATACCTATTTTTGCTTTAGCTATGGTTGCATGGCTGTGGCCACCTTAAACTGTGGTGACTGCAAAATGTAAATAGTTGTAGATCTGTATCCAGTGATTACTTTCTACAAGTTTTATTAAAATCTGTCTAATAGTTCTTTAGATATTTTGCTGACATCCGAACACATGCAAACAGACATTATTGCCTTCTTTGTCTTGGGCAGCAGGCAATAAATAGATAAGACTTTTTTTAAAGTTACGAGAAAAAAGTTTGAATAAATGAAAATTCATCAACATGCAATAAGCTGTACAACCTTAAAAAAATACTATAAATGATGTGGCTGTGGTGCAGTGGTTTTGCAGCCGACTTGGGACCAGAAAGTCACAGGTTCAACTCCCAGCCATGCCCACATGTCGTGGTGTCCTTGAGCAAGAAACTAATCCACAACTGCTCCCTCGACACTTAAATATCTGCCCGCTGCTCCACCTGGGTGCACCTCACATGCGATGGGTCAAATGCAGAGAACTAATTTTGTCAGTGTACGGAAACATACAATGACGACACACATTTAGTATAATTACAAAAATACTATAAATGATGTAAGGTGTGCTCACAAAGCCACTACAGTACTACGTAGGACACGGGCCATCTTTTCTAATAAATCTGCCATCTAAAGCTGTGGGATCAAGCTGAACAAAGAGAGCTTTATTCTCCAGATGAGCTTCAATTCATACATTTCAAATAGCAGCATCTGTCCCTGCAGCCATGTTACATCACACAGGTTTACAGTAAGGCTGTGCCAAGAGACGCACCAGTGCTGTGCAGAAAACATTCACTTTTTATTGTTCAGCTCACTGAGGCCACAAACTGTGTCCAGACACTAAAATAAATTTGCCTCAAATTTTGATCCAATGCAATTGACATGTTCTGCTGTTTACCTCAAAATCACAATGAAAGGGAAATCAAATGACTTGAGCACAATTTTAGGTGATGTAACATTTTGTTTTATATAAACTGCTGTGAAGAGTTAGTGAGACTCTTCCTTTTTTTCTCTTAAAATGTATTTTTAATGTAACATAAAAGCATGTAATCAAAGACGGCTTCCATGAGAGTAATTCAAGGTAAAATCCTTCTCGAATAAAGAAAACAAAAATATAGAACGACAGAGACTCGAGTACTAGCTACCAAGTAAACACATTTTCAAATATTCACCGTGCACAAACATAAATGTTTTCCTATAACTAGAGGCAACCGACTGAGTTTTCGTTTGTTTTTTCAAACTTCCATGACTCTGAAAACGGCTTGGCTGTTTTGAACAACACTATAATGAATTCAACACGAGCTTACAAAGGCTTGGATGCAAAATTCATTAAAGAGATAGTTCACATGTTTTGTTGTGGGGGTTCTGGTTGTGAACAAGCTTACTCTTTAAATGGCCTCAGTTTAAATAAATATATTCATTCTGACCAACTCTTGGGATCAAGTCAAGCCTGAAAAGAGCCAAAGACAAAATGGAATGCTACCTGCTTAAAACAACTCCAAATTAAAAAAAAAAAATCATAGGAGGTATAGTATTTTATAAACCTGTACATTGTAAAAATAGCAGGTGTAGCAACTAGCTGTTAGCCCTGCCAGTGCAGTGTAGGGCACTTTCAGAAAAAAAATCCTCATAATTCACATGGTATGTATGTAATGCATGTATGTATGTAATGTATGTATGTAATGTATGTATGTAATGCATGTATGTATGTAATGTATGTATGTATGTAATGCATGTATGTATGTAATGTATGTATGTAATGTATGTATGTATGTAATGCATGTATGTACGTATGTAACATATGTATGCATGTATGTAATGTACAAACCGGATTCCAAAAAAGTTGGGACACTAAACAAATTGTGAATAAAAACTGAATGCAATGATGTGGAGGTGCCAACATCTAATATTTTATTCAGAATAGAACACAAATCACAGATCAAAAGTTTAAACTGAGAGAATGTATCATTTTAAGGGAAAAATCTGTTGTTTCCAAATTTCATGGTGTCAACAAATCCCCTTAAAGTTGGGACAAGTCCATCTTTACCACTGTGTGGCATCCCCCCTTCTTCTTACAACACTCAACAGACGTCTGGGGACAGAGGAGACCAGTTTCTCAAGTTTATAAATAGGAATGCTCTCCCATTCATGTCTAATACAGGCCTCTAACTGTTCAATCGTCTTGGGCCTTCTTTGTCGCACCTTCCTCTTTATGATGCACCAAATGTTCTCTATAGGTGAAAGATCTGGACTGCAGGCTGGCCATTTCAGTACCCGGATCCTTCTCCTACGTAGCCATGATGTTGTGATTGCTGCAGAATGTGGTCTGGCATTATCGTGTTGAAAAATGCAGGGTCTTCCCTGAAAGAGATGACGTCTAGATGGGAGCATATGTTGTTCTAGAACCTGAACATAGTTCTCTGCATTAATGGTGCCTTTCCAGACATGCAAGCTACCCATGCCACAAGCGCTCATGCAACCCCATACCATCAGTGATGCAGGCTTCTGAACGGAGCGTTGATAACAACTTGGGCTATCCTTGTCCTCTCTGGTCCGGATGACATGGCGTCCCAGTGTTCCATAAAGAACTTCAAATCGTGACTCATCTGACCACAGAACAGTCTTCCATTTTGCCACACTCCATTTTAAATGAACCCTGGCCCAGTGCATTTTTTGGAATCCGGTTTGTATGTATGTATGTATGTATGTATCCATCCATCCATCATCTTTTACCTGCTTCTTCGTTTTCGGGTCATGGGGGTCAGTGATGCCCATAACCAGTCATCACTGTGAGAGAGGTGGGGGTACACCCTGGACAGGTCTCCAGTCCATCACAGGGACAAACGAGAAACAACCATTCACTCTCTCACTCACACCTAGAGACAATTTAGAGTTGCCAATCAGTCTGTGTGGGAGTAGTGGTGTAGAGGTTAGAAGATAAGCCTGTGATTGGAAAGTCGCAGGTTCAACTCCCGGTACCGTCAACATCAAAATGTGGGTGGAAAAGGTGGAACACCTACACCTCCCTCCACCCTCATTCGCCCCACTCTGGGCCCCTGAGCAAGGCCCTTAACCCCCACCATCTGCTCCCTAAACAGGTCTCTCTTGAAAATGAGTTCTTGTGGTTCAATGAGACTACCTGGATAAATAAAGGGAAAGTGAAAAAAAAAAAAAAAAGAAAATGAGTAACATGCATGTTTTTGTTCTGTGGGAGGAAACCGGAGTACCCGGAGAAAGTGCACGCATGCACGGAGAGAACATTCAAACTCCAGCCAGAATGGCTCCCTGGTTGGGATTTGATCTGGCGACCTTCTTGCTGAGATGGGGCAGCTCTATGAACTGTGCCACCATATTGTCGCTGGAATAACCATGTATTGCAAACTTTCTGCTGGTGGAAGTTTGTAAAACAGTGTTTGTGCAAACTGCAATAGAATGTTTGAGACTGGGGTTGTGTAATGAAAGAAACCCACTTTGGTCTAGGCCCCGCTCCACCTAACCTTTAGCTCGTCAGTCTGGTCAAAAGTAAACAATTTCTCTTTAATGTGGTTGTTCAAAGAGCTATCTACAACTGAGATATTAAGCAGTATTGACAGCCGAGCAGTACTGTCCATAATCAACAAAAGAACTCGTCTGCAGTGCGTACAACTAAAACCCACAGAACTGCGGTACAAGAACTGCCAAACGTCTGCTCGACTCAATAACGCGTTGAATGAAAACGTGACACACTGCAACTCTTACAGGCTTTACCTCATCTTGTTGTCGAACCACACTACGTTTCAGTGACAATAAGTGTGCGCACAAACACACACACACAGACAATGGTGGAAGTCCCATAATGTCAGCTGTCATATACATAACCCCACACGGCCATGTGTGTGCGTGAGCTCACACAAAGACAGGTCCTTGGGAGCAATCAACTGATAATGTCAACTGTCACACAAACAATGAGTTCATGCACACACAAACACACACACACACACACACACATTGAGGCAGAGTAAGGGAGGAGAGGGCTGGTAAACAATGCTACACAATTCTCTCTGGCAGAAACTTGAGTATACAAAAGGAAAAGGTTTCCAATCACTAGACATTTATTCACCCTCCAACACACAGACACACAGCAGGGGTGAGACTAAGGGGAAAGAGACCTTTACTATGTGAACTGGGACAGACACACACACACACACACACACACACACACACACACACACACACACA
>NC_056506.1:23445170-23460067 GCF_014905685.2 Nematolebias whitei
ACACACACACACACACACACACACACACACACACACACACACACACAAAGCCAGGCACACAACTCTCTCACTGACTCTATTCAGTCATTCAATTGCTCTTTTTCACCCCTCTCTTCTTCATCAGTGCACTAAGAAATGAATTGGTTTCCTGGATACATTTTCTGTATTTCTCTTCTAGCAGCTTCAATCTGAGGACATCAGTCACGTTTCATCAAGCTGGTCGCACACAGGACAGATGGGACTGTATCACTGTCTCTGTATCGCACACGCAGAGTGGTTGACAAATCAACGGCTGTCATAATGGTGTAGATTCCCACAGTGCGGGGATGGCCCAAGGTAAAACCAACAGCCTTCCAATGACCTCTACAGACAACGAGGAGCAACTCTGGGTCATGTGTGTATGATGTGTGTATGTGCGTGTATGTGCATGATGGCATGTGCAGTGCATTTGTATAGCTCACTGCGGACAGTGAAGGCAGGGCAACAAGTCTGTGTCTTGTGCGAGTGTGTGTGTTCATTCATTTGTACTGTACACCAAATATCTCGTGATCATTAGACAAATGTAATAACTAAACTTTGGCGTGGTAGTAGCTGAAATTTATCTTCAACACATACTTCGAGTACATTTTGCAAAATGTGGCGGCCATTGTGGGCTAAAACGTTGAAAGGTGGCTGGTGATGTGCATTCCCCCAAAGAAAGCTAAGTTTTTAATTTCTATTTTTTCCATTCAACCTTTATTTATACAGGCTAGTCTCATTGAGGCTCAAGGACTCATTTACAAGAGACCTGTAAAAAAAAAAAAAAAAACTATACTTAAATGCAAAAAACTTGTGTATGCTTAAAAGACAGGTGTGTAATAAAAAAGATCTGAGAACTAGAAGTGAAGTCCCCCGTTCTTTTTTCTTCCACAGGCCACAAACGCCAACAAAAACTGCCCCAGCTGTAAACCTCAACCCTCTAATCTGACCCCAAACAAGCATTCAGATGTCAGTAGAATGAGGTAGCAGTATTCGCCAGTCATTCTCTACTTAATGGTATGTTCCCCCGGGCACCAAAAACTGCTATTGTGAAACTGCTCTAAAGACCAGCAACCTGGACGTACATTCTTTTACGCCTCAGCAATTTCTTTTAAGAGTAATCGCTGAAAGACAAGTACGACCTGGCATGATTTTACCTGTGCTCTGCAGCAAGTGAATGTTAAAAAAAAAATGGCATTAAGTTTCCTGAGGCTCTTAGTTCAAGACTTTTATGATCATAAAACATGGTACGTTTGACTTTTGGCACTTTTATGTTTTAGTTTTTATCTTTTACTGCTGCCGAATGATGTTTCCCTTAAGAAACACTTTCTGAAACTTCAAAATGCGCAAGTTGCCTTTAGGATTCTGACATACACGCACGAACACAGGCAAGACTTATAAAGTTAACTAATAAAGCTTTTATGGAGTTCTACCAATTTTGTGTCCTGCCACCTTGGATTATACAAAACTAAGAGCTCCGAGCTAGCCAGCTTCATAAACTGTGTGGTTTTGATCTTGATATAAATTTTAGGTGATGCTTCGTACCTCTGTGCTCTCCATACATGCTTCATTAGATAAAGAAAAATGCTCTCTGATGATAAAATTGTGTTTAATTGCAATGATTCAACATGACCTTCTTCTGTGTGTCTGGTTTTGTTCTCAGCACACTTTGATGAATAGAGTGTGATTTCTTCTATTTAGATCTTCAATTTAAAGGGTTCCAGTTGAGCAGCTACAAATCCAGCATCCAGACAAACATCCTAAAAGCTGTTTGGTCAGTAAACAAATATGAGTGAATAAAGAAATGAATGAAAGAATGAACACACTTTAAAGCCTTGGGATCTTTTAAGTCAAACAAAGTACTGGTAGCTGCTATCAATAATTATTATTAATTAATTAATTAATTATTTTAGCTAAGTTTTTATTTTATTTATTTTTTTTATTTTTTATTAATTCATCTTGCTTTTGTATAGTAATTTTGTTTGGAATATATTTTGGGGACAAGGGGCAGATATTATAAGAACTCATTCTTCTTCTGCTGCCTTTCATTTTATTTCTGTGATTGTATATCTTTTTTCTTTTCTTTAAATTGTATTATATCTGTTGTTTGGATGGAATGAAAAATAATATAACACTTTACAAAAAAAAATGTCTAAAAGATGTGCAAGACTTACAAAACAGTAAAAATACAGACCCTTGCCAAAAAATTAGAATATCATGGAAAAGTTGTATAACTTCTATAATTCCATTCAAATAGTTAATATTTAATAGATGATAGAATCAGGGCCCACAATTTAAATAATTTCAAGTATTTATTTGTTTATTTTTACATAATTTAAGCGCAGAGGTGACAGGGCCTTCTCTGTAGCAGGACCAAGACTTTGGAACGAGTTACCTCTGTTTGTCAGACAGGCCCCCTCCCTCTCGGTTTTCAAGTCCCGTTTAAAAACTCACTACTATTCAGTAGCTTTCAACACCAGATGATCTGTGTTTTGAACCTGTACGCGCCACGCTGGTTTTTTGTCATTATCTGCATCGTTTTTTATTTCTATATTTCTCATTTACTTCATTTTGTATTTTGCTTTGTGTGTTACCTGTTGTTCTGTCTGTACAGCACTTTGGTTGGCCTTGTCGCTGTTTTAAGTGCTTTATAAATAAAATGGTATGGTATGGTATAATTTGGGCTTCCAGCTCATGAAACCTACGAAAACAGGATTTAAAAAAAATAGAATACTGTGGAATTATTAATAAATATTAATAATTATAATTATTAATAATGATTTTTTGATGAGAAAACACTCAAACATCATTTGCGAAACAGAAATGATCCATTCCTCATCTTGATTCATGCTCGATAATCCAGGTAGAAAAATCCACCAAAGTTAAGTCAGGTCCTCTGGACGGTTTCTTTCTGTTCAAGCGTTTCATCTTTCATCCAAAAGACTTCATCGCCGACTGGTTTGAGGCCGTCATGACTGAAGTGGTTCAAAACATCCTGATTCATGCTCAGTAGAAAAATCCAACAAAGCAAAGGTTTCAACAAAAAGAAACCGTCCAGAGGACCTGACTTAACTTTGTTGGAGCCAGTATTTGGTTTTTCAGAAACATCGTATTTTTCTAAAACTGTATGCTGTTGAGGTTGACCAACATCTCACCAAAGCAGCTGGCTTTGCTTTTCTCAACCATCATCCTAAAGAAGCATCCATTTCACTCATGGACTCAATCTCTGTGTAACTTTAATCCCCCAAACTCATCCTCGTTCAATCGCCCGTCTCCTTTTACTTCTGTCTGTCTTTCTTCATCTCTCACACACATACGCACACGGTGACACAATGATGGTCTGATTAATAAGTGTGTCTCTCTTTTTTTCCAGAAAGTGTTTCTACAGGGAAGGCCGTCTGAAAGGCACTTTAAAATCAAATTATGTAGATTTTAAAACAGCTTTGGACACATAAGGCAGCAGGAGGTGGGAGGGTGGACAGGGGTTGTGGGGTTTTACTCAACTCATGAATATTGATGAATAAGACACTTCAAACACATCCTCTTCATGAATCCCCACATGGGGAAAAGCAGACATTCAACCCAGTTTGAAACATTCGTTCTACCAATGCGGTTCAAGTCTGTCACGCTGGATGTTTTTCATGGTCTTCTTGACTTGGCTACGGTTAAAGAGAGCAGGCAAATCATTGAATTACAACTAAAAGATCTTACAATATGTCAATTGGATACAAAGATCAAACTGTCCATCACAATAAGAGCTGGTTTCTCGTGTGTGTAAAAGAAAATTAGCTGCTAAATTTTCACTGGTTCAAAATTGGTCACGTAAAGACTTGAGGAAGTTGGTCACACAAGACTTTAAAACAGAAATACTTTGAAGAAAAATAAGTAGACTAAATAGAACTTATACATTTTGACTTTTTATTTGAACTTAGTTTGTCTCACCGTGTTACATGTTCCACAAAGTGTTGTTGTCATTGACCTGACTGAAAAATGTTGGATTGTATACCTGGATTATTGAGCATGGACTTTGTTGTCATTGTTTGCAAACACTAAATGACCCTGGAGACCCTCGAGAAACACCAGTAGCTTTGCTAATGTCCTGTTTGTTGCTCAAATTAAAATCTGATTGATGTTTATCGTTCTTGGCCGCACAAATGGGAGCCGGTTATGCAGAGTTGGTTTTGTAGGTTTTGTGCCAGTTCAGCCTGTCGTGCACATCCAAGTTGTTGTAACTTATGCTAGCGGCAAGTAAGTAAAACAGGAAGAGCAGAAGGGCAGAATCTGTGAGCGTGTTCGTTTCCTATAAGCTAGGAACAAGTTGGACAAAGCACCTCTTTCCAAAGACAACATGTAAAAGCATTCACAGCAATGTGCGTTTTTCACACCACTTCATTTAACACGTTTTCCCATTTTATCTTTACTTTCTAGCTGCAGCCTTCATATAGCCTTTATTTTCTTCAGCATTTATTATTAAGTCCAAATCAGCCACAGGTTAGACATGGTCCTCAAACTTTCTCAAAGTCCAATTCAGTTTTGATGTTAGTTTAACTATTTTAAAATCAAATTATCAATTGGAATTTTTATCAAGTTAATTGTAAAAAAAAAAAAAAAGGGGGTAACAGTTTCAACTCTGTAGATGTAAACAAACAAGCTTACAGCTGTTAACTTGTGATCGAATGCTTCAGGCTGCAGATCTGAAGATGCACTTCAACTTAGCAGCTAAACCAGACCTTTGGTCATTTGATTTTCCAGCTCCTCGTTGGTATTCCAACAAAGGACACAGTGATGGAAGGCAGAAATAGCTACGGTTTGACCACAGCAGTGTCTTTCCACTTCTTTGGTGTTAAAAGTTGGGGCCGAAGCCAAAAGCCACTGACGGTTAAGAGGATAATTACGTTGACCAGAATTTAATTTGTAATTCATTCTCTTGGTCCACTCGTTTGTTTTTTTTTCTGCAGCATCAAGGTCACTGTCACACACATGCGTAGGCATACACACAGACACACAAAAGAGGACAGAGAGTGAGTGAAAGACTCTTCACAACAATGTGCGTCGCAGGCTGAATACAGAGCACAGCACAAAAAACAAAAGCCTGAGCGACAGCCAGCTGGCTTGGCACCGCTTGGCACGGGCCAAGCTCAATTGTCCTTGGTATGACAATGAAACACACACACGAACATGCACACACATACACACTCTGTCTGTCTCTTCTCTAATATAAAGGTATGAGGAAAACTGAACTGTAGCTTTAAAAAAAGACTACACGCTTAAAATGGAAGGTGCTCATCAGAATTGAATAAAAACGAGCAAATAAATGACAAAACAGGACCCGAGATTCATTTCAATCTCTGAAACAAGAGTGGGATCAGAAACACAGCGAGCTTGAACAAAACTGCTGGCAGCTGTGGTGAAACTGGACCAACGAATAGGAAGGGCTTTCCACATTTGGCACGACTCAGAAAGCTGATTTCAGCATGTGAATAAATGTCTGGAAAGTCCTGGTTTAAGTTTAAAAAACTGACCGTTCAAACACACTTTCTTTGATTGTATTTTCTGACTGACAAAACTTTGTTAAAGCCTTTGGTTTCTTATGAAAGTTAGGTAAGTTATTGAAAAAAACATTTACCATAAACAGCAAACATCCTTGCTATTTGCCACTTGTTCATAAGATTATGAAACTCCTTCAGGGTTATTGATTAGGGGCAAAATAATATTTAGAGTAGCAGCAACTTTGAAAGCCTTGGAAATCATTACATGTACAATCTATATGAATCTCGGCCTTCGCGTAGCCTTGGGACTATTCAACTAGTACAAACAGAGCTGGGTTTGTAGAACAATATCAGAACAAAGATGACCCCAGTGTGATGTGACTCAACTGTCCACAGCAGCAGAAAAGATATAGGACTAACATCAGCCCCAACATGAGCAAGAGTTGCTCCCACAACAGAGCAGTTCCCATATTCCTGACACAAGTGTCATCAATACACTGCGACACAAACACAAACACATGATTGTGCATTAAAGGGTGGCGCTACATCTGTGCACTAGTTCCACAGGTGCTAAATGTTTAAAATTCAAACTTGAACTAATTTAAATTGATACTATTTTAAAGGATTATGAAAATATTATCTCAATGGTTAAACACACACACGCATTTTGATTCTGTGACTACCTCTACGCAGCTACAGCTAGCAATAACAACAGGTAGCAATAACAACAGCTAGCAATAACAACAGCTAGCAATAACAACAGGTAGCAATAACAACATGTAGCAATAACAACAGGTAGCAATAACAGCCCTATTTTTTACTTCCAAACTTACAGAGTTGTGATGTGCAATCAAGGTCCAACGTCTCTGCCTCAAACAAAGTGTGTAAAAACTTATTAAATAAATATTACATTTATTTAATTATAGGATTATTTTATCTTGGACACGCCTTACTATCACTATTATTAAAAGCTACAGAAATGGTGGTTCTCACAGCTACAAAGATAATCAGAAGGTAATTTCGTTAAGAGTCAGTACCAAGAAAAGCAACAGGTTCTATTTCATGTCAGCATCTTAAAACTTTTATCTGGGTGAGTAAAGGAAACATACTTCAGTTATTACTGTAAGTATTTAAACTAGTTTACTGTACGGACAGTTTTCAGTATATACTATTAGTTGACTTTGTTTCCAACAAAAACAAATCCTAAAGCATTAACTATTACACATTTGAGTTTGCACAATGAAGGATACAAATGTGGATTTAAGGTTTGATGTTTTACTAATTGTAAAGCACGTTCTTCTTTTTCGAATCAAAAACTTTTCAAGAATTAGCCCAAGGGAGTTTGGACAATACTCCTCGTACCAGATGAATGTTTTCAGATCCAGTAATGCCCCTTTTCCATTAGTACCTTTAGTACCAGTACAGCACGGTTCGACTCGGCTCGGTACACGTTGTGTTTCCATTATGCTTTCAGTACTGGTTCCAGTGGGCGGGGTTCAAATTGACGTCACATGCCTCTCACCAGCTGGTGGCGCTGAGACTTTGAAACAGGTTTCAGTACAGGGTGAGAATTTATTTTGAAGTTTCTGGTAAGTTGAGAAAAATACAATTATTAAAATGATCAAATTAAATTACATGTATATATGTATAAATAGATATTCTGCTAATGAACTTTAGTTCTGATGAATGTGATGAACCAGATTCTACAAAAACATCCATATTTAACATTTTATAGTTTTTCTTCATCAATTGATGTATTTGCAATCGTGTCTACTTTTATTGTTCAAGTTAGATATGTGGTTTGGTTTCTTGTTCAGATTTTTTTATTTTAGCTTTGCTTTAAACTTTAATTTTTGTTTGTGATTTGTACATCTGTGGGTTAGAATAAAGTTGAACTAAAGGCTGTATCTCTTATTTAAACATGTTTGAGGGAAATATTCCTGAGAGATCCAATAATTTTGTTTTTGATTATTTTTCTGCTGAGTTAACTTTAACAGATTATTTAATAAAGTCATTAAAGTGAAAACAGGATTTCATGATAAAGCTGGCACCATTTAATTATTTTTAATCTTCACTGACAAAAAACACTTTTTTTAATATATAAAATGTTTTTTTTTATTTTTTTTATTTCCACCCTCCGTCCCAGAACCATCCCGGTCCGCCCGTCTGCCAGGATCGGGGTCCGGGCAACGGCCTTCTGCGAGTCAGCAGCTCATATGATCCTCCATGGTGACCAGCGGAGCTCGGAGCCCACAGAGCACACAAGGCCGGGATCTGGAGCCCGAATCCCGAGTCGACAGCATGGAGGATCTTCTGCGGTGACTGGCAGAGCTCAAAGCTGGTGAGATGACGCCCTGCACGGCCTGATGGGGGCTCCAAGGCTCCGGTGGAGAGGACTGGGGAGACTGGCAGAGCTCCATCTAGCTCACTCTGAATTTTGTCGTCGGCCACCAAGCACAAAAAACGCCTGCACTTCAGCATTAGACCACGGTGTTGTCAATATTCTTTTTAAGATCTTAAAAATAGGTCCAATCGCTCCTCGAGTTTGGACACCGGTAATTGCAAATGGTGGATCGATTGTTGTAAAAAATTCTCAAACCCTTCTAGTGACTCCGCCCCCTGACCAATCAGTGACCGACAGTGTTCTGACATCACATTTTGGTGCTGGTTCGGCCCGCTTGGAACCCCAGAGACAAGGGTTCTGAAAAAAGGACCGGTTCTATGAACCGTTACTAGTGGAAAAGCCTCGGAACCGTGATGAGTCGAACCGTGCTGTACTGCTACTAACGGAAAAGGGGTATAAGTAGCCTAGCATTGTTGAGACACTGCTATAGTTTGTTGGGAAAAGAAAATGACTGTCTGCCCATCTTTTCATAACCAATAAATACGGTTATTTTCTATGCGCCTTACATGTAGCTATTGTACTGAATCAAAACAGTTTAACGCTTGTCCTGGTGACTCAGGGTCTTTGTAGTAAAATAACCCTTAACCAGCTCTGAGCATGCTGGGTGCATACGGGTTGGGACAATACTCAAACTGTTGATGCTAACACAGCTCATCCTTACATATTTGGGTCATGTTTCTACAGCTTTACTTCGGTTGATCAGCTGAAGTGATAATATCTGAGTCACAGTGAGGGCATTGGGCAACAACCCATACACTACCTGCCTTTGTAAAACCTGTAGCTTAAGGTTGACGGTGGCTTGAACCCCCGATGCCCCACTTCTCATTCTCATTTGTTGAGACATCACTGCCGGCAGGAGAATAAAGGCATGACTAATGGCAGGATTTAAATCTGCACATCCAGTTACAACGTGTCAGTTCAAAAGCATTCAGTGGGGCTTAGGGGCGCAGCATTACAGCTGACAGCACCTTTTAAAGGGTATAAGCTAATGTCAAGAAAACAGGAGTGCCTTGGGTTTGCTCATTCTCTGTGGGTTGAGGAGTCAATAAAAATGTAAAAAGAGACCAAAAAAATTAGCCTGGTGCCGAGATAAAGAGGGAAAGAGCGAAGGCTGGTGGTAAAGGGAGCAAGGGAGAAAGAGGGAGGGCTTCCTTACTCAGCAGGAGATGTCTGCCAAAGTAGGAGTCAGGCAGGGGGTGAGTGCAAGTTGTCTGTGTGTGCATGTGTGTGTTACATTGGGGAGACGGTGGCCACGCGCCAAATACAATGACCCGCAAAGCTGGCAGGGAACAGGGCGGCTGTGAGAATGCGTGCACATGTGTGTGCGTAGGAATGTTGCGTGTGTTTGCATTCTTGGGACGCATGCTGCTGGTTTCTCCACAGTAACTGAGTGGAGTCTGTCCCAGCAGAGGCAAGGAGGGGGCTGGGCGGGAATGAAAGATGAGTGAGGAGAAGGGGAGGAGTGCTGCAGCAGCAAGAATGAACAAATCCAACCAGAACATTACATGAGCAGTGCTCTTTAATAATTGCCCGCTCTTCTACATGATTGTTTTAACAATGTTGCATGTCACATAAATGACATATTACTTGTACATAAAATCATTAACTTCTACGCTGTTTTACATAAAGATTGCTCTAAAGTTTTCTGCTTCTTCCTGGCTGATCTTAACTGATAATATTGTCTTTATACATAAGTAACCAAAAACAAAACAAGAATAGTTAGTGGCTCTAACAAATTAAGATTAATTTAAAGCATGTTTTTGTTTTGGCAGTCCATCTTATACAAAATAAGCCTATGACTGACGAACAAAAAGTTATCTTCAATTAGAAAGCCCAGCTATGATTTACGTAACCATAACCAGCAGCAAATGGGCTCCATACAGGAGTCAAACATTCCACACCAGTTTCTGTTTGGACTACGCTGAAAACTGGAAAGGCAACATCTTTAACTAAACCACGATTGTTGCCAAGTGTGCAAAAAAGTGCTTCAAATTGCACCTTGTGACAGCTCAACAGGATGTTTATTTATGGGTGCCAGGAAATTAATCACATATACATCATATCTGTTGTCAATGTGACACATCAGCTTGAGACAACGCTTCGAATTTATACAATTTTATAGTTGAAAATTTGCATTGTGATAACTGCAATGGGGCACCAACTTAAAAGATCACGCAAGATATTTTCATAAAAGTTTGACATGCAAGGCGGTGGGTGATATTCATTCAACCTCTATTTATACAGGTGAGTCTCATTGAGTCACGAGGACTCATTTACAAGAGAGACCGGTTTTATTTATTTATTTTCTTTTTTTTATCAATCGTGACTGGGCTTCCATAAACTCTTCTTAATATTACTACGGAAAACTTTTGACTTTTCTTTGAATGCTGACTAAACTTAAATTTTGCACTGACTCAAACTGTAGAAGTCAGCTAAAACCTTAACTTATGAATCACATTACACTTAAGTTGTTACACGCTATTATATCAACAAAGTGGAGCTTATTGGACGGCAGCTGCTCGAACATGTAACAGAAAACTACAATTAGACATTGCACCAGTTAATTACAAAGATTTTATAGTATTTAGACTTGAAAAGCTTTTCTCAAATTAAATAGTTTTCTACTTCTGGTGTGCTAGAATTTTTATTTTATTTTTTCATTCATTCAACCTTTATTTAGACAGGTAAATCCTATTGAGCCTCAAGGACTCAGTTACAAGAGAGACCTGATTAATTTAATCAAACATTCCTACAAGCAACTATTAATAGTTGCCATACATCCAAATTACCACTCACTAACAGAAAGGAAGTATTTGTATAAAGCAACTTTTAAACCTGGATGACCCTTAACTTTCTGCCTTTGAATACAGACAAGACTGAGGTTTTAGTTGTTGGACCTGAACATCTTAGGAATACATTTTTCAGTTTTTCTCCCTCCTTGGATGGCATTAATCTGTCCTCCAGCTCTAATGTTAAAAATCTTGGTGTTATTTTTGATCATGACATGTCTTTTATCCCCCACATTAAAAACGTTACTAGAACTGCCTTCTTCCACCTGCGTAATATCACTAAAATTAGAAACATCTTATCTAAAAATGATGCATAAAAACTTGTCCATGCATTTGTCACATCTAGACTGGACTATTACAATGGTTTCTTATCTGAGTGTCCAAATACTTCAAAAAGTCTTCAGTTGATCCAAAATGCTGCTGCCAGAGTCTTAACTATAGCAGGAGAGATCATCTCTCTCCAGTTTTAGCTTCTCTCCACTGGCTCCTTGTCAAATCCAGAATATAATTCAAAATCTTACTTCTAACCTACAACAACCTAGCTCCATCTTATATTACAGATCTTATTGTTCCATATTTTCCTAACAGAGCACTTCGCTCTCAGACTGCAGGTTTACTTGCAATTCCTAGAATTTCCAAGAGAAGAATGGGAGGAAGATCTTCCAGTTATCAGGCTCCTCTTGTGGAACCAACTTCCAGTTTCTGTCTGTGAGGCTGACACATTATCCAGTTTTAATACTGGGCTTAAGACTTTCCTTTTTTCATAAATCCTATAATTAGGGTTGACTCGTCACGCTGCCTTAAGCTTAGACTACTGGAAGACAAATTGACCTCATTTCCTTAAATAAATTGTTAACATTGAATAATTGTTTTGAAATTTTTGTATTGAACATTTTGTTTTTAAATTAAAATTGAATAGTTTTCATTTGATACTATTTCTATCCTAACATGTGATTCTTGACCTGCCATTGTGTATCTATTCCTACCAAACCCAGCCGGTCCAAGCAGATGGCTGCTTGTCCTGAGCCTGGTTCTGCTAAAGGTTTCTTCCTCATGAGTTTTTCCTTTACACTGTCGCCTTCATGCTTGCTCAAAATGAGAGTTCTGCAATGGAGTTAAATTCAAAGCAGTCTACTCCTCAGATAAAAAGTGATAAATTATTATTTTTATATATGAATGTTTCTGTTCAGTGCCCTGAGACAACTTCTGTTGTGACTTGGCGCTATAGAAATAAGCTGAATTGAATTTAAGACTTGGTTTTGCCAAAGGCCCAGTAGGAAACCTGCAAACAGAAAATAAAGTAGAAGGTTGGACACAAACCAGAAGAAGGAAGATGAGAGATTAAAAAAGGGCACTGGTCCCATCTGGCAAGGACACAAAGTCACAATCACACACAATCACGTGCACACACACAACCATTGTCTGCAGGAGGGAAGAGGGGTAAAAGGTCCCCTACTCCTTCCCTGCTGACTCCTGGATGTTTGGAGCACTAATCCTGTTATCTCTGTCCCAGTAAGAAATGAATTAATGAACAGAGCTCTGAGAGGCAGGGAGGAGCCTTCGAGGCTGGCGCTACGTGACAGTGAGCTTCTACTGTATGCCTCCACATAATCTAACTTCAACGGTAATGGTAAAAGTTCACACACACAGTTTTCTTGTTGGTTTTAAATAGAATTCAGACACTTTCTAAAAGTAAAAACAAGTACAATTGTATTTTAACTGACCAACTCTGGACACCCTCAATGAACTCCTTCAATTGATCCGGGGGCCAAGATAAGATAGAGGTAAGGCAGACGACTTGGGACCAGAAAGTCACGGTTCGACTCCCAGCCATTCCCACATGTCGTGGTGTCTCTGAGCAAGACACCTAATCCCTAATTGCTCCCCTGGCACTTACATAGCTGCCCACTGCTCCACCTGTGCATATCTCAGGTGTGATGGGTTAAATGCAGGGAACTAAGTTCGACATTGTATGGGAACATACAATGATGACGATCTCAGATTTCCCTTCCCTTAACATTTCCAACAATTGCCAAATAGAACGCTGAATGGTGTCGAGGGTAAACTTCTTGCACAAGTAAATGAGCATCTCATCCGACTCCCTGCTGATTTTATAGAAAGCTTCCCCAAAAGAAAAGTAGAATTTCAAAGAAAGAGTTGTAGCTGGTTTTATAATTTACATTATTTCTAACCTTGTTTACAATAACTCAACCATTTTAGGAAACAGGACACATTTGAGCCCTTTTTTTTAATTTATAAAGGTTGTGCAAACAAATGTCACTTTCCCCTCTTCTTGTGGCTATATTTAGGCCATTTGCGCTGTTAAATGTAGAAACATTTCTAGAGGTATACACACTTCCCTGTGAGAACAAAAGAGAAGCTGTTTGTCGTTTTGAGGATAATAGTGTTGCATCATTAGCATAAAAGCTGATCCTCCACTCAATTTGTTACAGTTGTCATCTTCTCACGGTATGTCCATACCCAAACAATTACTCTGCGTTTTCCTCTTTTGTTGGGATCTTTGGGTCTAATTTTTATATTAATATACTCCAATATGGGATGCAGCAAGATGAAAACTACAATACTTGCAAATACATGATGACTGGCCTGATGTGTGTTTGAACTTTGCTACAAAGCACACGATTTTCTTATGTTGCCTTTGTGTCAGTAGATTTACCTTCCCTTTGCAAAAATGCCTTCTGGTCTCCTAAATCCACAAGAAAACAAGCAAAAAACGTTGGTGTTCATGGTGACTGCTATTCTGGAAAGAAAAAAAAAATCTAATGTCAACATCTCTTGACAAAGACTAGCTCTAAGTTTTCACGCTTCAGGGTGAGGTAGGTTTATCTGGTATGCATTGTAGGACTGACAAAGTCAGTCTCTGAAGATAATACTGGTTCTGTTGTGTCATGAAAACTGCTCTTCAGTCTCTACAAGCTCAAAAAAAGAGACGGTCACATCAGCTTGTAATGCAAACTCACAAATACACACACAATCACATACTTTAGGACAAAAGAAGAGAATTTTTCACTTTGAGGTCTTCAGGGAAAAGAAATAGAGCAACAGGGGAACTTCCCCCGAAGTTAGCTGACAACCATGACAATACTATAGACAGCAGATGAGATTACTAACAAAGAAAATGTCCAAGAGTTTACAGTGTCTGTAGAATGCAGTGTTTTAGAAAACATGAAATGTATGCAAGTCATTGAGTTTTTGCACAACTTCCAAAACAACTGAATTAACCCCTGAATTATTGTTAAATGGAGTATCCGGAGAAAACCCACGCATGTCTGGAGAAAACATGCAAACTCCACCTAGAAAGGTCCTCGGCTGGGCTTTGAACCGACAATCTTCTTGGCAACAGCTCTACCAAATGTGCCACCCAATAATTTATTTACATGTATTTATTACATTAAAAGCAGAACCTCCACTCAGCTAGACATCGCTGTGGAGTCCCACCTCATCTCATCAGACAAAATTATTTTAGTTTGAATGTAAACAACAAAAACTCACTTGTTATGTGCACAAGTAAGGTTTTGGTATGGAAAAAGCTGTGTCACATGCATGAAGGCTGCAGAATCGGACACGCCACAGCTGACTCCCATTTGTTTCCCCTGAAGCAGGTCATCATTAGCGAGCGCACTGTGCTCCTGCAGCTAGCAGATATATTTGGATCAGTAAAAGCAAAATAAATTGCCATAAATTTGAGATTGTTGATTTAAAAACACTGAAATTTGGAGTTGTTGTTTTTTTTCTTCCTTCCCCCAACCAAAGGCCCTTAATCTCTGGATCCACTTTTTTGAGCATTATACGTCATAAAACAGAAATTACTGGAATTACCGGTTATAACTTTGCTCACTTCCTATTTTTACTTTGTCTTTTCTTCTGATGTGAACAGAATCAAAACCCTTTCCTGCTTTCGCCCTTCAGTTTGTCTCTTGTTGTACATGATCTCATTTTTGCCTTCTTTGTAAATTTTAAAGTCTAATTTTCACCTAGTTAAAATTTTGCCTTAAAAAAGAGAGTATGTGGCACACTAAGCACTTTTTCTGCTACGACAGCAGAAATAAATCTTTGTCTCCGTATATGTACTCAACACGATAGTGTGTGTGTGTGTGTGTGTGTGTGTGTGTGTGTGTGTGTGTGTGTATGTGTGTGTGTGTGTGTGTGTGTGTGTGTGTGTGTGTGTGTGTGTGT
>NC_056506.1:23460077-23461027 GCF_014905685.2 Nematolebias whitei
GTGTGTGTGTGTGTGTGTGTGTGTGTGTGTGTGTGTGTGTGTGTGTGCAAATCAGTGTTCAAAGTGTTGTGTTTTATCAGTAGGATGAAACACCACCCATGTAACAATAGGATTAAAGCTCTGCTTATGAAAGAAGCAATTAAATGCTATCTTATCTCACTTGCTGTTAGTACCAAAAAGTACTTTCATATTTTTTACATCAAGTTTTGTCCTGCTCTTCTTCTCTGGAGTCATTTGCAAACTTCCTGTCAGACACTGCTGATTGGTAGGCAGCAAAAGTGCCCCTTCATCAGGTTTTAATTTTATTTTACATTGTTTAATATGACTTTGATTAACTTTTTATACCTTCCCTTTGCTAGCATGGAGGATATTTACCAGTTTTGCGTAACCAGTTAATTTGACTGAAAACACGTAGCTTACATGTACTGGTAGTTGAAACCCACTGAATGTTTTTACAGACTTTCCCAAGCATTGTTAAATAATTTAAAGTCATACTTTCATTAAATGTCTGAAATAGTGGCACAATATATAGTTTATGTAAATATGTAAGTGCTTGAATGAGAATGTAGTAAAAGTGATAAAAGAGCAATGCCTTTATAGAGTATTTGATTGATTTTTGTTTTAAGGTTCTATATTACATGAAGTGATTGCATGACAAGACAAGTGAGCTGTTTAAAACCTACAGTCATGGTAAAATATAACAAAAAAAATCTTAAAGACTGGGTGTAACTTTTCAAAACTGGTAAAAACTAAATATCAGCCTTAATATTTTATTCCCACTGCCAAGCCAAGTAGTGGTGGAGTAATGGTATTGGTATGTTTGCTATCACAGGACTGAGAAACGTTTCGTCTTACATCCGAAAGACTTCCTCAGTCTGAGGTGCTGTATTCAGCTCAGTCTTATAAATAGCACCTTCTCAGAGTGGATCAACCAGCTGGTTTTGGTTGTC
>NC_056506.1:23461427-23494046 GCF_014905685.2 Nematolebias whitei
TTTGTTTTGCTTTGTTTTTTTGAATGTCCAGAGGACCAGATTTAACTTTTTCAAATATAACTTTGTCATTATGGTACCTTCAAGGATAGTTCTTTGTCACTCGGTGGTTAGGGATGACCATTTAAGGGAGTTCTTTTTGCACTGTACTAGGTAACTGTTCGTCTAACTTTATAGGATCTTTCTTTTAGCTACTGGTTCAGAATTGGGAGCTTTTTAGTACATGAACCCATTAGTGACGTAAGAGAATGTGATTGGTCCAGTTGGAAGATGGGGTTGATTGACTGAGCAACTTCAATGATGAGAACACATTCATACTGTGAACAATGATTTGTTGTGCTGCAAAACAGGTTTGGTTCACATTTATCTAATTGAAGCAATGCACAGAGAGATAGGCCAACTGTGAGGTCCACATTTTTCTGAGCTTTGGAATTGAGGATGTTTTGTAATCGAGGCAAAAATGAAACTACTCCAACAGGACTTGAAAATGATCAGATAAGCAGTGTGGATTGGATATGAAGAGCATGATGAGGTTCCTTCACTTGCTTTTATGTTGTTTTTTCTCTCAGACTCTGTGGTTTGAAACACAGCTTGTTGTAAATGTAGATATTTAGCGTTGAAGAACTCTTTTAAAAGTCAGATGTTTTAAAATCACATATTTCCAGCTCTGCTGTATCATTACAGCCTTGCAACACAACAAACATGCAGCTCTGACTATAGCATACTCTGTGGTTGTTTGATGAATGTCATATAGATAGTTGATATAGCCACACAGGCTGACACAATTGTTTAGTTGTGACAGTGTTCTTATGGCATTGCAAACAAAGACATTTTCCCATGGATGCTCGGAGAGGAACTTTCTTGTTATAATCCTCAGACAACACTTAGAACTGTGGGGTCCTAAAACACTTACTTCCTCTTCTGCCTTTGAGGTAAAAATGTGTCTATTATTATATATGTATAGCCATTATCTTTAATACTCTATTTTGCCATTCTGAGGCAAATGATGACTGAAAAACAGTGATGTAGGAGAATAGCTGAGGGACTGTAGAAGGTTTGCCATGATTATAAATAACTGTGGGTGGCTGTGATTGAGTGGTTAGAGCAGTCGTCCTCCAATGGGAGAGTTGGGGGTTCAAATCCACCAGCTGTCACATGCCAAAGTGTCAATGGGCAAGACACTGAACTGCCTCCGATGTGAGTCCCATCGGTGGATGAATGTTCTAAAGCACAGATTAATTTTTGTACAGATCTAGTAGAGAGCTGTATGAATGGGTAAATGAGGACACAGATTGTAGTGTAAAGTACTTTGAGTATCTTGATAAGAAATAAAGGTGCTATACAAGTACAATCCGTTTACCATTTAAGATTATTCTCTTTGGACTCGGATTCATCCGTCAGTCATGGTGAATGTTAGAGCTGCTGCATAAATCTTTGCGATTCTGTGATCATTACTTTTTCTGCCTCTGTCCATTAAAGCCTGACACTAAAAAGACAGCAGGGACTTAAGTTTTTTTTTTTTATGACTAAGTTGTGTCTGTTGACTTGGTTATCCAAGACCAAGTGAGACTTTTTTCCCCTTTGTGTGGGTGGTATCAGTTTTTGCTGCTCATTTGTTAAGATTATGGGATTTTTCTTTGTACTTTTTTTTTTCTTAGTCCCTGGAGAGAATTTTCTATGTAACAAAGCAGAAATTTACCTCATTGGTAGCAATAGAAGTTCTATGTCTTCATTTAGCCACAAATTCCAGATTTGTTTCAAGTCCAATTTCTCTAATTTATCTGGCAGCTGATGGACTTGAAATTATTAGACAAAATTTGTTATGTTATCATTATTGTTGTTTTCTTTATCATTTTTCATTTAAATGTGTCTAGCAAGTCTGTTTGCTGCTGTACACGATGGCATGTGTTTACTTTCAGACGATGCCAAAACAAATCAACTCTTGCAGCAGATTAGGGTTCTGAGAAAGACGAAACCAAACAAAAACATAAAATTGTAGACCAAAAAATGTTTTAAAATTTGCTATAAGTGGCCTTCTGCTAAGTCACAAGGCTACAGAATCTAGTGATAGTTTTCCCACTGGCACGTTACTGCCACATAACCTTTTTACAATAATCTTAGTCAATATATGTTGCGTGAAATAAAATAAATGTTACCTTGATGCTAAGAGTAAATAAAAAGAAGAAATGTTTTCATCACAGAAAATGTCCAGTTTGACTGAAAGGTAATTTACAAGACATTTTCAGTTAAGGCCTCAGTTGATCAAGCTGTTGCCTCTCAGCGAGAAGGTTGCTGGATCGAATCCTAGCAGGGGACCTTTTAGGGTGGAGTTTGCATGTTCTCGTCATGCATGTGTGGGTTTTCGTAGATTACTTCGGTTTCCTCCCACAGACCAAAAATATGCATGTTAGGCCGATTGGTAACTCTAAATTATCTCTAGGTGAGTGAGAGAGTGAATGGTTGTTTGTCTCTATGTGTCCCTGTGATGGACTGGAGACCTGTCCAGGGTGTCCCCCGCCTCTTGCACAGTGACTGCTGGATATGGGCACCAGTGACCCGAAAAGGGAAAAGTGGGTAAAGAGGGAGGAAGGATGGATGAATGGATGGATGGAAAACAAATAGTTTTTTAGGTCAGTAAACAGGACAGTAATTAGTATTAGTATTATATTATTAGTATTAGTTTATTAGTAGTGATATTATTAGTATGATTTCTTGTTTGTTTTTGTTTTTAGCCAGTCAAATTGTTTTTTCTGATCATGAACATTTCATTGCATTGTTGAACTTGTGTTAACCTGCATATGACAAATAACATAACGAAATTGGTGCCAATAAACCATGTGCATTGAAAGCTACAAATGTCCTTCAGCATTGTAGATTTCAGTCTCACATTTGTGCAAAAACACCATAAACTAACAATATTTAACTGCAAACATGCTCACAAGTGACCGCAGCTGATAACTTGATGCATTGCAAAGCTGCTTTTGTTGCGACAGTGGTGGGTTGGCACATCTTTAACCTCACAAAAAGACTTTCACAGAAACGCTGTGCTTTCTGAAGCCTAGTGTATGTGTGCTTTTGTACTGTATAACTGTCTCCTATAAAATGGTTGGGAAATTGGAAGAAAAATTTCCGCACTTTTCTTTATTCAACTCCCTTCTTTTTCAACAAAATGAAACAACTTCAGTTCAGTATCAGTTCTTTATTTTTTGATCATTTTACTGCCAAAGATACTTACCTTAAAACATAGCTTTTACTTTTGCCCAAAGAAAATCAACACATAAAATGAAAGCAACTACAGTTCGCAAGGTTTGAAAAGAGTTGCTATTCATGTTATTTTGGATTCTGATTTGTCTGATTCTGAGGTGAAACCAGGCACTAGTTTTTGCTGTGTTGCCAGGTGACAGAGTCTGCTGGCTCAATAGACAGCAGGGCAGTGGTGAGGTGAAGGCTGAATAATACGTTTTGACATCAAAAACCATGAAGTCAGGCAAGAGCCGTTTTACAAAAACTTAGAAAGGCTACATAAGCCCTGCGAGGACCACTTCTATTGCTGCTGACACTCAGTGAAAAGTTGTTTTATCATTTAAGGGGCTACATTTCCCATGGCAACAAGATACAGAAATTAATCTCTTCAGTGTGATATGTTCTTTTGAAATCCAGAGGTGCCACCATCCAGGCCTTCCAGGCTCAAGTTTAAAAGGCTGATTTTGAATTGGGAACCAAACATCAGCTCTATTTGAAGATAAATACTGAATCTTTACAAATGGGGACTATTTTTTTGTATTTGTGTTACATCAGAATAAGAAAATGCTCTTCAGTAAGTAGTTTGAGTAAATCCTTGTATTGTCCTTTAACTTTACAACCATTCATACTGATTAACAGAAACATCACCACCTTAATTAACTGCTTATAAATAATATATTTTTTGAATTCACAATAAACTAGTTCATCCTTTTAGACCCATCTCAGCCTAAAACAAAAATATCAAATTTAAAATGTTTTTATTTAATTTTAACTTTTTGAATTGTATGCAAAGGCACCAGTGACCCCCGCAAACCAAAAAGGAAGAAGCAGGTAAAGAGAACAAATGGATGGATGGATGGATGGATGGATGGATGGATGGATGGATGGATGGATGGATGGATGGATGGATGGATGGATGGATGGATGGATGGAGTTAGCGATAGCTTGGTGGTCAGTGTTGCAGTCTTGTAATCCTGAGGTTGTAGGTTCGAGCCCAAGTTGAATCAGGTATGTGGCGTAAAACAACTGCCAAATCTTTCATATCATATCTATAAAGCACTTAAAAACAGCAACAAAGCCAACCAAAGTGCTGGACAGCAAAAACAAACAGGTACAGGACAGAGCAAAAAAAAAAAACGCATAGAACACACAGAGGGAAAGATAAATTGCTAAATGGCTAACATTATAGAATAGAGACAAGTTAAAATCAACTCGTTTCAAAAGCCAGGGAATAAACATGTGTTTTTAAACGTGACTTTAAAACAGTAAGAAATGAGCGATTTCATGAGCGTTCGCTCGCTGTGGCAATCCCTGACAAAGAGAGCAGCCAAAAGAAACATAGTTACTGGTACTTTTTTTTTTATTGTATGCCTAAAATGTGAAGTTTGTGAGCAGACACAAAGCCAACAAAGTAAATATAGTCTGCCCTACACCTGGGTATAAAGACAGCAAGACCTCAGGAGACAGACCTCAAAAGATGGACTCGTACGCACATACACCATAACAAAATAAAACACATACAAACAAAAGGAATGCTATGTAAGACAGTGTTGAAGCCCCCCCTAACCTTTTTACACCATGACGACTAGAAAACTGATATTCAAAGATAAAATGCCATGTTACCACACACACTCTCTCATACACACACACACACACAAACGTGTGCTATAAAGAAAAAAGATACATTTTCCAGCTTTAAAGTGGCCATTTGAACAATTAGAGGCCAGTTAATACGGTGACACACAGTTGCAGTGCTCCGGTTGTTCAAATTGTTTTTAAACTAAGACCTGAAGAAAATGGTGATGAAATCTGACAGTTTGCTACAAAAGAAGAAAATGAAAGTGAAGAGCAATAAAACTGACTTTTCTTCCTGTTGAAAGGATGACGGGAAATTCCAAAAATAAATTTAAATCTATTTTACACAAATTTCTACTTCATAAGCATCGAGATGAGAAGCATGATAAAACTCTGCACAAACAAAAAGCGTATTGTGCCAGGTCTGACTCCTCCATTTTTGTTGGGGTGAGAGACGGTTAAAAATGGCTGATTGGGGTGAGGAGAGGAGCCAGAAAGGGCGTTTGGTGTGTGTGTCTGTTTATGTGTGTGTACGTGCGTACATGCATGCGTGTGCACGTGTGGGTGGTTGCATGCAAGAGGGTGAGAGGTCTCGACGAGACTGATCCTCACGGCTGTTGACCACATTAATCATGTAGCTCAGGAAGAAAGACCATGTGTGTGTGTGTGTGTGTGTGTGTGTGTGTGTGTGTTGCTGCACTTGACTACTCCTATCAATTCAATTTCATTTCTCCCTCAGCTCCTCTCTTTTCTACAGGCATCCCCATCCCCCCAACCACAGAGCTCTGCAGGTTCTCTGTGTGTGTGATGGACTGCTGAGAGCCTAATGAGGTCCCTCCCACCCCTTTGGCTTTTTTGTGACTGAAGTGCGTGAGTGTGAGTGCAGGGGGAAGGGAGAACCAGAGGTGACAGGTTGGTTATGTACTTCTTGCATTTGCCTTTCAGCTCTCCTCTTCCTCCCTCCTGTCGCGTCTCACTTGCTTCACACATCCTCTCACCCCCCGCCCTCTCCCTCCATCTCTCCTTCTCTCACACACACTCTTCTTTCTCCCCTCCTATCTACCTTCTCACCCATCCCATCCCCGCTCTGTCCCTTTTTCATCTTTGCTTCCCGTTCTGAACCCGCTCCCCTCTGCAGTCATCTCACTGTTTATATGTCGGTGAGATGTCGGCCTAATGGGCCATAGCAGACCTTCTCCAGCATAGAAACCACACTCTGCTGTTATTAGCAGGCCGGGAAATAATAAAGGAGGGAGATGAAGGGACAAGCACAACGATAAATTGAAACTGTAGAACATTCAGCAGAAAAATGAATGGTGAATTGATTACGTTCAAATTCCTTATGCACCTTGAAGTTAGCGAGTTTGCCCTTCCAATAGGCAGCTGCGCTGGTTTAATCAAAGACCATCTATAGAACACAAACCAGAAAAACACCTAAAATATGAATGTGACTCAGACTAAGCAAAAGGCCAAAGAGGTACAAATAAGAAATGGAGATTTAAGAGGATTTATTCAGTTGGAAAAATGGTGGATTGCTCTCTTAGGGTCGAGAGTGAGGTTCTGCATCAAGTGGAGGAGTTCAAGTATCTCTGGGTTTTGTTCACCAGTGAGGGAAGAATGGAGCGTGAGATTGACAGACAGATTGGTGCAGTGTCTGCAGTATTGAGGACTCTGTATTGGTCTGTTGTGGTGAAGAGAGAGCTGAGCTGTAAGGCAAAGCTCTCTGTTTACCGGTCAGTCTACGTTCCTACCCTCAACTCATGAGCTCTGGGTAGTGACCGAATGAATGAAATCGAGGATACAAGTGGTTATAATGAGTTTCCGCCGCAGGATAGCTGGACACTCCCTTAGAGATAGGGTGAGAAGTTCAGTTATCCTGGAGAGACTTAGTAGAACCGCTGCTCCTCCACATCAAGAGGAGCCAGTTGAGGTGGTTCGGGCATGTCCGACTGGGAGGAGACCCCGGGTAAGACCCAGGACACACTGGACAGACTATGTCTCTCCGTTAGCCTGGGAACGCTTTGGGGTCCTCCCAGAAGAGCTGGAAGAGGTGGCTGTGGAAAGAGATGTCTGGGCCTCCCTGCTCAAGCTGACTTCAGAATAAGTGAAGATGATGATGATGGATGGGTGGATGGATTTAAGAGTAGTTGGGTGTAAAAGTTTGTTTAAAATCCTTTTTTCTTTGTATCATTTCATACAGTTTAGCCTTTAGCAATATACTGTATCAGTGGATACAGTGGTTAATTTGAGCTGGATCCTGCTGGAACAAGATCCGGGAACTCCCTCGTTTTCACCGTGTGTGTTACGGCAACTGTTCAATTGGATCCGCCAGCTCATATCTCCGCCCATAAAAGTCCAAAGTCATTGCGCATTTTAATCTTGATTATTTATTAAAAATACAACGAGAGGAGACATTGTCCATGTCTGTGGTGTGGATGTTACTGCTGCAGCAGGTGCACCAGCTCGCTTGTTCCGGCACCATTTGGTTTACAAATTAAGTCCTGAGTGGATAGTAGAGCATTTGAAGATGTATAGTGAATAAAAACATTTATCAGTGGCAACTAACTGACCCCACTGTATTAAGAAACAAAAAAAGTGTTTGACGCGTTTAAAGAACTAAAGGTAAAACAATGTCTGCTGGTCACATTTCATATTCACACAAAGAAAGATTCCAAATAATTCAGCCACGCTAAATTACCAAGTCCATTTGCTAATGCACACCGACAGTCTGAATTACTATAATAGCCAACTCTGTCTCCAAATGATACAATTAGTCATACTTTTAGGACTAAGTGCTTCCTTTTAAACCTTATTCACACATTTGGGGAGACGAAATGGTGGAGGTGAAAAGATGAACTGCACAGCATGGCCAGAAACAGACAAACCTTTGCAAGCAGAAAGATCTCATCTTTAACAGGGTCAGAGCTGAAGAACTACATTTAAACTGGTAAATGCAGCAAGCTGAACAAATGTGTGAGTATATGACTGAGCTGTGAATCACTGTAATACAAAATGACAACACCACACAGTACATCTAAAAAGATGGTCGCTGAATTGTGTTTTCTGGGATCAGAGTCGATGTAAGGAAATGCTCTCCCTGTGGGTATGTGCACAAGCATCCATTATATTTGGATGCTTGTGCGCGCACACATGCTACCAAACACGCACTCGGTCCAAACCTTCATTTGGACTGAGAAAGAGACTGGTTTGCTTCATGTGTTGAAAAGGAAGAGCAATACAAACAGCACTCTGCTAGTCACCATCGTAACTTTGTCTACTCACACAAGCGCAGAAAATCTGTTAACTGCAGCCGCCTGTAATGCGCATGTGCAATTTCACACCCCTGCAGGGGGTTATACAAAAACTTCCACTTCGAGGTCCTGTTTACGCAAGAATTATCTCTGGAGACATTAGTGTTTTTTCAGTGTTTATTGGGGTGGATGAACAACCAAAACAAATTTACATGGATCTGCTGTAGTTTCCAGGCCAGGAAAGGTTGCCAGATAGGAAACAGTCAACTTTTGTACTGTCACTTCATGACCCAAATATGTGAGATGTGTGTTGTGTTTGGTGTACGTGTGCACAGAATAGGAGGGGGTAAAAAATGTGTTCATGTTTATCTAGCAACCCTGATGCCAGGCTCAAATGCATGCATCACACATGCAATGTCTGCATCAGTTACATCCAAACTGGTGAATACATGAATGATCCATCGGACATAGGGTTTGCTGGTTATGTTCCTACGTGCTGAAAATGAGTGAGAGGCACAAACAATACTCTGCTCTCTGACATATATTGTACCTATTGTTAAGATACATTCATACCAGCCCTGTTTAGTCCACTTTAATCCAACTCTAGTCCATTTGCCTAGAAAGTCCGATTCGTTTGAAGAAGTGTGAATGCGCAATCGAACTATTTTGCGGACCAACAAAGCGAACTCTGATCCACCTAAATACTTGAGTGTTTTCACACCAAGATAGTCCGGTAGACTCAGTTCTATTATTCTATTATTGTTCTACCAATATTCAGAACCTTTGTTTACATTTCAGCTGGTGTGGTTTGCATTCACACTGCACTGAGTCAATCAAGCCAACCTGTTCCCCCTCACCTGTGGTGGCGCTGCACCAAGAACTACTGAAGGAAACGACACGAAAACCTCTGAAGAAGACACTTCTTCTAGAAATAAAAACAAAAATGGTGTGGCATAAAATTTTGGGGGTTTAGGATTTCTGTATTGTCGTTTTTCAACAATGGACTCAGCATGAGTGGAAGATGAGGAAGAGGGCCGGCACAAGAGGAGGGGGCATACCAAAGACACCATCTTGGCACCAAGATAACTGGTTTGTTCCACTTGGAGTAAGCTGTTTGGAGAAATAATAAGTTTTGTGTTATGTGTTTCTTTGACTGATGAAGCCTTCTGGATGGAAAGTGAAACGTTTCAGAAAAAGAAATAAAGAAAGAAACGGTCCAGATGACCTCACTAAAAATTGTTGGAACATTCTCCATGTTCTTCTGCCTCATCTTCCGCTCATGCTGAGTACATTGTTGAAAAACAACAAAACAGAAATCCTAAAGCCACCCAGTATACTCCCAACTACGTCCATACCCGGAGGTGCAGAGGTACGAGCATACCCCCCAGGGTATGTCCGTGCAAAGTTCAATTTTTACGAACGGGTACGCGGTGTCTCACAATAAACTGCTCAGCAACGGACTGTTTTGTATGCAACACCAATGTATTAAATTCCTCTTCTTCATCCCTGATCTGGCCTTTTCTTTTGTTTGTTTTTTGCCAAGAGGCAGTGATCTCTTCCTCCTCCGTTGATGCAATGACTGAAATGGTGAGAAATTAAAGAATTTGTCACGAGCCAATTAAACTCAGGTCCAGCATGGCTGCGGGAGGGTCTGGAGATTTCCTGGTGGGCTGGTCTGATGTGTGGGCTGTAGAGCCAGCGCTCCCTGTTTTTTTTTTTTTTTTTTTAAATCTTTTAATTAACAACATATAAACACAGAACACCGCTGTGGCTGAGGATGCCAGCGCTCGTTTTATTTTTCCCGACCTGTCAATCAATCCAGTAGGCGTGTCAGCAAATGACCAATCGGCGACCTCAATTTGTCCTGAAGGTAAACGCCCCTCGTCTGTGAAGCTGCTCTGCAGCTGCTCAGGGTGTACGCTGGAGTACGAAGTCTGAACCCTCTGCGTACAGTACACGTGTACGTACGCATGAATGGACGTACGTGTCAGTATACTGGGGTGGGGGCTTGAGTCTACCAGACCATCAGGTGTGAAAATGACCTTAGTGTAGAAAAACTTTTGGCTGCAGCCGCCTGTAGTGTGCATGTGCAATGTTGCACCGGCAGAGTACTTCACACCTTTGTGGTGTTCCTCACAAAACTTCCACTCTGAAACCAGGATTCAGAAACCTTCAGTTTCAGAAAGAACAAAGATTGTTGTTGTGTACACGAACGACTGAACCGCAGCAGAAAAGCTTCAAAAAACGCTTTGTGTACAGGGTCTGAGACAAGATTTAAAACAAGGGCTGTTGCCATGTACACTAATGGCCGAACTGAAGCAGAAAAGCTGGAGGTTCACTTAAAAACATTGTCATGTAAACTGGGCCCTCTGGTCTGTTTAAACTATTGCCCCACACCAGTTTTGTTTCATTTTTATAGAAATTTAGAATACACTAGAGAGAGGACTAAAAATGCACTGGAAGATTCATTTAAAGATGTGGTTCTGAGCTGGCTCTCTGGCTGTAGAAAAATAAACTGTCTTTACTGACTTTATATGAAAGCAGTTGGCTCCTGCACCAGAACTACATCCACTTTTTATTTTCTTTGTTGTGGGGGGGGGGGGGGGGGGGTACTTTATGAGTTACAGGTAGACAGTCATGTTTTTTATACTTTAATATAAACTATCTAACGACAAACTGAAACATCATCCAGAAAGCTCTGCAGTTAATTAAAAAAAACTTTTTTATGTTTTGCATGATTGACTTTTATCTAAACACAGATTTGTTAGAACATACGTTTTTTTTTTATTATTTGTTTGTTTTCTGTTTTTTAATCACATACCCAATTTTAAACCAGGGAAAGCCAACTAGGTTTGAGGTCGACAAATTAATGATGGGTTTAAATTTCACTTAGAAGTTAATCGATTTGCAAGATTTTGTAATTGTATCCAATATGCATAAATAAGTCCAGATAAGAGTCAAATCCTATACAAATCAGACCAGTCATTTACTTAAAAAATAAAAATAAAAACAATTTGACCCATCAATGCTATCTACATCTTAACCCATCCTAAATTTACCTTCTTTTCATAACAATACATTTTATTATAGAATTAATGCACCGTCGTGTGGGAAGCTGTGGGGGTTATATTACATTTAAAGGTGGGATGATAATGCAGCGTTTCTCATGCACAATTTAATCACATTGTAGTTCACTCAAAGTCTGCTTTGCTTTTCAAATGAGCGCTCATTTTCCTGCATGCTAGTCAATTTCTCTCCTTTCTTCCAACATTTGTTAGGCAATTACAACCAAACAAAGGCATAATAGTCCAGTCTGCGAGCTTCCATGTTTTCTTTATAGTCCAGCTCGTCTCTGAGATGTGGATGTGAGCCAAATGTGTGCAACGACCACGGTAAACACACATTTGTACACACTCAGAAAGCTAATAAAAGACAGGTGTGGTGGTGCACAGCAACTGAACACAGGAGGCCGTCGGCTTCGAGAGCTAAAAGAACAAACCCGCCATTGATCTCGACTGTTGATTGCACACCCACCACTCGAAGGTAGGTGGGAGGAAAACGCACACATGAGGGAGGCGCACAAGAAAATGAAAGGAGTAGTAAAAATGTGTTTGCTCGGTGAGTTATATCATACACACTTGTGCTGATACACCACTTTGGGAAAGGAGCTGTTGTTTAGAGGCAGAGCTGAGCAAACAGCAGCAGGGGTACAGAAGGCCATTTTTATTTTACTTGCTGCTAAAAACAAAGCTGCAACTCAAACAGCAAATCAGTAAAAATGTGGACGAAACACTTGACTCCTGGTTTGTACTAAATTAAAAACCTGACGGGAATATAAGACAATAAATAAACAACTGGTCACAATAATAATTATGTTAAAGTTAATGTCTTGACGTCTTAGTTATATACTGCTGCTATGTGAAATATGAGCTTTTAAACAAAGCTATTCACCTAACATTATCAAAGGGGCTTTGCAGACTTCCTTGTAGCCAGAAATACATGAACATTAAAACTGCATGATTTACAATAGCACAGCCAAAAACCAAAGGACAAAATCAATGTGAAAAACACATTTCTTTTTCACATTTGATCATTTATTGAATTACAGTAGTCCCTCGCTACTTCGCGGTTCAACTTTTGTAGACGATCTCTTTTGCGGTTTGTCAAAGTAAGATTGTACACGACAAAAAAAAAAGATTGTACTGTACACAACAAACAATTGTCAACTTTAATATTACTCAAGTGATTGGGACAGTACAGGATATACGAAAAAAATACTTTTGACAAGGCACCGCCATTTTGTAGTTTTCTCTCAATAACCTTACTTTATCGCCTGTCAAAAGGACTACATTACCCAGAAGCCAACAGTGCTTCTTGCCGTTGATTTCTGCTGAAATGGAGGGAAAGTTTGATCTGATCCGAAAAAGTTTGGTTCTTATTCATAGCGACTTCGGCGCTCAGTGGATGCAGAGAGTCATACAGAACCAACTGAGAATTAGATTAGAACCGGACTTCCAACCTCATAGGTCAATCTGAGCGTTGCTTGCACTCAGATTGGCTCATAAAGCCTCTCAAGTGGGGAGGTGTTGCTTAGAGGTCGGGTGTCTTCTCTGGAGCTCACAGAACATGTCTTCATCCAGATCCCTCTGGATTATCTGGACTTGATCAGAACCACTGTGTGGTTTTGTGCTGGCTATCTGAAGGCCCGGGAATCTCTAAAAGCATCATGGTGCTCAAGGGCTGCAGAGATCCGATCAGAACCGGACTAGAACCGGACCAAGGTTGGTTAGTACCCAAATAAAATTTTGCACTGGCTACAATGCAGTACATATACGTATGTTGTTGAAATTATGTAGGTTTAAGAGTTTAGAACATTGCAAGAGTGTGGGAAGGGTATGTATGTATGTATATATATATATATATATTTCGGTTTAGATCGATATATATATATATATATATATATATATATATATATATATATATATATGTATAAAATGAATTAACTTTATTTAAAAAGGGACAATGTACAACTCAAACATAAATGTCACTATTTGATGTGCTGTACCAGATTATAGCAAAAGCTAATTTGCATCTGCAGTCCCTTGACAAGTTAAAAAAAAGGATTTTTTTTATTTTATTTTATTTTTTTCATTTAGCCTTTATTTATCCAGGTTAGTCTCATTGAGCCACGAGAACTCATTTTCAAGAGAGACCTGTTTAGGGAGCACATGGTGGGGGTTAAGGGCCTTGCTCATGGGCCCAGAGTGGGGCGAATGAGGGTGGGGGCAAGTGTGGGTGTTTCACCTACCCCACCCACAATTTTGATGTTGTCGGGGCCGGGGCGTGAACCGGCGATCTTCGGATCACAGGCCCACCTCTCTAACCTCTGCGCCACCACTCAAGCAATAATAAAATAAGAAATGTAGCGTTACTTCTTTGCGGTCTTTCACTTATTTGGGGGGGGGGGGGGGGGGTCTGGAACAAAACCCCCATGAGAAACGAGGTACTACTGTACATTCATTCGAAAACGTTGCTAACCATTCCAAACCCAAATAAATAAATAAATCCGCATTTTGTGTTCTTTGAGAAGCTCTAATACACTGCAGTGAGGGAAGCTGTACACTTTGTAAAGAAATCAGTCAACTCAAGTATTAAAACTATTTTCATTTTACGCATTTAAATGCACTTTTCGTTATTGATCCAAAAACGGAAACTTAGGGGAAAACACTGCAGAATATCAATCAGCGTTGATACACAATAATTGTTTCAGCAATACGTTTTAATTTTCTTTGCTGGCCTGAAAAATAATCTTCCTGTGATACGTACAAAGTTGAAAACCTGGAGTGGAGTTTTAGTGGCTTGAGTATTCTCCTTTTAATCAAGTGGAATGGACTTGTTCACAAAGAAAGAGAAACTGTGCCGACTAATGTTTTAGAGTAAAAGTGGGGGGTCCAAATGAACATTTTTTTTATGTGGGGGGGCACATGTCCCCTTCACATATAATGGTTGTGACGCCTATGGGTGAGCAGATTGATCCAAGTATTAATAATAATGATACCAACCTTGTGCAGTTTAAATCTAAGCACTCTGCATGAGTTCAGCTACAGGACAGAAGTCTGGTTGCTTTGTCTTTGTTCTTTTAATTCCCATGTCCTGGATTAGTGATAATCCACAGTGTCGGACCATATCGATGCTAAAACGATGGGATCGATACGAGTTGGTTTCTTCTTGCAGTACGTTGCAACCAGTTACAAAATAAAAAAAAATGCTGCATCAGAAAAGCGGTCCAGAGGCAAGATAAAATGTAAACACTGGAACAAACAAGCACGTCAAATAATAATTTAAGATGTTTTATTTGCATAACTTCAGAATCGCACATGCCAATATGTGTAGCATCCATATTTACTTCCTTAAACTAGGCATGCTGGGTTTGATGTTTCCTTCTACACATGTGGGTCACCTGAAAACGGTTCATGCCGGCGTCTGATGGAAGTTGCATTTTAATAATAATCTGAACAACCACACACACAAAAAACAGAACTGAACAAAAAAATCAAAATTGAGCCGCAGTGTGAACGTAGCCTTAGCGTGCCTTGAACAAAGTGTTTTGAATGCTCTAAGGTTTAATCAATTTCCTCTCCTTTCTATTTATGAACTCTAAAATCCCTCTTTAACCTATAAGAAAAAGAGTGAGCGAAGCACTTAGCAGCGTTGGTTGAGAGAGACAACAAAAACAAGTGAATAATTACGTTCCAAATCCTCTTTTGTGAACTTTTTGTGTCTCAAATTAGAGGACGAAGCCCTCGTACAAAAAGAACATCCTTTTATAAGCAATTGTATATATCACAGATCGTGCACATTCACATGTGAGCAGACAGGTGCGGCTGTCTTTGATGAGAGCAAAACGTCTTCCTAATGGTTTCATCTCTCACAAGCCTCTCTGAGAGCCTTCATTTGTTTTACCGATTGTCTCCTGCATGTGGAGGGCATGGAATTAATTACACCGATTCAATATTCTCTCTCTGATTTAGGAAAGAGATAAAGGGGCTGACCATTAGAGTGAGCCTGTAAGCTAGGCTAAAGCTGGAGCACAAAGTGAGTGAATAAACAAGATCAAAATACAGCTAAGAAGTTAAATAATGCTTTTTTTATTGCTAAAATTATCACTGCAGAGAAGGTTGAGGCACTTGAAAGCTTCATAGTTATAAATTATTCATATAAAATAGTCAAAAAATCCTTTAAATAATAAAAATGTTGTAGCAACACATTGTGGTTGTTTAGTGAGATGAGCAAAAATCTGCAGACAACACTTTGAGTAGCTTAATCTTCCTAAAAATGTTAAATAAAACTAAACAGTGGATTTGATCACTAGAAACACTCTTTAGCAGCAGAATAGCTGAATCTGAAGGAAGCTACTTCATTATAGCATTTATTAGCAGTTGTGTCTCCAGCCAAGTGACAAATCTACGAACAATAATCACACTAACACTTTAATGCATCAGGTGATAAATCCTGTCTGGAAACTGATTAGTTTTCAGTGAAAACAGCTGCATGTTGAAGCTGAAAACCAAAACAGTGAGCATTAAAGATGTTTCCAAGAAGAAAATACAATCTGTAGAGCAGCTGCAGGGGTCCGTCATAATTTTATGTGTGAATTACTAAAAATGTTTGGTGGTGTACAAAATAGTGTGGGAAGCTTTAAAAAAAAATTAAACAAGAACAGTAATACAGTGAGGAAAATAAGTATTTGAACATCCTGCGACTTTGCAAGTTCTCCCACGTAGAAATCATGGAGGGTTCTGAAATTTTCATCTTAGGTACATGTCCACTGTGAGAGACATAATCTAAAAAAAATAAAATAAATCTGGGAATCACAATGTATGATTTTTTTTAATAATTTATTTGTGTGTTACTGCTGCAATTAAGTATTTGAACACCTGCCAATCAGCAACAGTTCTGGTCCTCAAAGACCTGTTAGTCCGCCTCTAAAAAGTCCACCTCCACTCCACTTATTCTAAATTAGAAGCACCTGTTTGAGGTCGTTACCTGCATAAAGACACCGGTCCACCCCACACAATCAGTAAGACTCCAACTACCAACATGGCTAAGACCAAAGAGCTGTCCAAAGACACCAGAGACAAAACTGTAGACCTCCACAAGGCTGGAAAGGGCTACGAGGCAATTGTCAAGCAGCTTGGTGAATAAAGATCAACTGTTGGAGCAATTATTAAAAAATGGAAGAAGTTAAACATGACTGTTTATCTCCCTCGGACTGGGGCTCCATGCAAGATCTCACCTCGTGGCGTATCAGTGATCCTAAGAAAGGTGAAGAATCAGCCCAGAACTACACGGGAGGAGCTGGTCAATGACCTGAAGAGAGCTGGCACCACTGTTTCCAAGGTTACTTTGGGTAATAAACTAAGACGTCATGGTTTAAAATCATGCATGGCACGGAAGGTTCCCCTGCTTAAATCAGCACACGTCCAGGCCCGTCTTAAGTTTGCCCATGACCATCTGGATGATCCAGAGGAGTCATGGGAGAAAGTTCTGTGGTCAGATGAGACCAAAATAGAACTTTTGGTCTTAATTCCACTCGTCGTGTTTGGAGGACAAAGAATGATGAGTACCATCCCAAACACCATCCCTACTGTGAAGCATGGGGGTGGAAGCATCATGCTTTGAAGGAGTTTTTCTGCACATGGGACAGGACGACTGCACTGTATTAAGGAGAGGATACCGGGGCCATGTGTTGAGAGATGTTGGGGAACAACCTCCTTCCCTCAGTTACAGCATTGAAGATGGGTCATGGCAGGGTCTTCCCACATGACAATGACCCAAAGCACACAGCCAGGAGAACCAAGGAGTGGCTCTGTAAGAAGCATATCAAGGTTCTGGAGTGGCCTAGCCAGTCTCCAGACCTAAACCCTATAGAAAATCTATGGAGGGAGCTCAAACTCCGTGTTTCTCAGTGACAGCCCAGAAACCTGGCTGATCTATAAAATATCTGTGGAGGAATGGACCAAAATCTCTGCTGCAGTGTGTGCAGACCTGGTGAAACACTACAGAAAACGTTTAACCTCTGTGATTGCAAACAAAGGCTACTGTACCAAATACAGTGCCTTGCGAACGTATTCGGCCCCCTTGAACTTTTCAACCTTTTGCCACATTTCAGGCTTCAAACAAGATATAAAATTTACATTTTTTGTGAAGAATCAACAACAAGTGGGACACAATCATGAAGTGGAAAGAAATTTATTGGATGTGTCAAACTTTTTTAACAAATAAAAAAACTGAAAAGTGGGGCGTGCAATATTATTCGCCCCCCTTGCGTTAATACTTTGTAGCTCCGCCTTTTGCTGCAGTTCCAGCTGCAAGTCTCTTGGGGTACGTCTCTATCAGTTTTGCACATGGAGACACTGAAATTCTTGCCCATTCTTCCTGCAAAACAGCTCGAGCTCTGTGAGGTTGGATGGAGAGCGTTTGTGAACAGCAGTCTTCAGCTCTTTCCACAGATTCTCGATTGGATTCAGGTCTGGACTTTGACTTGGCCATTCCAACACCTGGATACGTTTATTTGTGAACCATTCCATTGTAGATTTGTCTTTATGTTTTGGATCATTGTCTTGTTGGAAGATAAATCTCTGTCCCAGTCTCAGGTCTCTTGCAGACTCAAACAGGTTTTCTTCCAGAATGATCCTGTATTTGGCCCCATCCATCTTCCCATCAATTCTGACCATCTTCCCTGTCCCTGCTGATGAAAATCAGGCCCAAACCATGATGCTGCCACCACCATGTTTGACAGTGGGGGTGGTGTGTTCAGGGTGATGAGCTGTGTTGCTTTTACGCCAAACATGTCATTTTGCATTGTGGCCAAACAGTTGGATTTTGGTTTCATGTGACCAGAGCACCTTCTTCCACATGTTTGGTGTCTCCCAGGTGCTTGTGGGTAACTTTAAACAAAACTTTTCATGGATATCTTTGAGAAATGTCTTTCTTGCCACTCTTCCATGAAGGCCAGATGTGTGCAGTGTACGACTGATTGTTGTCCTATGGACAGACTCTCCCACCTCAGCTGTAGATCTCTGCAGTTCATCCAGAGTGATCATGGGCCTCTTGGCTGCATCTCTGATCAGTCTTCTCCTTGTTCCAGATGAAAGTTTAGAGGGACGGCCGGGTCTTGGTAGATTTGCAGTGGTCTGATACTCCTTCCATTTCAATATGATTGCTTGCACAGTGCTCCTTGGGATGTTTAAAGCTTGGGAAATCTTTTTGTATCCAAATCCAGCTTTAAACTTCTCCACAACAGTATCTCGAACCTGCCTGGTGTGTTCCTTGGTCTTCATGATGCTCTCTGCGCTTTGAACAGAACCCTGAGACTATCACAGAGCAGGTGCATTTATACGGAGACTTGATTACACACAGGTGGATTCTATTTATCATCATCAGTCATTTGGGACAACATTGGATCATTCATAGATCCTCACTGAACATCTGGAGTGAGTTTGCTGCACTGAAAGTAAAGGGGACCAATAATATTGCACGCCCCACTTTTCAGTTTTTTATTTGTTAAAAAAGTTTGACACATCCAATAAATTTCATTCCACTTCACGATTGTGTCCCGCTTGTTGTTGATGCTTCACAAAAATTAAAATTTTATATCTTTATGTTTGAAGCCTGAAATGTGGCAAGAGGTTGAAAAGTTCAAGGGGGCCGAATACTTTCGCAAGGCACTGTATGCATCATTTCACCATACATATTCACACATCATACATATATTCCAGGTCTCTCTTGTAAATGAGTCCCAGAGGCTCTGCATAAAGGTCGAATGAATATTGACTATTGAACATGAAAAAGAAAAAAACAAAGAAGAAGGTGCAGCCTGATTAGTATAGAGTTTGTCCATTATGTTGTAGAGCAACCAAAAGTTTCCCATAACAGTCATTAGTCATGGTTTATACTTATGTCCTCTCTCTCAGTGCATACAACGAGCTCTACAGCCTGTTTGCTCTTGATCTCCAGTGGAGTCACTGGTTTCTCAGTGTATAGTCCAGTGTGGCCAACATCTGGTCCTGTGTGTAAACAGTCATGGCTGGTGCAGTTTCCCAAGGCAGATTCAAAAAAAGACAGATTCAAAGAAGTCCAAAAGTAACAAAAATGTATAATTTGAACATTACAAACTGGAACCTCCAAGTTGAACAGTTACGTAGTAGTTTTATATGAAAAAAATATAAAAAATAAAATAAAAACAAGGAAACGAAAAGCAGAAGAGCAGAAAAACACTAAACTGATAAAACATGAGATGGTGCTGCTGTAACTGGCTGCCACTCATGCGGTGCCATGGCAAGAAACGCATTTTAACAACACAACAAATGAAACTAAACAAAAAAAATGTAGAGACGTCTTTATTTTTAGTCTGAAGCCCTCAGATAATTCTAAGCTGGGGTCTGACCTCAGAAAAAATACTCCAAAAAAGCTGAGCCAACTTCCCATCAGACTGGAAACACTGCTGAGTTGCAAGCCCAGAGCGTCGCCAGCAACCACCTGACCTCAGAGTCATGACAGACTCTTTCCAGCTTCCCCTCATCCTCCCATTCAGACCACTAACACTTCCTCATCTGGCAACACAGAAAGACAAAGAGCAGAGAGATGAATGATAAAAATAACACCTTAAAGTTTCAGATTTGACCAAACTAAGAATCCTTTAGCTCAAAAAAAAACTAAACAAAAAAAAAAACTAAGTGCAAGCCATCTTTTATTGGAACGAGCTGAGAAAACAAAGAGGGAGAGAAAGCCATAAAAGAACTTGAAAAATGAAAAGCATATGGGGTTTACATATTTTGTAAAAGGAGACAAAGAACAAAGACTGGGGTAAAAATAATAGAGAAAGCAGCAGACATCAAGGATTGAATTATGGAAGGAAAGATAAAAAGTGAGCAGTGTCAGTAGATCCGGTCCTGAGACGTCAAGGAAGAAAGATGTGTGATGAGGCAACAGAGGATGAGCTCACCACCTCCTTCTGGCTGGGTTTTATCACAAGGTGCTCTTAAGAAACAGAGAACACAGATTTATACCAGAAGCTAACAAGCTTTTCCGCAACAAGGCAGCCAGTGCTCATCCTGCCAGGAAAATACACCGGAGCAAACGCTCGCAAGAAGACGAGTTTTACATTTCAAACTGAACATCATGAACTGATGGGGACACAAGGAGCCACGTCAAACTAAACAATGAAACGATATCTCTAACGATACTTACTGTGCTTTTCTGACATCAAACTAAAATAAAAAGCCTCTTTCCCTGCACATTGTTTTCTTTCCACCTTAAACCCAGGGTAACTTTAAACTGCTTTTCTCACAAACTAAAACTTGGTTGTAAGAATTTGCTGCCCCACTTTGTCCGAGTCACTGATGCTTCCAAAGGCGTCAGGGATCCAAAACAGCTTTAACATCTCAGAGACAGCAATGAACACATAGGCGTACAAGAACCCCCCCCAATGACACACACACACACACTTTCTGTGAACAAGGGGTTTTTCTACAGCTGGGTAACAAAGCATGACCCAATAATCCCAACGCTTGACTCAAAGCTGAAGGACCCCGTTCACCCCACCCATCCAGCCCTCCCTTCTTGCACTTATATCCCTTCCTCCTACTCTCTGAAGACTTTATAAAGGCCATAGCACCAGGCCTTTGGAGTAAGCCAGTGTATGTGTGTGTGTTTGCAGTGGAAGGGGAGGGTGTTGGTGTGACAAAAACAATCATGTTTTACTTTGATTATTCTAATTATGACTTGGGGCAAGGAGTGGATTATTATAAGCACATGGGCCAATGAGTAGCTCATGTCCTTTCAATCCATTAGTATTACTGTTAAAGGAGGCCGGCATACAAAGGCTTAATACCCATAATGCACAAAGGATGGAAGGCATCCATAAGGGACATGCCGTTCATTCATTTATTTCAGGTTTACATTAATAAATGGATCTGAGCAGCTAAAGATGTACTAGCTGTACATTTTCAGTGCCACATCGGTTCAGTACAAAGAGGGAATCTCGAAGTGGACCCACAAGTTCTGAGAAACTAGGGAGCAAAAAAAAAGACGAGCACAAGTTCACAGGAACAGAAGCCCCAAAGCTGCTAGAAATAGCAAATCAATAAAAACTCATGATAGCATATCCTGTGCTCATCACATCTGCGCTCTCCATTTTTCCGACTCTAAATGAGATGGCGTATATTTTCATCAATACGTGCACAACGGCTGACGTTTGGTCTCCAAATGTCATGACAACACAACTTGAGCCACGTTAAACTGATACAGACTACGTGATGGTGCTGTCTTGACTGAATAAAAGCATCAAAGCTGAACATCTATAACATGCGCAAATAGATTGGAACCATTTGTACATTACTGACATGACCATAATGGGGTTTGACAGTTAAATTACAGTTTCTGGTATCGCTAGTTTTAGCCTTTTACCCAGGATGTGCAACCATCGCATGTGTGGAATTTTCTTTTGCAGTCTCACCTCATTCTGTGCATTGGCAACCAAGTGGCCAGCTAGCTGTGTGGACACATGTTGAGCTGTCAGGTTTTTTTGTTCTTTTTTAAATAATTGTTTATTTCTTTGTGCACAGCTTGTTAAACTGTTGTCCTAGCTGTGCACATTATTTTGATGTCCACCTCCACCCAATTTGTACCCACCTTGGCAGTACACTTGAAATGAAGCTGGGTAGATTTTAGGGATGCATGATATTATTGGCATGGTATCAGTCGATGTTAGCGTTAAAGTTCAATATCAGACATTCCATCAAAATAACTCACCGATACAAAAGACGCTGTTTTTTGTATGACAACCCAGTGACAAGGATGCAGCGGCAGCACAACGTGACGACGTCATGCGCGCCTACCTGATCTGATCAGGGCGGAGAGGAAGAAGTCAAAATGTCGGCGGTGTGGAAGGTTTTTTTGTTTTAAGATATTGGATTCCAAAGATTTTTGGACTACGTTGAGCCTCGCTACATCGTCCTAAGTCAAAGATATATTTCCGACTTAGCTTTACTCGAGTTACAAGCCGTCATTTCCGACATCACTGAGAAGCTAACAGCCGATAGCACGACTTGTTGGGTGAGTTTTACCACAGACATTTGGAAGTCGTGTTAGTCCCGTTAGCATGATTAGTCTTACGGCACAATGGATAGACAAAAACTTAAAAGTTTGTCCTTCATGCACAGGAGTGCAGAGGATCCCACACTGCAGCTAGGAACCTGGAACAAGCCTCCACAAGTGAGACAGCATCACAGGTGCCTAACGCTAATAAATAACATTCAACACTTTTCATTTATTACAAGTTAAAGTGCTATGCATATCATATGGCTGTTTCTGAATATATATCACCAGCTCTTACAGCTGTTGCACAATTTTTGTAGTAAATAAGCCTAAATAAGAGGAATATGTTCTGACAAAGGAAAGTATATATAAAAATATTGGTATCGGATATCGGCCAAACATCCAATATCGTACATCCCCAGTAGATTTTCCCATTTATCAATAAGTAGGTGTGTTTTTAGGACCTGGACACGTTTGCCATCAAAGGAGAGCTTCTGTGCAGATGTCAAAATACATTTGGGCTGGAGACACCAATGACAGGGTGGGTAGGAGATGCCCACAGTGACTTTGTGACTATTTAAAGTGAACAGTTGTCTCACAGTCTTTATGAACATGTTCAAATCTCAAGCAACAGAGCTGGGCACCTTTCAGGTGAACAAGTGGGTTAAATGCAGAGAACTAATTTTATCAGTGCATTGTATGGGAACATATGATGATGACAACACATAGCACTTAAATAAATAAAAGTTGAGAACCCCATGGAAGTTGCACAACATTTGGAAAACTCTCACAAGAGTTTTGTTGAACAAACGCAGCCCTTTGAGAGGGGGAACAGCAAAAACCACCATCAGGTGAACCTTGTTAATTAATGGTAACTCCATTAATTAAAAAACCGGACTCAACCCTGCGGCTTGTTCTAACTTCCGGCCAATCTCAAAACGTCCATTTCTTTCTAAAATCTTGGAGAAAATAGTTTTTAGTCAAATAACCAAGTTTTTGAATGTAAATGGAATTTTTGAGATTTTTCAGTCAGGATTTAAACAACTGCACAGCACCGAGACAGCTTTAGTAAGGGTCTGTAATGACATTCTGCTAGCGAATGACTCTGGTCAGTCTGTGATCCTGGTACTCCTCGACCTTACCGCTGCATTTGACACTGTTGATCACAGCATCCTTATGTCACGGCTAGAACACTGGGTTGGGATTACAGGGGTGGCGCTAGAATGGTTCCGTTCTTATCTGGGTGACAGGAGTTTTTGTGTTAACTTTGGCAATCATTTATCTGCTTCTGTCCCTCTTTCCTGTGGGGTCCCACAAGGCTCCATTCTTGGACCCCTTCTGTTCTCATTGTATCTGCTCCCCTTGGGGTCAATCCTGAGGAAACATGGTATTTAGTTTCACTGTTACGCCGAAGACTCTCAGATCTATCTACCTTTAAAACCAAACAGTTCTTGCTCCATCCTCCCTTTGCTAAAATGTCTTGATGACATCAAGACTTGGATGGCTGCAAACTTCTTGAGCTTTAATGATCAGAAGACTGAGGTCATTGTGTTTAACCCAAGCTCTACCACTGTCACTGATCCTGTAAACCTGCACTCCCTTCAGCCACATCTAAAGCAGTCGGTTACCAATCTCGGGGTAGTGTTAGACTCGGACTTTAAGTTTAATAAACAGATCAACGCTGTTCTACAAAAAAGTTTCTTTCAGTTAAGGCAGATAGCAAAGCTTAAGTCCGTTCTGTCCAGATCTGACCTTGAAAAACTAGTCCATGCATTTATTACTTCCCGGCTGGACTACTGTAACTCACTTTATGTTGGGGTTAGTCAGGCTTCACTCTCACGTCTCCAGCTCGTACAAAATGCTGCAGCTCAGCTTTTAACAGGAACTCACAGGTTTGAGCACATTACTCCAGTTCTGTCCTCCCTTCACTGGCTTCCTGTGCGTGTCAGAGTTGATTTTAAAATTCTCCTGCTGACATTCAAGTGCATTAATGGCCTTGCACCATCATACCTCTCCGACCTTCTTCATCCTTATACTCCTTCTCGGGCTTTGAGATCATCAGACCAGCTGCTTTTGGCCATACCAAAAACCAGGCTGAAGCTCAGAGGAGATCGAGCGTTCTCAGTCGTGGGCCCTAAACTCTGGAACAATCTGCCCATCAACATTCGACAGGCCACCTCAGTCTCTGCCTTTAAATCTCTCCTAAAAACGCACCTATACTCATTGACATTTAACACAGGGTGATCAGCTTTAGATCTGGTTTTTCATTGATGCTGATTCTGTTTATGCTTTTGTTATTATTCCTATTTAACACAAGGTCATCTGATCTGATTTAGTATTTCATTGTTTCTGACTGAGTTTATGCTTTTTGTTTTTATTTCCTTGACTTTTGACACAACGTGATCTGATTTAGTATTTCATTGTTTCTAATTGTTTTTGGTTTTATATTTTTATTCCATGTGCTGTAAATATATCTTGCTACTTTTTATCTGTTGATGTGATATTTTTGTTAAGCACTTTGGTAACAGTTTCTGTTTTAAATGTGCTCTATAAATAAATCTGACTTGACTTGTAGGATCTTTTTTTTTTTTTTTCCGCTCCAGTTAAATAGAACTGCTTCGATTCAAAATACAGGTTATACATGCATAGGTAGAATGTTTAATACACCTTTTACTCATCTTGGTAATTACAAAAACATGAAGTCATCAGGCCTGGGGTCAGCCAATAAACAAAAGCTCAAATCAAACAGACAAACTTGTAAATCGTATCCAAGCTGGATTGTAAGAAATACGTCCCAGAGCAAATATAAACTCATTCTCTGAGGTCTTGGATTTCCTTTTACTGTGGGGGTGGGTCCATCTATATGATGCAATTAGATACAGCAGTCATGGACAGTTTGGAGCTGCCCCCCCTCTCTCTCTCCCTGATACATGAGAGCAACATGAAACCCCAGAGAAGCTCCAGTGGCTCTAACACCATATGTTCAGAAGAAACTCTTCTTGGCCACCATAAAGACGCTTTTTTTTGGGGGGGGGTCAACTCTTGGATTTCACTGGTTTTCCTGATGTTAGTTCAGTTTGTAGTCGTGGCAAAGCACAGAGGGGGGAGAATGAGCTCCAGAAAAAAAAGAGACAGGAGATGGAGCTTTGCGGAATGGCCCTTTGTTTGAAAGCAGCCTCTCTCTCTCTCTTGCAGCGATGGAAATGCAAGACACTTATCGATCATTTCAACTGGAAACCTTTTGTGTTGCAAGCCACTCGGAAAACTGACCCAATTAAAAGGAATATTATTACTTTATAATTATAAACAAAAACAACATGATGCCTCCCGGCGATGAGCATCCCTCATCCAGGAGACGACTCGCTCTTTGTCCGTTTGGACCTGCAGCAGCAAACAAACAAACAAACAAACAAACAAGCAAGCAAACAAAAAAAGCTGCGGGGGGTAGAGATTTATTTAGCAGATTAACAGTTTTATCATAAAGACGCCCATTAACTGCCCTCCGTTTTCTCTCAGTCGAAGCTGAGTTCAAGAACAACAGCAAAGATGCATCTAAGTGGAAAATCTCTAACAAAATAAAAGCCCGACGGGTGCGTTTGATTCCTTTTGTACCAGCGTCTGTCAGCCGTCTTCCTCCCCGCCTCCCCCGGACGCAAAGCCGGGGGGGGGGGGGGGGGAGGGTGTACGGCGGCTCCAGACAGCTCCGGCCCAAGGAGCTCCGGAGGGGAAGAAAAGTGCAGCTGATTACCGAAACAAACAAAAAGACAAATAAATAAAACCCCGGAACGCGAGTAAATTCATTAAAAGACCCACAAACGCACCAGTCCGCCAGAGGAAGCCCTTTAATTTTTAAACAGCAGCTAAGCTAGCAGCAGCAGTCTGGCTTCCTTTTTCCGTGAAAAACGGGATAAATTCAACTTTTAAATCCGACACAAACGTCGCCTCGTCAGTCTGCTCGACTAAAGATACAAAGAGAACCGCGTCTGGCTTTAATTTCGATCAAAGTGAGGCGCTTTGTGTACTTTCCGCGATAGCAGGAAAACTTCCATCAATCATCCCCGAGAGCAGATCCGACAGCGGCGGGGACTCGGAAACGGTCCACGCGGTGTTCACTTCAGTCAAAAGAAAAAAAGAGAAATACGCCACTTACCGACTTGTAAAACGTTTTCCACACAGCCGGTTTCTAGTAGTTTGATTCCCCGGCGGAAAGGCAGTCCGTCTCCCGTTCCCATGGCTCCGGCTGCCCCCACCGTCGCCGAGGTACCAGAAGTAGATCCTCCGCCGCCACTAGCGGTGTTAGATCCGGACACCGTGCCCCCAGTCCCACTGGCAGCCGCGGACGGACCCTCCTCTCCGCTGATCCGGCACTGAAAGGAAGAGTACATGCATATCTCCTTTTCGTTGCGGGGGAACGACCAGTACACGATACGGCGCTGGACGGGCTCCGGAATCCGCTCGAAGCGCTCCTCGACTCTTTCAAAGGCCCACTTTTCCGCCACTGCCTTAGCCGCGCAGTCCAAAAGAGACTCCGGGGAACGGTACCGAGAGCCGGGCAACCCGCTGCCGTGGCTGGGCCCTGGACCGGGACCTCGAGGTGCCGGGCGAAGGCACGGTCGCTTGCTGGCCGGTGGTGAGGACAGGAGGGGATGAGGCGGCTGCTCTCTGCGTCCTTCCGCCATGGCGATCCGATCAACACTGAAGAGTCGGAGCGCGAGCGGACACGGAGCGACAGCAGGAAGCCACACATACTGCGCGTGCAGCGTCACAACAAGCAACGAGACTTCCGGCTTAGACTTTCAAAATAAAACACCACAAACAAAAGTAATAGACATGAAGCGTCATTCTATTAGAAAATTACATGATTTAGACCTTAAAGATTAAATGTGAGTTAGTGCACTATTGTCGTCTGAGTGCTGCACTGAACTTCTTAAAGGAGACTGCTAAAATAAAATGTATTTCATTAGACCCAACGTTGTTTTTTTTTTTTTTATTGATCAAGTTGCATTTATTAATTTAATATTCAGAGCGATCAATAAATTATGACCGGTCAACCAAGGGTTACATTAACCTTTTAAGTCTAACCTGAAAATGAGTCTATGTGACTCAATGAGACGAAACTGTATGCATAAAGGTTCAATGAAACCTGTTTTTATTTATTTTATTATAGTTTACAGAACACTAGGCTCTGGACCAAACATAAAATGAACAAAGATTTTTTTTATTCGTAATGTCATTTCCATTTATTTATTCTTGTAATAACTTCTCAGATACGTTTGTCTGTTAGGCAGGCATTTTATCAATGTTGCTGACAACTTTTTTTTTACCTTTACTATACTACTCTGTCATCCTGAATTTTTTTGCAGGGTAAAATCTAAAACGTTTACAGTTTACATTTTACTCAAGACTCCTAATAAGAGTCCTAATCATTTTAAATGTATTAGCTTTGCCATAGTTTAAAAATGAACATAAATGTACATGTGTTTACAATGTAACCATGTCACACTGTGAAATTATATATGACACAAAACTGAAAAAATACAAGTTGCATTTTCATCACTCATGTAGACCGGTTGTAAAGTTACAATGAATGTAGATTTCAGATTATTCATTTAGTTCTACATCCATTCTTTCAATCTTTCTTTCTCAATCTCGTCTCTTTTCCTTGTTCCTTGCAATCCAAAATTTGAACAACAAAATGGTTTAACTTCTATTAGGATTGACAGAGAATGACACCTATTTTGAAAACAGACTATCTATAGTGATGATGCACAGATAAAGCCCTAATGTCTCCTGAATACTTCAGGATACAATAAATAGTAACATTCATGCTTGAGATGGAAGTATTTCTGTTGGCACAAAACCAACAGTCCTCTTTTATTTTGGAATGCCAGAGTCCTGGCTTCCTGTCTACTTGCCTATATATGTGTGTCTTTATGCTTCTCAGCAGACAGACAGTACCAGTTCAAAGCAAAGAGAGAGAATTGGAGCTTGCTGGACTGAGGGGAGGTTGAGAGAGATGCTTGACTCTAACCAACACAAAAACAAACCTTTTCAGAGTCCAATCAGCATGTCGCGCTCCAAGATCTGCTCTCATGTGCCCCAACATTACCTATTGCTCACAATAATGACTGCTTGAAGAATACTAAAAACAAAATAAAACAGGGTGCTAAGTAAAGGCCTACCAGTTACAAGCCAAATAGAACATTTATATGCAGAGATGCTCTTGTGTTTCTAACAAGGTTGAGTCAGGTCCTCTGGACAGATTCTTCTTTGTTGAAACTTTTCGTCTTTTATCCAAAACACTTCTTCAGTCTGAGGCGCTGCTACACACTTAGTCTTATAAATAGCACCTTCTCACAGTGGATAAACCAATTTGTTGTTGATGTCCAGAACTAGCTGTTCACATGTTAAAAGGACCATCAGCCTAACAACTGATCGTTAGCACCCTGATGGTTGAGTGATACTAGCAATCACAGCATTGTAAGAGGGGGACTGTTGAACCTGGAGGCCTCCACCCCCGTTTAATGATGGGCAATTTATTTTCACAAAGATGGCCTCCTTTACTCCTCTCTCAAACCATCGTTCCTCTCTGTCCAGGATGTGAACATCTTCATCCCTGAAAGAGTGACCGCTGGCCTGGAGATGAGTGTAGACCGCAGAATCCTGGCCTGATGATGTTGATCTTCTGTGCTGGGCCATCCTTTTGGCCAGTGGCTGTTTAGTTTCCCCAATGTAAGACTGATCACCCTCCTGACACTGAACAGCATACACAACATTACTCTGTTTGTGCCGGGGGACTGGATCCTTAGGATGTACCAGTCTTTGTCGTAGTGTATTTTGGGGTTTGAAAGCAGGTAGCGTGCATGCACTTTAGGTGAATGTACAAAATTCAAATTCACGTTGCCAACAAATGACCTGGCATGGCAACTACAGCAGATTCGAGGGGAGCTCTCCGGGGGCAAGTAAGCACAGAATCTGCTCCGTGTCAACGCAGATTTTTTTTTACCTGGAATCAACATCTGAAAAAACCTACGTCCCGTCCCCCCGGTCATGTCTGTGTAAACAGGGCCTAAAGGGATGAGTACAGACGCCAGATAGAGTATTTGGAAAACTTGTGACAGAGTTAATCATCCTAACAATTGACTTTTTGTTTTGCTGATTCAATTCACACCATTATGTGCTTTATAAATATCAATTACTGCAGGTCAGCAAATACACGTTCATGTGAGTGGCTGCAGAATGCAGTTCTCTTCAGCACAGCAGGACACAGAGGGTTTGGTAATGCTCAGACTGCAGCTTCTTCTTTTGTATCAGAATGGAGCTGCTGCCTTTTTACCCAGGGCTACACACAAATGTTAAAGATGTTCAAGCTAATTAAAGGCCTATAGCATTCCCTGAAGGAATGCAAATCGCCCACCCCATTTCAAAGTAGTTTTATGTTGGCATGTTTGAAGTTGGAAATATTTTGATCAAGCCTCAAGAATATGATTATGCTCAATTTTATACAATTTGCTATATCTCATGTGATGATCTGCAAATACTTGGAGTGTGTGTTGTGAATGTTTGTCAACTACACCAAATTTTAGCTCAAGTTCTGCAAAATTCACAACGGTATAGTCCTAAAAATTGTTATCTGGGGTGACATTCTTTGTTTGGATTGACTCCAAAAGCGCATCAGTTGTAGAAGTACAGTAAATAAGTACTTTCTAGGTTTCATTGAGATCTATTCAGTGGTTCATGAGATATTTAGCTAACAAACACACAAACAGGGTTGACTCCAAGTGAAGATGTTACACAATGTGTTGAGCTAAAAATTGTGATGAGAACAATTCACAGATACTAAAACACCCTATTTTATTTAAATATCTGTAAATTGAATAGTTACAGTCATTTATGTGTTGTATAAGGTCCGTTGGCTATTCACATACATTGACTCAAAATTTTAGTTTGTTTTAATCATATGTAAGAAATATTTGTTAGTGTGGCATATCAGTTTACAGTATGGGAAAAAGGGAATGATTCTGTGGCGTGTGTAAAATTTGGTGAGGCTTTATGTGTGGTGGTGGGGAGGGGGGGGGAATAGAAAAAGTGATTCCATAAACATGAGGCAGTCAGAATATGCAATCTTAAACTTACAATTAAGAGGGTGGATTGCCCTCTCTGGGTTGGGAATGAGGTTCTGCCTCAAGTGGAGGAGTTCAAGTATCTCGGGGTTTTGTTCACAAGTGAGGGAAGAATGGAGCAGGAAATCAGCAGGTGGATCAGTGCAGTGTCTGCTGTATCGCAGACTCTGTGCCGATCCGTTGTGGTGAAGCGGGAGCTGAGCTGTAAGGTGAAGCTCCCTGTTTACTGGTCGGCCTACGTTCCTGTCCTCACCGATGGTCACAAACTCTGGGTGACCAAAAGAACAAGATCGCGGATACACGTGGTCGAAATGAGATTTATCCACCGATTACCCTTAGAGATAAGGCGAGAAGTTCAGTTATCTGGGAAAGACTCTGAGTGGAGCCGCTGCTCCTCCACATCGAGAGGAGCCAGTTAAGGTGGTTAGAGCATCTGGTAAGGACGTTCCCTGGATGCCTCCCTAGGGAGGTGCTGCATGTCCAAAGAGGAAGAGGACTTGGGGAAGACCCAGGGCACGCTGGAGAGACTATCGGTTGGCCTGGGAACGCCTTGGAGTCCTCCCAGACGAACTAGAAGAGGTGACTGTGGAAAAAGAGATGTTCAAGCTGCTGCCCCCGCAACCTGATTTCAGAGCAAGAAGCAGATGATGGATGGATGGAAACTTGCAATTATGAATTAATAAATTAAAAAAAAACATCCTTAAGAAATTGAGACTGCTGATTTCTGTGGAATCCTAACAAATAAATCAATGCAATCTATACTAACTTTGGATAAACCAATCTATTCCTTTATTTCCAAAAGAACAGACCACTCAAGAGCCACAAAGGTGTTTCATCAGCGAAACCATCACGGACATAATGGTTAAAAAAAACATCTGATGAATGAATGTCAAAGTTGAGTTAAGGCTCCAAATCTGCTCTGACGTCGGCTCTTTAGAGATGTGAGAGAGAGACATGTAGTTGTCGAGACAATATCTAAATCCTCACTTTTCTTTGTAAGCCTTTTCTCCTACTAAAGACTGCTGTTTAGTGTGCAATTATGTTTAACAATAGGCCACAACCAATGGAGGATGCAACCCGTTACCATGGAAATGATTATGATGGATTTGTGGATAGACAGAGCAGGTAATTGGAAAAAGATTGATGGGTGACAGAGCGAAAGAGAGAGGTAGAAAATGGATGGAAAGAGAGAGAGAGATAAATTACTGATGTAGCAGTGGGAGGAAAGAAAGTCCTATTACACCTCATCTTTGTGGGATTTACAATTATTAAATGATGCATCCTTTCTCATCTAGTCAATAGCAATCATTCTTTTTTTTTTGCTTCCTCAGTCATTCCCTCCCCTCCCGTTTTTTTATTATTTTTTTGCCTTGTATTATCCCCTATTTTTACCCAATACCCTTTTTTTCTCATTCTCTCGTTGCCACTATTTTTCCCTGCTGACTCTGAAGAGAAAAGTGGATCCATTGTGTAAAATTCCTCTCATTATCACTCAGTGCAGAGAAGTGCTGTAAATGGTTGGGAGACATCCCTCTGCCTCAGATGCATTACCAAAAGTAGTGCGCAGGGAATGTAAAGATGTGGTGTGTCTGTAATGACATGTTTTCAGTTACTGTGGAGGAGCTTTGAGCTTGGAGAGGCTTTTTGATCAGTTTGAAGACACTGGTGAAGAGACAGAGTCTGATTAGAAATTACACTGTACATGATAGGGGCTGTCAATCTGTCTGGGGGCAGAAAGTTTGTAGATTCAGAAAACGATGCTTCCACAAGAAGTGTAGAAAAAAGGATGTACATGTACTGTAGCTGCAAAATGTAGCCACGAAAAACACACAAACTGCTTCGCACAAAAACAACTTGATAGTTGTAGAACAAGTAATATAGATAGAGAGAGGGAGGGAGAGAAGGAGAGAAAAATCCACATTTATTCACATTTGAGCCATGTTTTTGTTCTGCCTGGAACTAGTTTGAAGTCCAGAGTGAATCAAAATGATTTAACCAGAATTACCTCTTATTTACTTATGAGCTGAGGATACTTCTCAGTTACTATCACACCAAACTTTAGCTCAGTGCCTGAAAAACTGACTGCGTTGCAGCCATTTTTGTATTTGCTAAAGTTGATTAGCAGTGGCAGCCATTTTAAAAGAAGTTGGTACTTTAAATTAATTAACCGTATATTTAAAGGCAGTGGTTGTTTCTGCGTAATTCTCTATAATCTATCAAAAACACTTGCAGAAAAAAACCACAATACACACAAAGGCCAAAACATAATTGCCTTTCTGTAAAAACTAACTAACTAACTAACTAACTAACTAACTAACTAACTAACTAAC
>NC_056506.1:23494056-23501961 GCF_014905685.2 Nematolebias whitei
TAACTAACTAACTAACTAACTAACTAACTAACTAACTAACTAACTAAATGGGGAGGTCACAGCAACAAATGAGGTCAAACTTGCTACATAGTTCATGAGACGTAAGACATCTGTTCTCACTCTTGTGGTTGTCAGATGTTCTTTTTAGCACTTTAGACCAAAAAGAAACAAACTCCTGGTAAGCCTTCTTCTCACTGTTCTCCCACTGCAGCTCTTGTCATGTGAAAACAGAAACGCAGCCCAGTTCATAGAGATGAATGTTTACTTGCACTTTATTTTTTGATGATGGACCTGTCAGAGGAAGATTAGGTATTTCTGTTGTTAAACAAGAAGTGCTAAATTGAAAATTTGTCATGAACAGAACTCCATTGTTTCATAGAGACAGTGCACAGAAACAATTGAAAATAGAGAACATGTCCCAAGCTGTCTGACCACAGAGAGCCATCTGTGACGCTGTGCTGTCTCCTCCTTGCACATCAATTGTGCAATCTCTTTACACAAGTTCTTTGACTACATTTAAAAGATTTGACTATCTGTCATTATTAAACGTATTTGACTGCTACAATACATCTTGGAACAGCTGGAACAGCCTCAGCCAGCTGCTCCTCAGCTAGGCAGTTGAAATTAAATCAAAGCAGTTCAGTTCACCCACTTTTTTTGCATAAATGTGCCTACGAAGTTCTGACCAATCACATAATACCCTGTATCCGTGTGAGAAACAATGTTCTGCCAGCAGTTTGTGCACTGACTGGGTTGTCAGAGGCTGTGTGAGAACACAAAGATGTCATTTTTGTCATGCAACTATGTCAGTGAGAACAAAAACTTTGATGCCTTGCAGATTAGAAATCCAGCTTTAGATGACGGCATTCAGACAGTCGGGGGGAGGGGGGGTAACTGGATCAGAATTGCACCTGTTTGCTTTTTTCCTTACTCGCTCTCGAGCAAGACGGACACATCTTCTTCCCTCTCCCGTCTCCCTCCTGCTTTCTTTTGCTCTCTGTCCTGTATTGGAGCTTCTAGTTACACATTTTCTGGGATATGTGTAAACTAAGAAGGCTCTGTTCTATCCCCCGTGCAACCCCCCACCACCACCCCCCAATAAGAACTTCTGTGAATGCTTATCAGAGCTGTACCGGCTGACACCAACATCTTATCAGGACTATGGTGCAATTTGGAAGTGCTTCATGGACAAACCTCACCATCTTGTCATCAAATGCATATGTAATGTGTCTATAAATGTTCTTGCTGGTAGAGGTTTTTTGATGTCTTAAATTGTGTCCTGACAAGTGTGACAGTGTGTGAAGAGATCTTTTTTATAATATCACTGTCCTTTCCTCATGGTCTTTCTCCTTGTTCCATCTAAAGAATAAAGGCCGTGCTCGTAGGAGAAGCAGCAACGTGCACTCTGCCCATCTTTTGGACGACTGTACAAACATAATGTCACTGTACTTCGGTGCAATGATAATAAAGCTTATTCTGATTCTTCTTCTGATTTTCTGTATAGTTACTTAAAATGATATTTTTCCTATGACCTTGACGTTAGGCCACCATTTGAGAAACTGTACTATAGAGATTTTTTTTTTCCAATTTTACCACAAAATTTAGCTAAAAATTTTGAAATTTCGAGCTGCCTTTTCAATTCAGCCTCCGGCAGAACTCATTAAACTGTTTTGTCTTTAGTGTTCCATACTTTCCTAATGAGGTCAGACTCAAGGTTTATTTGTGGCTCCTAGAGTTTCCAAAAGTAGAATGGGAGGAAGAGATCAGTTATCAGGCTCATCTCTTGTAGAACCAACTTCCAGTTTCGGTCCGTGAAGTCCATAGACATGTCTTTCCTCTTTGATAAATCCTATAGTTAGGGTCGGCTTGGGTTTCCTGAGCTGTCCCTTAGTTATGCTTCTATAGGCTTTGACTGCTGGAGGACAAATTGACCACATTTCCTCACTCTGCTGCTGTCTTTACTTGCTCTCCTCTACCTGTTTGTATTCGTAATTATTTCTATCCTTAATGTGTTTATTTTTTTGTCTTTTCTCCTACAGAAAGTACATCTGGACCTGTCATTCTGTGTTTGTCTGTTTCTCCTTCCTGTCCTCTCAAACCCCAGCCGGTCAAAGCAGATAGCCACTGGTCCTGAGCTTCGTTCTGCTGGAGGTTTCTTCCTGTTTAAAGGGAGCTTTTCCTTTCCACTGTTGCCTTTGTGCTTGCTCAGGATGGGAGACCGTGACGAAGTGAAGATTCAACACAATCTGCTGCTTCTTGATAGATAATTTTTACCAACTGTCTTTTATTATCTATTGTATGTGAATGTTTTTATACAGTGACCTGGGATGACTTCTGTTGAGACTTGGTGCTATATAAATAAACTGAATTGAATTGAAATTTTTTTACATCAGCAATTTAAAACAACCAAACCTCCACCACAACTAATTGTCTTAAACACCTATATATTTAACAGTTCTTTTTACAGATATAAATACATAAATGTTGAGTGTACTTTGTTGTTTTCATACAGAGCTAAAAAACATCTATTTCTCCAAGGCTAATATTCATGGGTCCACACAAACACATTGCACACTTTCAGTGTTATGCTAGGAAGTGACAGGAGAGAATAGAAATAGGTCTTTTGGTACAAAAAAACAGAGCATCACCTCGCTGTGAAGACATTCAGTTGGCGACGTGTGTGTGTGTGCTGCTGCTGGCCTTGACACTGACACACACACCTTTTGTCTTCCACAGTCTTACTTACCGAGGGGCTGACAGCTCTGGAACATGCTTTCCGTACCGTTAACACTTGTCTTTGAGTGGTTCATCACTGGAGGACAATAGAGCAAAAAATATCCACCTTTTTACGTGTCCCTCAATCTTCATTTCTTCATCCTCTGTGTTGACGACTGTAATCATTTCAATTACAGCACTTTTGTCCATCTGAGCTCCACCATTTTCATGATATAAAGGCTGTGAATTAAAAAGCAACATGTTGAACATATTTGTTTTTGTGTGTTACTGTGTGTTGTCTGTCACATGCAAGCTCACCTTATTTTTAACTCAAAGCTAAGGGGAAGTGTGGACAAGTTTGTAAAAGACTGGTTTTAGACATGCATCGAAACTGGTCTTTTATCATGTGAACATGTCCTTTAATTGCTGCCCATGTTGTGTGAAGCACTTTTACATCAGGACAGAGGAATCCTGGATTGTGGATCCTAATTTTAGGTAAAGTCCAGCTATCCTGTGAAGGAAACTCGTTTCATTTCTGTGTCCATGATTTCAATCTTTCTGTGACTACTCAGAGTTCGAAGCCATAGGTGTTGGTAGGAATGTACACTGACTGGTAAACAGAGAGCTTTCCTTTACAGTTCAGCTCCCTCTTCACCACAACTGACCGGCACAGAGTCCGCAATACTGTAGCTGCTGCACCAATCTGTCTGTCAATCTCACGCTCCATTCTTCCCTCACTTGTGAACAAAAAGCCCAAGATGCTTGAACTCTTCCACTTGAGGCAGAACCTCACCCCCAACCCAAAGAGAGCAATCCACCATTCTTCATTGAGGACCATGGCCTCAGATTTTGAGGTGCTTATTCTCATCCCAGCTGCTTAACACTTGGCTGTGAACTGCTCCAGTGAGAGCTGAAGATCACGGTACAATAACACAGAAGCAATAAATCAAAAATTAAAAAAAACAAGGAGCTCGCTGTCCCTTGCCTGGATTTGGGTTACTGTAGCTCCACTTTGAAGCCAAGTCTGGGGGGGGGCTCATAGGTGAGCACCTGGTAACCGGGCCTTTTCTGGTGGGGCCAGGTTGACATGGGTTTGCCTTCAAGTTGTCCCACCACCTCCGGGACCATATGAGTCGGATGCATGGTGCCATGAGCAGTGGCTCAATGCGAGGGCCTTGGCGCACTGACCCTGGCTTACCAAAGCTGGCTCTTGGAACATGATTAAGGAACAAAGTACCTGTTAACCACACTAAAACATATAAACCTTTTGGTTACTTGTGTACATCTGGCTCTCAGAGTAAAATAAGTGAGATATTTCAGTGTGGAATACGCCTCCCCTATATTCCTTAGAAGCATTGATCTCATTAATCAGCCAATCCTGGTTGGCTGGTGATTGCGATGCCTGCGTCAGACTCGGAAGTCGATGTATGCGTCAGCCCGTCCTACTCACATCACCCATTTCAGTTGCTGTATCAGAAAAGACAGCCTTACAGACACTCCATTTGAATTTGTGTCAAAAGTACAGACTTCAAACTATACACTAGCTTTTAAATTGTGTAAAGACCTGCTCATCACTGCACAATTGTCCTTACTAGAAACCCTTTTAAAAATAATGCAGGGCACAATAAGGCCACAGGTGGAGTAGGCTTGCAGTCCCACAGGTGCTTGAAGGCTCTGGGTTTTGTATAGGACCATACCATACCATACCATACCATACCATACCGTACCATACCATACCATACCATACCATACCATACCATACCATACCATACCATACCATTTTATTTATAAAGCACTTAAAACAGCGACAAGACCAACCAAAGTGCTGTACAGACAGAACAACAGGTAACACACAAAGCAAAATACAAAATGAAGTAAATCATAAATATAGACATAAAACGATGCAGATAATGACGACTAACCAGTGTGGAGCGTACAGGTTCAAAACACAGATCATCTGGTTACAAAGGACAGGGCAATCCCTCCCACAGTCCAGTGGAAGAACCATTGCTTTGTGAGAGGCCTGCCCTTATGGGGTTTGACTCAGTACTCAAAGAGCTGATCACTTCTCTGAAAGCTGTTAGTCTTGTCAAAATAGGCATGCAGAGCCCAGAATGGACAAAGCTTGTTTAACCGCTGTTACTCAGTTGAAATAAAAAAGGCGGTTGAGAAAAAGTTTTAAGAATAATTGGAGAAAATGAGCCCACTACCTTAAGCATAAAAGCATAGATGGGCTGCGATGAGAACATGACCTCCCCAAGAACAAACTTGGTGCAGGAGGGGCAGACTGAAAGTGGATGGATATTATTAACACATTTAACAGATGCCAAGGCCAATGCCAAATTCTTATTTCCTGTACTTATTTGTGATTTCCTTGTTTGTTATTGACTACTGTATTTTATTGTTTTGCCTAACTGTATTGTTTCTGTTCCCTTGACCCTACATGTGCCTGTTGGTGTTTGCCAAGACAGCACAGTAAATAAGAATTTGTTCTTAGTGTTTATGTCCGGTTAAATAAAAGTGAAATGAAAAAAAAAAAAAGAAACAATTAGATAGCTGGTTAGGTTAGTACTGTACTTATGTGCTAGGCTGTATTATGTATTTCCACCACTTTTTCTCTTGCTTTTGATTACCCTGTCTTTTTACATGAATTTTACATTTCACAACTTTTAGTGAGCACATTTCTGTTCAAAAACACAACTGCATTTTTTACGTATTGTTCTAAAGCTTATCAGCCATTTATCAACTATATATATATATATATATATATATATATATATATATATATATATATTACAGACCTTTGGAGGACAGTTAGTTTCACAGAAAGTCAATGAATCACAAGTACAGAACTTATTCTTGCCTTGTCCTGTCCGAGTCTCTGACCTGTTCTGACTTCCTGAAATGAAAAGGTTAGTTTTGGGGCCTGCCCCTCCCTTTCACCTTGTCCTTGTGTTTTCTAAAACTGACCCCACGCAGCTAACAGTCTCCCTGAAAGGAAACATTTTCAGTGTTTCTTATGGTGGGATTCATGTGTCTCTAGCCAGCTGGTGCTGTCACTCACCAACAGTGATACCAAAGTATTATTATATCAAATAATATTATAATATAATTCACAATGACCTTAAAGTAGTAAAAGGATTATAGAGGTGATTAATTGTAAAATAATGTTGAATGTATCAGGAAACAGCTCAATAAATACTATATTCCCTTCACAGCTATTTGAGATCTAACTGGTACAATAGAAAGACAAGCTTCTTTTTTTAAAAAGAGCTTGAGTGTATTGTTGTGTGTTCTAAAGTTACAATCTCATCAGAACAATTTTAACATGATCATAAAACATTATTATTATTCCTATACTATTATTCCTTTAAAGTCAAATCATGTTTTTTCTTTGTATGATCTGTGTTCAGGACAGCTGAATGTTATGAATGAGAACTTGAACTGATGCTGATTTAATTTAGATTTGTCACCAGTATTTCAGGTTTAAATGGTACTGTACTTTAAATAAATTATTGGAAGATGGCAAAGATCTATAATGCTGACTTTAACTCCTCCCTCACCCTGACAACTGTTCCCGCCTGCCTGAAGACCACTATTATCAACCCAGTTCCAATGAGCTCTGCAGAGACTGGACTGAATGACAACCGGCCAGTAGACCTCACCCTGATAGTCAAATGCTTTGAAAGACTGGTCATGGATAGGGTTGTAAATCACCTGCTTTACCACAATATGATATTATATTGATTTGTTTGTGTGACGATACAATTTTTCTCGATATCACAAAGTCTGTCACGATACGATTTCAATTCTATTCGATTCACAAGTCTGCGATCGATATATTGCAAAATCAAATGCCCATCTGATTTACATATAAATACATTTCCAAAAACAATTAAAATGTGATTTAACCGTTGTATTTCTGTTATTACAGCCACCAGACATTTAATTTGTTTTCTTAATTAATGGAAAAATAAAAATAAATGACCAGTTCAGTATAGTCTCACACTTCTCATGTTTAAGTGCATTTTTTTAACCAGTTAACTTCCAAGTGCCCTGATTACCTTTCAGTTATAAAGAAACAAAAATAGCTATTGAGCTTATGTGACATGGCTATCAATGCCGTGTTTCTTCTTCAGGTGAACGGCCAAATTTGTTGTTTCCCGTGTATTTTAACTCACACTGGCACCTGTTGCGTACGGCATGAGTTTTGTCTGTTGAGCCGTCCTTCTGTTGGAATCCAAAATATTTCCACAGTGTTGATTTAAATCCAGCAGGAGAGTGAAAGCTACCCATCCAGGCTGTCACATTGTAAAGTTTGCAGATGATACAGTGGTGGTGTGATGCATCACAAACAATGATGAGTCCAGCTACAGGCAGGAGGTGGAACACCTGGAGAGATGGTGCAGGAAGAACAACCTTCACATCAATGTGAAGAAGATGAAGGAGATGATCGTAGACTTCAGAAGGAACAAACATACCTACACCCCCTCGAATATAAGAGGATCTGCGGCGGAAGTGGTCTCCAGCTACAAGTACTTGGGTGTACACTTGAATGACAACCTCAGCTGGAGCAACAACACCACCAGCCTGATCAAGAAAGCACATCAGCAATTCTACTTCCTCAGACGGCTGAGGTGAGCTGGACTGGCAAGCTCAGTCCTCACCTCCTTCTACAGGTGTGCAGTGGAGAGCATCCTGTGCTCCAGCATTAACGTGTGTCATGGAAGCTGCACAGCTGCAGAAAGAAAATCTCTGCAGAGTGGTGAAGGTTGCACAGAAAACTGTTGGAGTCAGTCTCCCCACTATCACTGACACCTCCAGATGCAGGAAGAGGGCCACCTGCATCACGAAAGACCTCACTCTGTTAGGGTTTAACAAAATAGTACTCAAATTCAGACAAGGCTGAGAGGGATGACAGACACGGATGAAAGTTTAAGTGATTTTATTTACAGTGCAGGGAATAGGGAATTCGGGGTTCCTGGAAGGCAAGGTGCAGAGTATTAACAGGGAGGCTTGAACGAGACTGATAATCAGAATATAAGTTGAGTTCCTTTTCTTTCTTACAGGGTGATGACGAGGAGGCAGACTCAAGGAGGAAGAAGTCCAACAGGTAAGAGTGTCCACTTGAACTTGTAGGTATCTTGAAGGGTTCTTGAGGGGGGGTTGTGGTGGAGGTGGAGTGGCAGG
>NC_056506.1:23501971-23524411 GCF_014905685.2 Nematolebias whitei
TGAGTACTCCCACACACAAACACCCACACACACACACAACCCCAATACACTCACCCAGCACACACACTTTTTGCCCCGCTCCCCTCAGGCAGGAGGTTTCAGAGCATTCCGTGTAGAACCACTAGACTGAGGAACAGCTTCTACCCTGAGACTGTTAGAATAATAAAACCCTAACCAAAAAAATTCCCTGTAAGGAACAAATAAAAATCAACGTAAAGCCACTTTAATTGGTAATTTGACATGTTGTGATGCTGATTATCCATGCTGCTGATTTCTTGGCTTAAGCTGCTGTATTCATACCCATCTGCACAATACACTCATTTAAAGGCTGCTGTTTAATACACCATATTATATTACATTGTTATTATTTAGCGTATATCTTAGGTCATCATATACTTTTTTGTTACTGTATATTTTTGCTCTTGTTGGGTGTAACTGGGACCTTGAGTACACAATTTCGTTCCACCTCGTGTACCACATATGATGCGAATGATAATAAATAACTTGAACCTTGACTAAAGCAATCTCTTACTTGGCTGTGACTGTTAGAAAGTTGGTGAATGGCTTTCATGATAAAATCACCAAAATGTTTCAAAACTTTTGAAATTTTCTTGCAACTTTGTCGCTTGAAATTTGAACATGTTCAGACAATTTGTGTGACACATTTTCTATGAAAACAGTCAGGGTTGTTGTGGATGTCTCAAAACCATCTCTTTTTAATTGCTTGAATTCTAGAGCTGTAATTCGACATCTGCCTAGGACATCTTCTACTGCATAATAGAAAAGATATTTGAGTCTAAAGTCCCGAATGTCCAGGTAACCATGCAGATTATAAATGTTTATTAAATAATAGTTCCAAATCTGCTAATATTCATTTCTAAAGTCTGGTCCAGTCAATTACATTAAAAATGTAAGGGGGCTGCCAAGGTGAGAACAAATCAAGCACAATATTGACAGAGGGTAAGAACAAAGTAATGCATACAACCTATAACAAGCTACAGTTTGTAAGCCATGTACACAAAATAGGCTGTGATTTTCAGAAATTGGTTATTCAAAATAAAACTACACAACTTGCTGGTTGCTTAGTCACAAACACCCAGAACTGCAGCTAAAAATTAGCTAATTTTCCTACAATTTTCAGTCACAAACTACACCCCAGCAGTCACAACCCAGTGAGATACTATTACTTCAGTCACAAGGGACAGATCATGCAGAGATCAAATGTTGTTTTACAGGTGTGCAGTGGAGAGCATCCTGTGCTCCAGCATCAATGTGTGGCATGGGGCTGCACAGCTGCAGAAAGAAAAGCTTTGCAGAGAGTGGTGAAGGCTGCACAGAAGTCTGTTAGAGTCAGTCTCCACACCATCACAGACATCTACACCTCCAGATGCAGGAAAAGGGCCACGTGCATTATGAAGGACCACACTTACCCAGCACACACACTTTTTGCCCCGCTCTCCTCAGGCAGGAGGTTGAGGAGTGTTAAGTGTAGAACCACTAGACTGAGGAACAGCTTCTACCCTGAAGCTGTTAGACTCATACATCCTTAACCAGGATAATCACTGTAAATAAATAAATAAAATAAAAAATCCTGTAATGCCACTTTAAATTGTGAATTGTAACTTATCTGTGCTGCTGATTACCCATGCTGTTGATCTCTGATTATCCATGCTGCTGATCTCTTGCCTGTAAGCTGCTGTATTCATGTTCGGGCTGCTGTTTTAATAATTTATGTTAGCATATATCTTAGATGTTTAGTGTTCGTTTAGCGTTTAGTGTATATCTTAGATCCTTATATACTGTTTCTTTATTTTGCTATTGTTGGATGTAACTGGGACATTGAGTATACAATTTCGTTCCACCTCATGTACCACATGTGATGCGAATGACAATAAAGATACCTGAACTTGAGCTTGAACTTGTTTAATACACAGAATAGACTGACAACTCTATATTGTCATGCACTCTAAAAATAGTACTTGGGACTGTATTTCATCTTAGGGACTTACTTGTAAAACTAGGCTTAAGACTTTCCTTTGTGCTAAATCCTATAGTTAGGGTCGGCTTGGGTTTCCTGAGCTGTCCCTTAATTATGCTGCTATAGGCTTAGACTGCTGGAGGACAAACTGACCACACTTTTCACTCTGCTACTGTCTTTACTTACTCTGCTCAACCTGTTTTGTATTTGTAATTGTTTTTTCTATCCTTGACGTGTTTTTTTTTTTTGTCTTTCATGTACACCTGGACCTATATCTGGACCTACTATTCTGTATTTGTATGTCTCTCCTTCCTGTCCTCTCAAACCAGCTGGTCAAAGCAGATGTCCGCTTGGCCTGAGCCTGGTTCTGCTGGAGGTTTCTTCCTTTTAAAAAGGAGTTTTTCATTTCCACTGTTGCCACTGTGCTTGCTCAGGGGGGGAGACGGCAACAAAGCCAAGATTCAACTTGTCTGCTGGATTCCTTAGATAGAGAACTTTACTAATTGGCTTTTATGTACTTTGTATGTGAATGTTCCTGTAAAGTGCCCTGAGTCAGCTTTGTTGTGATTTGGCTCTATATAAATAAACTGAATTGAATTGAATTTACATTAACCTCACTTAATTCTTTTGGTTTAGTGAAGACAACTTACTTTTATGGGTTCAATTAACTTAAAATACACTTTTTTTCTGAAATGGACATTTTACTTTGAGTCAAAGTAAAACAATTAAGCCAGCTTAATGCAGCTTAATTAATGCAGCTTTAGTATTGTGCGTCTGACGTCATGACGTAAACTTCACACGAGACAGATCCAACTGTACCTTTTTGGAGTCCATGATGTCAAAAGCAAAAAACAGAAAGAACTCCACCCATCCATTCATTTTATTCTTCTTCTCTGGGGTCGGGTCGCAGGGGTAGCAGCCTAAGTAGGGAGGCCTCAGACTTCCCTCTCCCCAGCCACTTGGGCCAGCTCCTCCAGGGGTATCCCAAGGCGTTCCCAGTCCAGCTGAGAAACATAGTCCCTCCAGCGTGTTCTGGGTCTTCCTCAAGGTCTCCTCCCAGTGGGACGTGTCCAGAACACCTCACCAAGGAGGTGTCCAGGAGGCATCCTAACCAGATGCCCGAGCCACCTCAACTGGCTCCTCTCAATGTGGAGAAGCAGCGGCTCTACTCTGAGTCCCTCCCGGATAACCAAGCATGTCACCCTTTTTCTAAGGGAGAGCCCAGACTCCCTGCAGAGAAAACTCAATTCAGCCAACTGTATCCATGATTTCATTCTTTTGGTCACAATCCAAAGCTCATGGCCATAGATGAGGGTAGGTATGTAGATCGACCGGTAAATTGAGCGTCGCCTTTTGACTAAGCTCTCTCTTCACCATGACAGACCGGCTTCACTGCCGATGCCGCACCTTTCCGCCTATCGATCTCCCGCTCCATTTTTCTCTAATTTGTGAACAAGACCCCAAGATATTTAAACTCCTCCACTTGGGGCAGGACCTCCTCCCCGACCCGGAGAGGGCACTCTACAGTCTACACTCTACTCTGGCTCAAGACCATGGCCTCTCATGGGTTTGGAGGAACTGATCCTCTCTTGGCCGCATCACACTCGGCTGCGAGGCATGTGCCACTGCTGGCATGTGGACCAAGCTCTGACACCAGTCGTACAGGGACCTAACAGCCCGTATCATAGGGCATGGTACCCCATACTCCTGGAGTACCACCCATAGGGTTCCCCGAGGGATGCGGTTGAACACCTTCTCCAAGTCCACAAAGCACATGTAGACTGGTTGGGCAAACTCCCACGCACCCTCCAGACCTTGCTGAGGGTGTAGAGCTGGTCCAGTGTTTCACAACCAGGACAAAAACTGCACTGCTCCTCCTGAATCCGAGGTTCGATTATCCGATGGACCCTCCTCTCCAGAACCTCTGAATAAGCCTTACCAGGGAGGCTTCAGAGCATGATCCCTCTCTAGTTGGAACACACTCTACAGTCCACTTTTTTGAATAGGGAGACCAACACCCCAGTCTGCCAATCATGGGAAACTGCCCCTGATGTCCACGCAATATTGTAGAGTGGTGTAAGCCAACACAACCCTACAACATCCAGAGCCTTAAGGAACTCTGGACAAATCTCATCCACCCATCTACCACCGAGGAGCTTTTTAACCACCTCAGTGACCTCAGCACCAGAGATTGGATAGTCCGACCCAAAGTTCCCAGGCTCTGCTTCTTCAGTGGAAGACGTACCGGTGGGATTGAGGAGGTCTTCAAAGTATTCTGCCCACAAACCCACGACATCGCGAGTTGAGGCCAGCAGCACACCACCTCCACTATAAACAATGTTGGTGGTGTACTGCTCCCCCCCCCCCCCCCCCCCCGATACCGGATGGTGGCCCATAATTGCCTCAAAGCCATATGGAAGTCAATCTCCATAGCTTCTCCGAACTCCCCCTATGCCCGAGTTTTTGCCTCCGTGACCCCCCCGAGCCACATGCCGCTTGGACTGCTGGTACCCATCAGCTGCTTCCGGGGTCCCACAGGCCAAAAAGGACCAGTAGGACTCCTTCTTCAGCCTGACAGCATCCCTCACTGCCGGTGTCCACCACCGGGTTCGAGAGTTACTACCGTGACAGGCACAGACAACCTTGTGGCCACAGCTCAGACAAGCCGCCTCGACAATAGAGATGTAGAACATGGCCCACTCTGACTCAATGTCCCCCACCTCCCCTGGAAGCTCTCCCGGAGGTGGTAATTAAAGCTCATTCTCACAGGAGACTCTTCCAGACGTTCCCAGCAGATCCTCACAATACGTATGGGCCTGCCAGGTCTGATCGGCATCTTCCCCCACAATCAGAGCCAACTCACCACCAGTTAGTGGTCAGTGGACAGCTCCGCCCCTCTCTTCACCCGAGTGTCCAAGACATGTGCCCACAAATCAGATGAGACAACAACAAAGTTGATAAACAAACTGCGGCCTAGGGTGTCCTGGTGCCAAGAGCACATATGGACACCCTTATGCTTGAACATGGTGTTTGTTATGGACAATCCATGACGAGCACAGAAGTCCAATAACAGAACGCCACTTGGGTTCAGATCAGGGGTGCCGTTCCTCCCAACCACAACCCTCCAGGTCTCACTGTCATTGCCCACGTGAGCGATGAAGTCCCCCAGTAGAACAAGAAAGAACTATACATAATAAATTTGATAATTCTCAGGTAAATACCACATACACAAATCAAAATTTAGTCACCCTCTTCCCTCTTTTCAGGCCTTCCATGAAGTTTGAACATTGTAAACATTTCTGACTCTGATAACAAGAAAGCTATAAAAACATTTGATTTGTGCACCTTATTTAATGTGTTTATTTGAATAATCCCGCTGGCTTTTGTTTATTTGTCTGAATGTTTATTGATAACTGTCGTTGTAATGTTTTACTTTTAATACAAATTTTCATTTAATAAAAAAAAAAAAATGATGCCACTGTACCGACCGCTTGTTCAACTGCCATTTTTTTCTGAGTATCAACTATTGAGATTTGGATTACGGTAGTCCCTCGCTGCTTCACGGTTTGACTTTCGCAGACTCGCTCTTTAGCTGTTTTTCAAAATAAAATTGTACATGACGGCTGATTGATGAGCCACACAATCGGCATGGACTTTTTATTTAACATAAATAATTTTATACAACAATAAAATTATTTAGCACCTCCTGCACCTGTCTGCAGCCCACATGTGCAGGGAGAAGCTCCCTCCTGCAGCATGTCATGATCTCCGCTCTGCAGAGGAGAAATGGGCGTGGTCGAGAGCGCTAGCAGGTGGCAAAGAGCAGATGAGGCAGGGAGCTGAAATCATGACATGCTGTGCTCTTTTAGAGCGTTTAGTTTAGAAACATCCACCTATCCATCCATTATCTTTTACCCGCTTCTTCCATTTTGGGTCATGGGGGTCACCGGTGCCCATGTCCAGCAATCACTGTGCGAGGGGTGGGATACACCCTGGACAGGTCGCAAGTCCATCACAGGGCCACATAGAGACAAATGAGACAAACAACCATTCATTCTCTCACCTAGGGACAATTTAGAGTTACCAGTTAGCCTAACATGCATGTTTTTGGTCTGTGGGAGGAAACTGGAATAACCAGAGAAAACCCACGCATGCATGGAGAGAACATGCAAACTCCACCCAGAAAGGCCCCTGGACTGGGGTTTGAACCAAGGACCTATTCGTTGAGAGGCAGCAGCTCTACCAGTTGCGCCACTGTGCTGTCGTTTAGAAACATTGTTTAGAATATTGCAAAAGTGTGGGAAACCCCTGCGATAAATGAGGGACTAATGTAAACAGTAAGTAAATTACAAAGTCAATGATTTTTACAATGAAAAGAGTTCATTTTGGTAAGAATGGTTAAATGCCTATGAGTTTGTTTTCTCTCATTTAATGGCTCCCTGAATATATAAGCCTAAGCAAACGTGCTACCCACCACAAGCTAGCATTTAATAGACGGTGTAAAAAAGTAAATAATATCTAAAAAAGTTAAATCTGGTCCTCTGGACATTCAAAAGACAAAACAAAGCAAAACAACAAAAAAATGTAGAAACGTTTCGTCTTTCATCCGAAAGACTTCCTCAGTCTGAGATGCTGTATCCAGCTCAGTCTTATAAATAGCACCTTCCCAAATGAACGTTTTTTTTAATGTGGGTGGAACTTGTCCCCTTCACATATAATGGTTGCAACGCCTATGCTGGGAGCAGAAGGGAAGACAGGAGGACCAGAAGACAGAACAAACTGATCATCTTACAGTGGAACGCTAGAAGTCTAATATCAAATGGGCAGGAGTTTAAAGGATTTATCAAATAATTCAAAGAAGATATAGATATTATATGCATTCAGGAAACTTGACTTAAACCAAACCTTGATTTTGTTATCAATGGATATGAAAACATTAGAAGAGACAGAGAGGGAGGATCTGGAGGAGGGTGTATAACATTCATTAAATAGGGGATTCAGTTTAGAGTTTTAGCTAAAGGAAGAGAGTTAGAATATATTGTTAATGAAATCTGGACAATAAATGGACAATTTAAAATAATAAATTTTTATAATCCATGTAAAAAACTTACTTACTTAATAGAGGACTTACTTCACTTACTTACTTACTTGACTTAATGGAGGAACTCGGGACATATTTAGAGGGTAAAGTGATTTGGTGTGGGGACTTTAATGGGCATAACTCATTATGGAGTAATCATAATGATCAAAATGGAACTATAATTGAAGAAATAATGGATGCTACAAACGGTATGTTTGAATTATGGGAGTGGAACTAGAATTAATTTTAGAGATAATACAATGTCAGCAACTGATTTAACATTAAGTTTCAGATTCTCTAGCAGGTATTTGTTTATGGCAAGTAATCAACAAAACAACTATAGGAAGTGATCATCACCCTATCATGACTGAAATAAAGTTACAATTAGAAAAGTATTGTATAAATGGGATGGAAAAATGGTGTTTTAGATCTGCAGATTGGGAAACTTATAGGAATAGTAGTGAAATAAAAATGCAAAATGTAGATATAACTGGTAGTATTGATAACTTTAATTCTTCTATATGTAATGATATCCTTGCAGCAGCCAATCAGGCTATAAGGAAGAAAGGAGGGAAAAAGGAAAGAAAGTTGGTACCATGGTGGACAACAGAATGTACTAAAGCGATTAAGAACCAAAATAAAGCTTTCAAATTATTAAAAAGAAATCATAACTTTCAGAATCTGAATGAGTACAAGAAACTGCAAGCAAATGTAAGAAGAACTATTAAAACTGCAAAGAGAGATTATTGGAGAAGTTTTTGTAATTCAGTAGGGAGGGAGACAGACATTTCTAAGGTATGGACAATAACTAAAAGGATGAATGGGATTAAAAGAGTGAATGGATACCCAATACTAAATGATGGAGAGTTAACAGCAGTGAAAGACAGAGAAAAGGCAGAAATGTTGGTAAATACTTTCGTTAAAATTCATAGTTCTGAAAATATTAGTGAAGAAGGGAAAAAAGAAAGAGAAAATACAATTTTAGAAAACAAAGAGGTATTGGAGCAAATAGAAAACACAAATGATTCACTGAACATGCTGTTTACAATAACAGAGCTGAATAGGGCACTTAAAAAATATAAATGGTCAGCTCCAGGAAAAGATCAGGTTTGTTATGCGATGGTAATTAATTTAAGTAGATAATCTAAAAATATTCTATTAGAATTATATAACCAAGTATGGGAGGATGGGGAAATTCCCAAAAGTTGGAAGGAGGCAGTGATTGTACCAATTAGAAAATCAGGGAAAGATGAGTCAAAACCAGAAAATTATAGACCTATAGCATTAACATCCAACATATGTAAAATAATGGAGAAAATGATAAATGAAAGATTAATATACTATATGGAAAATAAAGGACTTATGTCAAAGTATCAGAGTGGTTTCAGAAGAGGGAGAAGTACAATGGACCCAGTTTTATGTTTAGAGCATGAAATTAGAAAGGCTCAAGTGAATAAAGAGTGTAGTGGAAGTATTTTTTGACATAGAGCGAGCGTATGATATGATGTGGAGGGAAGGATTGTTAATAAAAATTAGAAGAATGGGTATAAATGGTCGTATGTTTAGATGGATGAAGACTTTTTTAGAAGGAAGACAAATACAAGTGAGAATAGGGAAGGATTATTTTGAGAGTTGTAATATAGAAAATGGGACACCACAGGGTAGTATAGTAAGTCCATTATTATTTTCAGTGATAGTTAATGACATGTTTAAGGAAGTGGAGAGTGGAATGGGATTTTCACTTTTTGCTGATGACGGGGCAATGTGGAGAAGAGGAAGAAATCAATAATTTATTATAAAGAAGCTTCAGGGAGCAATTTCGGTTGTAGAAAAATGGTTGTATAAATGGGGAATTACATTTTCTGTAGATAAAACTAAAATAATGTTCTTTACAAGGAAAAGAGTTGATGAGAAAATCAAGCTAAAATTATATGGTCAGGAATTGGAAAGAGTTAAAGAATATAAATTTCTCGGGTTGTGGTTTCATGAAAGAATGACATGGGGTGTACACATTAAGAAAATAATAGATAAATGTAGGAACGTGTTAAATATAATGAGGTGTTTAGCTGGAACTGAGTGGGGAGCTGATAGAAATTCATTGACAGCCATTTATACTGGATTAATTAGGTCAGTCTTGGACTACGGGTGCATATGTTACAACTCAGCAGCAGATACAAACCTCAATAAGTTAAATAATATACAATACCAGGCACTAAGAATATGTACAGGTGCTTTTAAAATGTCTTCAACAGCAGCATTACAGGTTGAAATGGGAGAAATGCCTCTTAAATTTAGAAGAGAACAACTGTCTTTGAACTACTGGACAAATTTACAAGGACAAAGAAATGATCATCCAACATTAGAGGTGCTTAAATCAGGTTGGGAAAAAGAAAAAATCAAAAGCTTTGGGTGGATGATAAAAGCCAAAGTTAATGAAATCCATTTAGATCAACTAGATATATGTCAGAAAGTTCCATTACCAACAACACCACCTTGGGTACTTCCTGATGCTATAGTAGATTTTTCATTATTAGAAAAGAAAAACAAGAATAATTTTTTTATTATGGATAAATATATAGTACAGGAATACATTAACCAGTATTATAATTATGTACATATATACACAGACACATCTAAAAGTACAACTAATAAAATGGGGATAGCGTTCATTGTACTACAATTTCATATTAAAGTAGGAAAAAGGGTTAGTGATGGAGTATCAGTTTATACAGGAGAAATGCTCGCTTTACTTTTAGCAGTTCAGTGGGTTGAAGAGGTAAGACCATTAAAATCAATCATTTGCTCACATTCTAGTTCATCATTGTCCAGTTTGCAACACAACCAGTCAGATATTAGACCAGATATATTAATGGAAATACAACAAACACTCTATAGGATCAACATGATGGGGATTACAGTAAACTTTGTATGGGTTCCAGCTCATCACGGGGTTATGGGGAATGAAAAGGCAGACAGGATGGCTAAGGAGAGCACTGGTCAGGACGTGGTTGATATTAATGTTAGGTTTGGTATAACAGAAATAAATGGTATAATAAAACAAAAAAATGAAAGAAAAGTGTCAAAAGTTATGGGGGGAAGAAATTAAGGCCGGTGGTTTTATAAAATCCAAAGGAAAATTGGAGAAAGGAGAAGAACAGAAAGAAACAGGAGAGAAGAAACAATTATTTCACGACTCATAATTGGGCACACTGGGCTGAACAGCACATTATGTTTAATAGGGAAACATCAGACAGGGACATGTGAGTGTGGAGAAGAGGAAACCATAGAACAGATTATTTTGCATTGCAGGAGATATCATGTTCAAAGAAACAAATTGATTAGACATCTTAGTAAAATGAAAATGAAACAAGACATTGTTGATTTATTGCAGAAAGATTCAGGAAATGGAGGCTATCAGGCTATATTTTATTTTTTTAAACAGTGTAGGTTGTATAATAGAATATAAAAGGAAAGAGTTTTTTTTTTTCTTTTTGTCATGTGGTCCACACTCCTTACCAGCTGGTGGCGGTAGTGCTTCCTTCAGTTGTTTCCCAACCGCCAATAAAACAAGAAGAAGAAGAAGATGGGTGAGAGAATGGTTGGTGGACCTAGAACTCCTACAGCAACATTCAAACAAAACTGCATTTTAAGTTTGATTCTATGACAACTTTTTTTATAACTTGTTTTTATTTTGTCAGTATATTTCCATAACTACTGCTGTCAGATAAAGATTGTCCTAATAAATAAAAAACACATTTAAATCAGAACAAAATTAACTAAAATATATTTTGTCTATAAAAATTATTACATTAAAACGCAGAACATTAAATATTTGAACATAAAAATATTAATGTTTTCAATATTTACACCATTTAACATTTGGCTGTAACAATAAATTCATTCAGATAAAACCAAGATATATTGGCTGTAAAGCTCGAGGTCTGTAGTTACAGAAGTTTTGACAATTCTTTTGAAACAAAACATAAACTTGAACACAATGGAAAGACTATTCATTAAAAAAACTAAAATATATACATGTAAGTAAAAACCGTTTCATTTCTTGACAGCATACCTCTTCAGTATTGTCACCAGCAAACCTTGGAATCCTTCAGTGTTGATTATGTGTGAACTCTTATGTGTCTTCAGGACTTTTCTTACTATTTAACATTCAGCAGTTGTCCCTCATATGCAGTTTCTCATGTGTGTATTAGGAGTCATTGCAAACTGCTGCTATGTGTCCTATGTGGATTCTCATGTCTGTTTAAATTGGCCTGATGACTAAATCTTTGTCCACAAAGTTCACAATGAAATGGTTTCTCTCCTGTGTGAATTCTTGTGTGTGTCTTTACAGTTGTTTTATGGCTAAATCTTTGTTTCATTTTTTTAAATTTGTTTTTCAGATTAATGCAGAGTTCCAGAGGCTGGTGGCTCTTCCCCTTGAGCAGACTTTCCTGACCCATCTAGACAAGCACTGGAGCCAGCTGATTACAGTCATCCAGGCCAGAGGAGGAGCAGAACGTGCAAAAACAGTTGGCATCATGAAAACTCATGATGAGGTATGCATTATATCATCAATGGGGACACTGAGTGAACTATAGCTATTTACGTTTTTCTTTTTAAACAAAGACATTAAGATAACTAGTTACTTTCAAACTACCTTTTGTTTTAATTATCAGTACTTGATACACTTTTGTTGCAACACTGACATCATTCAAAGAAAAGTAATTTTGCCTGTCTTTTGTATTTCTGCTGCATTTAGTTGTTATAGTGAGCCTGTATTGTGGTTCATTCATGAATTCATTAAAATACACTTTTGTGGCCAATTTGCAAGATAAACTGATGCAATGTCACAAAATTTAATTGACCTTCTGTTGTCTCTAAAATTTTAACTTTTTAAATGTTAGCCTAATAACAACAGCTGTGCAGTAACATCTCTCTTGAAGAAGCCAAAAAAAGGTTAAGAACATAACAACTGGACTTTATTTGTAACTTAAGACATTAATTCGCTTCTCATTCGATGCGCTTTCTCAATTCAAAGAAACAAGTCAGAGAGTCAGAGTCAAAGTTTCTTTATTGTCGTTCGCACCACATGTGGTGGAACTACATTATGTACACAGGGTCCCAATTACATCCAACAATAAAATGTAAAAGAAAAACAGTAATAAGATCTAAGATATGAACTAAGAAAAACATCAACTAAAAGTTTGCTAAGCACTAATAGCATAAAAACAATACACCAAACAGCAGCATGAACATGAGTCTGTGTGAGCGGATGAGAACGCATGAACACAGCAACATGAAACAGATCAGCAGCAACATGAAACAGATCAGCAGCAACATGAAACAGATCAGCAGCAACATGATGTGATTTTTCACAGTGATTATCCTGGTTAGAGATTCATGAGTCTAACAGCCTCAGGGTAGAAGCTGTTCCTCAGTCTAGTGGTTCTACACTTAATGCTCCTCAACCTCCTTCCTGAGGGGAGTGGGGCAAAACGTGTTTGTGCTGGGTGAGTGGAGTCCTTCATGATGCAGGTGGCCCTCTTCCTGCATCTGGAGGTGTAGATGTCTGTGATAGTGGGGAGGCTGACTCCAACATCTTCTGTGCAGCCTTCACCACTCTCTGCAGAGCTTTTCTTTCTGCAGCTGTGCAGCCTCCATGCCACACATTGATGCTGGAGCACAGGATGCTCTCCACTGCACACCTGTAGAAGAAGGTGAGGACTGAGCTTCCCAGTCCAGCTCGTCTCAGCTGCCTGAGGAAGTAAAGTCTCTGATGAGCTTTCTTGATCAGGCTGGTAGTGTTGTTGCCTCAGTTGAAGTTGTCATTTAGGTGTACACACCGTTAATTGTAGCTGAAGCACATCAGCAACTCTACTTCCTCAGGAAAATCCCTGGGAAAATTACTGGGAAAAAAATCACTGTGAAAAAAAATATTTGAATAAGCCATGTTCAGAAAATATATCAAACCCAGAAGCAGGGCCCATGCTGAGGCAGCTGAAGTCAGCTCATGGAACACCTCCACGTCACTGTAATACCACTTGGTTGTTGATATGTGCTGCTGACTATCCATGATGCTGATCTCATGCTGCTGATTTATTTCATGTTGCTGTGTTCATTCATTCTCTTCTGCTCACACAGACTGATGTTTGTGCTGCTGTTGTTTGGCGCATTGTTTTTGTACTATTAGTGTTTAGTGTATTCTTAGTTCATGTCTCGTATCTTATTACTGTTTTTCTTTACAATTTGTAGTTTTGTTGGATGTAACTGGGACCCTATGTACATAGTTTTGTTCCACCTCGTGTAGCACATGTGATGACAATAAAGATCCTTGAATTCTGCAGATGTGCATAAGTGCATCAGATGTGCATGCATATATGTATATATGGCACCTTTTATATTGGTGAGTTATTTTGATGGAATGGCCAATATCCGATATTTAACTGTATTGCTGATATCGGCGGACACCAATACCATGCCGATAATATATTGCATTAGAGTTGCATTCGGGCCTAAAGAATCCGATCCAACCTGGTCCCAGCCTGCAGCCATCATTTCCAAACCCCACCCGACCTGACAAATTAACAGTAATAATAGGTCTGAATGGCGCAAATGGTAGAGCTGCTGCCTCTCAGCGAGTAGGTCCTTGGTTCAAACCCCGGTCCAGGGGCCTTTCTGGGTGGAGTTTGCATGTTCTCTTCGTGCATGCGTGGGTTTTCTCCAGGTGCTCCAGTTTCCTCTCACAGACCAAAAACATGCATGTTAGGCTGATTGATAACTCTAAATTGTCCCTAGATGTGAGTGAGAGAGTGAATGGTTGTTTGTCTCGTTTGTCTCTATGTGGCCCTGTGATGGACTTGTGACCTGTCCAGGGTGTACCCCGCCCCTCGCACAATGATTGCTGGACATGGGCACCGGCGACCCCCGTGACCCAAAATGGAAGAAGCGGGTAAAGATAATGGATGGATGGAATAGGTCTGAAACCCCCCGACATTTATAATTAAGACTTGACTGCTTATAAAGTTATTAACGGTTGGCGGACACGTTCGGCTAAATGAAAAGGGCAGAAGTTTGGAGCTGAAGGGGGTGTTTGTCCTTTGGCCATCAAAGCACATTAAATGCCTGCTTCTGCTTGCATTCTGTATTATTTAGATACAGACCCTGCTCTTCACGTCTGCTTTGGGACTTCCCTTGTTTGGGTCATTGGCTGTGCGCGTCCGCTGTGTGCAGCAGCTGAATGAATGTCCATTTAGGCGATGGATTGCTTCCTGGCTGTATAGCCCATCTGAAGCTTAACTGAACTTTATTTTATCTCTTTCAAGGCCAGTCAGATCGCAGTGAAATGGCCGAGTGCGGCTGGTAAAAATATGGCAAGCCATGTTGCCATATAACTGGATCGGGGCTGATAATCTGACGTAATCAAAAGCCAGACACCGACCCGGCCCGCCCATCCAGCACATTATCATTGCCTGGCCCGCCCTGGGTTAGGGTTATCCAAAGCCTCTGCACTTCACATCTGAAGTTTTCTAAAATTCTTCATGCAACTGAGCAGGACAAAGGTCACAATTTGTTTGGAAGACTTCAGAGCTCACAGTAGAGACACCAACATGCCACATGACGGATTGTCTTCTGTCTTGATTGGCCTGAAGAACCCCATGTTTTGGAAGCTTAAGGTTTTGAATGAGACATTTTGAACTTCTTTTGGACATCTTGCACATGAGTAATACACAGAGTAAAACGTGTTCCTGGTATTTTGGTTTTTATTGATGAGCTTTTGATGTGCACTTCATTTTGGGAGTTGATCTTTTTTTGTCTTGTTCTATAAAGTTTGCTCTCTGCACAGGAGGAGCTGTTGAGCAGAACTGTTCAAGAATTTGAGATGTTTTCACAATAAAATTTAAAATGTTTAATTTGTGCAACGGAGATTTCGTTGTTGTTTTTTTTTAGCAAACTTGAATTTCTGATTACCACGAAAGTATTTTACTGGAAAAAACTAAAATAGCATGCTAAAACACATGTAATTTGATTTACATTCAAGTTATATTTTTAAGTATAACATCAGTGATTATTTACTTTTGGATAGTTCAGCATTTCCAAATCTGAGGCCATGGTCCTCAACCAGAAAAGGGTGGATTGCTCTCTTCAGGTCAAGGGTTAAGTCCTGCCTCAAGTGGAGGAGTTCAAGTATCTTGGGATTTTGTTCACGAGTGTGGGAAAAATGGAGTTTGACTGATGGATTGGTGCAGCGTCTGCAGTATTGCGGACTCTGTACCAGTCTATTGTGGTGAAGAGAGAGCTGAGCTGTAAGGCAAAGTTCTCTGTTTACCGGTCAGTCTATGTTTCTACCCTCACTTATGGTCACGAGCTCTGGGTAGTGACTGAAAGAATGAGGTTGTGGAAACAGGAGGTTAAAATGAGTTTCCTTCGCAGGGTAGCTGGACTATCCTTTAGAGATAGGGTGAGAAGTTCGAGACTCAGAGTAGAACCACTGCTCCTCCACATCGAGAGGAGCCAGTTGAGGTGATTCGGGCAACAAAAAAAAAGCTCCCCAAAAAAAGATACTTTTACTTGTACTACTGACTTTTTTTATAACTGTTTATTGTTGTCGCTGTTGTCCATGGTTGTCATCATTCTTTGTTAAAATCAGGTCTCTCTTGTAAATGAGTCCTCGAGGCTCAATGGGATTTACCTGTCTAAATAAAGGTTGAATGAATCTGGTAATGCTCCCTGGGCTCCTCTCTAGGTAAGTGCTTTGGGCATGTCCAACTGGGAGGAGACCCTGGGGAAGACCAAGGACACGCTGGAGAGACCATGTTTCTCTGTTAGCCTGGGAACACCTTGGAGTCCTCCCAGAAAAGCTGGAAGAGGTGGCTGTGGAAAGAGATGTCTGGGCCTCCCTGCTCAAGCTGCTGCCCCCTCGACCCGACTTTGGAACAAGCGGAAGATAATGAATGGGTGGATAGAATGGATGGATGGATGGATGGATGGATGGATGGATGGATGGATGGATGGATGGATGGATGGATGGATAGTTCAGTTTTTTGATTTGGAACAATTTAAAACTTTGAGTTGACTTTCCATAAAATTATGTCAGAAGGATTTGAAATCTTTATATGAAATAAACTAAATGATTTGAATAAAACTGACTTAAATTTGTCAAGTTAAACGATTTTAATAAATTAACTTGGATAAACTTAATTGAATTACTTGTTACCAATTGAAACAATTACGTTGGATCAGCTATACTCTTTTTTTCAGTGGTGAAGCAGCAACTATAGCAGCTGGTTTGCTAGGAATGTTGCTCTGTCTAGAGAAAACATCTGTAGAAATGAGATGTGTACATTTTAAATGCACTTATTTTCTGTTAATATGTGGTTGGTTGCTGATAGGTCCAGAAAAAAAAAAAAAAAAATACAAACATCCCTCTCCACAGCAACACTCTTCAGCTTCTCGTCTAGGATTTCACATCATTCCATGGCCAAAAAAGATACAATAAATTCAATGTGTTCTGGGTCTGCTTTGAGTTCTTCCTCTAGTCTAGAGGGGAGCTCCAGTAAACCTTCAAAGATAGGCATATAGCAGGCATCCTAACAAGATTTTTGAACCACCTCAGATGTGGGAAAGCAACATCTCTGCTCTGTTTCCCTTGTATGACCACGCGTCCCACCCCATCTCAGGCTGAGCTTAGTACAGACAAAGTTCATTCCAAAAGCTTGTATCCAAGATTAGTTTCTTCTTGGTCATGATACATATTTCATAGCTGGAACATTGATGGAACATGAATTGAGCATTTTCCCTTTCAAATTAGTTTCTTCTTCAACAGACCAGAGCTATGCTCTCATTACTGCAGACAAAGCCTCACTCAGTCTAACCGTTTCATGCTTCATCGTGCCATTACTCATGCTCAGCATACAGAAATACTTGAACTTTTCTGCTTAAGTCAAAGAATCACTTGCAACCTAGAGGAAGCGCACCACTTTAAGTTGAGGACCACAGCTTCAGATTTGAAGGAGCTAATGCTACCAGCTGCTTTGCACCAAACTTTAAACCACCATAATACATGCTGAAGGCGATGGCTTGAAGACACCAACAGAATCCCATCATCTGCAAAAATTCAGCATTGATCACGTTTGTGATGTTCTTGGATGCTATCTTGAACTTTATTGTGTGCCTGAAATGATTAATAAAGGAGATGAAATTGTAAATGATGCCAAAATGTCCATGTGCGTTGCTTTACATGTGTGTGAAAATAATTTAAGAAACTCCTGCTCAAGGGTTTCAAAGGCTTTATTCAAGATTAGAGTCTAGCTTGAAAGCCGAGAATAATCTGATTTCTTAAGTGTATGCAAATGCGCTGAGTGTGTAACAGAGCCAGATCAGAGCAGTATACTGTCGGCTTGCCATAGACTTGAATAAAGCTGAGGCGTTAACATGCTGTGCACTGGCCAGACACTGTGTGTTAACATGTCTCTGTCAAGGGGGAGGAGGAAAGTGTGCAATCACTGAACCCATGGCAAATTCACTAGTTCACCATTTGGTCCCACACTTCCTCTACAATTGCACACTGACACACACACACTCTCTCCCTCTCTCTCACTCCCCACCGTCTCTCTCTCTCTCTCTCTCATTCTCACACACACGTGCACATATGTATGTGTGCGTGGCGCACACTCATACACACACGGACATTCAGCTGATGAGATGTTTTTTGAAGAGCTCCTCCTCCAGCAAAGGTGGCACAAGCCTTTTAGCAGCTACTTATGACCCTCTATCTCCTACAATACACACTCATACACACAAGCACCATGCAACCGACCATCTCACTCCCACTTTATTCAAAGCTTGATTTCTTTTCATCAAATATCTCCTCCCCTTTTTTCATTCCCACCTTTCTACTCAGCTGGATACTTCTTTGTGCCAGATCTGTATCCCTCCTCCTCTACCAGCCTTTGCTGTCTCACATCTTTGTCTTATTTTCATTATCCTATCTCTTGCCCCTCTTTTCGTTCTCTAGTTATATCGCTTTCACCACAGACCATCTTGCTCAGCTTTTATTAGCTTCCTTTTCTCAATGTCCTTCGTCTTCTTAAGTTTGCCCCTCACTCTTTCTCTGTCCTCTATTCTCTGCTTCCTTTACAGCGCTCCTTCTTCACTTGCTTTCTTCTTCTCTTCTTCCGTCATGACCTCTCACCCTCTATTTTCTCTTTTTTGTTCTCTGCTCGTCTCACTTTTTGCAGTCCCTTTCTCTTTCACTCTGGGTGTCAGGTCTTTGTGGAAACACAGCCCCTGGGAGAGAACATCTTTCAGAGGGTAAAAAGAACTGGAAACAAACAGTGAGACACAAGAGGAAAGAGCTATATGAAAGGACTGGAAAATAGGAGAGGATTGAAAGACTGATAATGTAAGAGAAAATGTTCTAAATCTTCTCCTTTGTTCAAAGACCTTTGTTTTTACAAGCTGCTTTAAGGTATGAGAATGTGACATCACAAAACAATAAATTATTGGAAATGTGCTGTGCTTGCTCCCTGTATCATCTGCAGTAGCATAATATACACTCACCAGTCTGGTACACCTTGGTACAATCAGGTACACCTTGGTACAATCAGGTACACCTTGGTACAATCAGGTACACCTTGGTATAATCAGGTACACCTTGCTTTTACCGAATTGGACTATATCTTGCCTTTTGAACTGTCTAATTCTTTGTTGCATGGAATCTACAGGGTGCTGAAAATGTTGATCCATATTCATGTGATAGTATTATGCATTTACTGCAGATTTTTCAGCTGCACATTCATGATGCCGCACTCTTGTTTCACCACCCAAACATGCTTAATTGGACTGAGATCAGGTTACTGTAAAGAGCACCTGGAATCAAATGAGTTGAGACTCTTTAGATGAGGAAAGGTTTTCCCAATCTCCTAATGTCTAACCTTGGTGAGCCTGAATTGAAGCCTAAGTTTATTGTTCTTAATTGACAGAGTGGCATTCAGTGAGGTCTTCTAGTGCTGGAGTCCATGTGCATTAAGGTTGGATGTGTTGTGCATTCAGATATGGTATACAGCATAGTTGAAACAAGTATTTGAGGTACCGTTTCCTTTCTTCTATCTCCACTCAGTCTGCTCATTTTCCTTTGACCTCTGACAGAAACAAGGTATTTTCATCCACACAACTGTTTCTTACTGGGTGTTTTCTCCTTTTTAACCCATTGTTTGGAGATGGTTGGGTGTAAATTAACCAGTAAATCAATAACTTCTGAAATACTTCAACCAGACTGTCGGGCACCAACAAACACGTCACATTCAACGTCAGTTAAACCCTCTTTATTTCCCATTCTGATGCCCAGTTTGAACTTCAACAAATTGTCACCATGATACATGCCTAAATACAATGAGTTTCTATCATGCTGTTGACTGAGTAGCTATTTGTGTTAACAAGCATTTGAACAGGTGTACTTAAAAAGTGGCTGGTGGTTGTTTATAAATGATAGAAGAATTAAGAGAAAATCATGTATCTGACCTCTGCTGCCAACATCTATGCAACCATGTCTTACCAACATACTTAGTTCTGGGTATCCCTTATCATCTGGACCCTTACCAGGCTGGCTTTTATTTTGGCTCATTTTCCACAGATCTTCTTAACGTCTGCTTTGGTCTCCTAACTTTTCTTTTCCTTAGTGAGTTCCAGTGCAATAATTGTGTTAGAACATTGTCAGCTTTTTTCTGCAAGATGTGTCCTAGCCTTCTTCAAATTTATTGCTTAAGCTGGTCAAGCTTCTAGTTAAGCCTGATCAACAAGACACCATTAAAGTTCTTCTTAGGCCACCTGTCATTTAGGAGGTAGCAAAAATGCTGATAAATATCTGTAGATTGCTAACAATAATGATAATGTTAGTCTCACCATGTCTCTAATCAGTGGTGTCAGAAGCATTTGTAATATGGGAGCGGCACACTGGTGTGTGTGTGGGTGTGGGGGGTCCAAACAAATATTTTTTTTAAATGTGAGGGGGACACGTCCCCTTCACATATAATTGCTGTGATGCCTATGTCTCTAATTCATAAAATGAACACCTTTCACACCAGTGTCAAACATCTGAGTATTGTGAAGTGACATTGCTTTGGAGTTCCAGATGGACTACTTGCAAGGCTTGAAAGGACTTTGTTCATCTGGTCATTGTTTTTACAACACCAACATTGCTGGCAGGTGTAAGTTAAAACACTGATCTTTTCAAAGTTCATTTTTTGCAACATGGAAGTTTTTTGCTGGTAAATTCTCAATTCTTCTGTCTTCCCGTTGACACTTAAGCCAGTTTCCCCTGCATTTTTGAAGAGCTTTACGGGCTTCGATTAAGTGAATTGCTGCTTGTGGAATACAAGACAGATGTTTTTCCCAAAGAAGAGAGCTTCATGTTGCTTAGTAAAGGTCCACTGGATGCCTGTTGTTGTGTTCTTCCAGTTGCTGATCCAGTTGTTGATTAAGGATGGGTATTGTTGGCAATATCTAATGTTTCTTCACTTTGTTATTCACTGCTGTAAATTCCAAGTCAGTGTAGAAGGATGATTTACCGCCACACTGAGTTTACAAAGTAATATTTCCACAGTGAATCAGGACCACTCAAATTGTTAATGGAGAACATCCATTCATTAATGGATTCCTTGAGGGAGTTTTTCCTTTCCACTGTTGCCACTGTGCTTGCTCAGGATGGGAGACTGCAACGAAGCCAAGATTCAACTTGTCTACTGGCCTCCTTAGATAGAGAGCTTTACTAATTGGCTTTTATCTATGTGAATGTTTCTGTAAAGTGCCCTGAGACAACTTTGTTGTGATTTGGCGCTATATAAATAAACTGAATTGAATTTAATTAATCCATCCATTGGGCTGAAGGATATCAAAAGGACTCCCACCTACAACAAAATAATTTGTCTAGTGTTACATTATGAACTTTTTTCTTCTTTCAGTTGCTCCCTGTGTTGGGGGTCGCCACAGCAAACTAAGTTACATGAAGACTTGGCAGTTATTTTTATGCTGGATGCCCTTCCTGATGTAACCACAGGCCACCAAGCTACCACAGCCCTCTGTGTGGAGCACAGAGCTGCTATCTAGGACACCCAGAGGAGCAGATGGTGGGGGTTTATTGCCTTGCACAAGGGCCCAGAGTGGGGTGAATGAGGGCAGGAGTAGGTGTGGGTGCTTCACCTACCCCACCCACATTTTTGATGTTGTCGGTATCGGGGCTTGAACCGGCGATCTTCCCATCACAGACCCACCTTCTCTAACCTTTGCACCACCACTCTCCACCACATTATGACTTTTATGTTTACCATTTTATATTTGGATGGTAGTACCATACTAATATTGCATTTAAAGCATTCCTTCATTCATTTTCTTTACTTGTTTCTTCTTTCTGAGTTGCAGGGAGCTGGTGCATATCTCCAGTAGTCACTGTGTGAGAGGCGAGGGACACCCTGGACAGTTTGCAAGACACGTAGAGACAAACAAGACAAACAACCATTCACACTTTCACCTAGGCACAATTTAGAGTTACCGATTAACTTAAAATGCATGGTTTTGGTCTGTGCAAAGAAACCTGAAAAAAAAACACTCTTGCACAGGGAGAACATTAAAAACAGGGATGAGGCCGATCCGATCCAGTATCAGTATCGGGCTCTGATACCAGCATAGTTTACGTATCGGATGTTCCGATCCAACCTGCCGATATTTCCGATCCATGATGCATGTCTGTGGTTGCTCTGCACGTTGGCTTCAAACTATGGAATGGATTTCCTGAACAGCGGTGTGTCTCATGAGCCCAGAGTAATAAGACCTGCCTCACATTCAGGAAATCCATTTCATAGTTTGTAGCCAGCTACAACATGAGGACTGAGTTAGCAGCACTGTGGCTAACAGCTAACAAACTTTTCATCAAAACATGTCCGCTGTGTGGACGTATTTTACATTAGAAACACCACAAAACAAGACAGCAATGTGCAATGTCTGCAGAGCCATAGCGCCACATTAAACTGCGGTAAAGTTAGTTTTACAATGGACATTCGAGCTCCGTGGCTTCAGCGGTCTGTTATTTTCGTTCAGTCCGGAGAAGGCAGTCTGATTTCGGTCAGCCACGCTCAGTCTGTCCATGTTGGAGGAGGGGCAGACTGAGCGCGTCTGATCGAAATCAGACTGCTTGCTTCAGATTGAACAAGAAGAAGACATCGCTAAAGCCCCGGAACTCGAATGTTTACCGAGAAGTTGCAAAACTTCATCATAGTTAACGATCAACCGCTATCAGTTGTAGAAAACAAAGGATTTCACAGCTTGACTTGCAGCCAAGATATAGTTTACCCTCCAGGAGATATTTATCAGTACAACAGTAGACAATCAT
>NC_056506.1:23524511-23531137 GCF_014905685.2 Nematolebias whitei
ATCTGTAGCTGTTATCGTCTGTAGTTGTTAGCGTCTCTAGACTTTAGTATATGTAGCTGTTACATCTACACCTCCAGATGCAGGAAGAGGGCCACCTGCATCATGAAGGACCCCACCCACCCAGCACACACACTTTTTGCCCCACTCCCCTCAGGAAGGAGGTTAAGGAGCATTAAGTGTAGAACCACTAGACTGAGGAACAGCTTCTACCCTGAGGCTGTTAGACTCATGAATCTCTAACTAGAATAATGACTGTGAAAAACCATATCATGTTGCTGCTGATCTGTTTCATGTTGCTGCTGATCTGTTTCAATGTTGATGTGTTCATGCGTGCACATCTGCTCACAGACTCATGTTCATGTTTGTGGTGATGTTCAATGTTTTATGTTATGAGTGCTTAGTGTATATTTAGTTGATGTTTTTCTTAGTTCATATCTTAGATGTTATTACTGTTTTTCTTATACATTTTATTGTTGGATGTAACTGGGACCCTGTGTACATAATTTCGCTCCACCACATGTACCACATGAGGTGCGAATGACAATAAAGAAACTCTGACTCTGACTCTGATAAAGACGAGAATCTAAAGAAAAAGCATGAGACAGAACATAAATCCTCACAGATTTGACTACTGTTCTCTTTCCTGACACCCTCACTGTAGACATGTTGTACAACTTTAGATGAAAGCAAAATAATAATAATAATAATAGTAATAATAATGCTAAAGTTGGCTAACTTGATATTTCATTTAGACTTATCCAAACCTCATGGCTCATCATCAACATTGTTTCAATAAATAATCACACAGCTGAAAGCCACTGAGTAAGAAAAAATATATTAATCTTGACAGAGCTCAAGTTTTTGAAACTGCTAGTTTCTTTTTGTGGCCTACAGGGGATTAATTTATTTTACTCAAGATTGTGTAGAAACTACATTTTTCTGCATAATATAATTTAGTTTCTGAGATATTAAATCTAATGAACACATAAACTTCCTTGTTTATGCACAATGATCAGGGTTGTCAAGGGAGCCAACACCAGTCTCAAATCAAAGTAACAGAACTGCCATTACTTTGAGCTGCACCCTGCCCCCCACATTCTGCACAGGAAGTAAATTTTCTGACATATAGTAAATGGCATTCTTTCTGTCATCTCCCAAAGAGACAACACCGCAGAATGAAAGGAGCTCGAGTGAATGGCTAGAACGAATGAAAAGATTGCAGTTGTTGTAGTCACCGAAACACAACAAACGTTGTGACCACGCATTTTGAGTAGAGACAGTTTTATAAAAAAAACAAAAAGGAACGTATACAGAAAGTATAAAACATGTTTTTCATGTGATTTCAGTTGTGTACTCAGATCCTTTCACTTTTTTAACTCGACAAAATGGACCATTACCGAATGTGAGACTTAGACTTGATATTGTGAACATTACTTCAAAGATGAATGTCTGTATCCTGTTCTGTTCTTTGGTTCTCCTACCCCCCCTGCAACGCTTTCTTTTCTGCCCATTTTGTTCTCTGTATGAGCTCATTGGGCCCTGATTGGAGTGTGTCTATGTGTGGTGGAAGAGATGATTTCAAATGTGCATGCATGTGTGTTTGTGCGTGTGTTTGATAGGACATTATTTCACACCCCATCTCCGCATGCTCTCATCAGACACCATCTCAGCCAAATGGTTTGTGTGAGTTGAAGACTGTTTGCCTGGTGTGTGTGTTTATTTGTGTTTGTGTGTTTGAGAAAGAGAGCTAACATTGGTTGTTGACTGCAGCCTTATGTTTGTGTTTTTGACCATTGTTTTGTAGCTTTGCTTGTGTTGTTCCCTTCTATCTCATTTACATGAACAAACAAAGCAAATCAAGTTGAGAATTAACAATAATTAGTTCAGATAAAACAGATATGTATCAATAGAGTTGATGTTTTAGGGTGATATAGGCGTTTGGGGACCTATCAGCATCGGTGATAATTGTTCCATTATGCGCCGATATAAGTACTTCTGATTTTTACCACTAAAATGCTGGAACCAGCCATTATAATTGTACAATGTATTCAGCAGAGGGTGCATGCGGACTACTTTCAAGTCATGGCCGTCCACTTTAGGTTTCACTTTCACTTTCATCACAGCCAATGCAGCGAGCGATACATTGTAGCATATTTTGCTGAAGTTTGATAAGTTTAACTATCTGTAAAATAAAATAAAAATCAACAATAATAAAGTATTTTCAATCCTCCATTCCACTTGTCATTCGCTACGTGCCTCTCAAGTTAGCAAGCTAATGTTTAGATAGCCTAGCATAGACTATTGTCCTGTAAAACTTTATCCAGAACAATAAATCTAACATAGAGGTAAAATATATCAGTGTTAGTAACATTATCTTTGTCGTCCTCAATGAAATGCATTGTTTGTCTGAAATCTTTACTTTTCTGCAATGAAAAAACAAAACACCCGCTGCTGCAGTCAATACTAATTAGTATGGTTAGTCACCATACGTGACTGTTTAAACAATGGACAGGAAAAGTCGTCTCTTTGTTTAATTTATATTTTTGTATCACAGTTGATAACTTTATGGTGAACAGTGGATGATAGAAAATGTATACGGTCACATTTTCTATCATCAGTTAGGAAAACTGTTTTCATGACCAGTGCACCACTTGTGAATCTAGTGTGGGACTGGATAGAGGATTCAAGGATTGAATGATTTTTTATTGTTATACCAGCTCACATTTTCATGTTTATGGTAAGAAATTCAGACTCAGGTCCCAGATCAAAAAGCCTAACAATTAACAAATAAATAAATACAAAAGAGTACAAAAAAATAAATAAATAACTAAAATAAAATAAAATAAAAAAAATAAATATATATATATATGTGTGTATATATATAGAATAAAGTAAAAAAAAAGTAAGATGAAGCTGAATTAAGTGCAGCTCGAGTTCAGCAGTCTGACAGCTGCAGGGAAGAAACTGTTTCTGAGCCTGGTGGTCTTGTTCTGAATGCTTCTCAGCCGCCTGCTTGAGGGGAGGGGCTGGAACAGACTGTGCAGGATGAGTGGAGTCCTTCATGATGCGGAGCACCCTCCCCCTGCATCGTGAAGTGTAGAAGTCCAAGGTGGTGGGACGGCTGCTCCCCACAGTCTTCTGTGCAGCCTTAACCACCCTCTGCAGAGCCATCTCTCAGCAGCAGTGCAGCTGCCGTGCCACACAGTGATGCAGGTGCAGAGAATGCTCTCTACCACACAACGATAGAAGCTTCTCAGGTCAGAGCTCCCAAGTTCATCTCTCTCCATTTTACTTTGGAAGTACATATGCTGGTGGGTCTTCTTGACCATACAGGAAGTGTTAGCTCTCCAGGTGAGGTCACACTGGATATATGCACCTCCAGGTACAGTATCTATATTAGGAGGCCACCTCCACAGCTACTCCTCTGATGTTTAGGGGATGAAGAGGTTTCATGTCCCTTCTGAAATCCAACACCATGTCCTTGGTCTTATTCACATTGATGCAGAGATTGTTGTCTCTGCACCACTGTACCAGGTGTTCCACCCCTTCTCTGTATTTGGACTCATCATTGTTCATGATGCACCCCACTACTGCTGTGTCATCTGCAAACTTCACTATGTGGCAGCTGGAGTGTCTAGCTGAGCAGTCATATGTCAACAGAGTGAACAGGAGGGGGCTCAGCACGCAGCCCTGGGGTGAGCCAGTGCTGAAGGTGATGGAGGAGGAGATGATGTTTGGATCCTGACAGTCTGAGGTCTGTTGTTCAGGAAGTCTAGAATCCAGTTCCCCAGTGTGGGACTCAGTCCAAGAAAGGAGATCTTCTGCAGCAGGGTCTGTGGGATGATGGTGTTGAAGACCGAGGAGAATCCAGAAAGAGCAGACAGTTGTATGAATTTCTGCTCTCCAGGTAGGCGAGGTCTGTGTGGACCACCGATGGGATGGTGTCAGCAGTGGAGTGGTTCCTTCTGTAAGCATACTGATGTGGGTCATGACCAGCCTCTTGAAGCACTTCATGACTACCATTGTAGGATGATTGAAGAAGGCATAGCTACTTGAAGTTACTTTTTTCCCCCCCACATAGAAATATATTGGCTATATGTTTCAATTAATAATTATCTATTAGGTTCTGGACACTAGATGCTGCCCATGATGCCAGTTGTTGGTTTTTCTATGAGTACTTTTGATGTACATGTTAGAAAAAGTTCACTGAAATAGTAAAATAAAATATAAACAGTTTCAATAGCTTTAAATATGAAGTGGCTTGGGCTCTTTAAAATTAATTAGGAAAGGAGCCTTAAAGGGTCTTTTTGAATATTTTCTGATTTACCAAGCACACTCTTATAAAAACAAAAATATGTTTCACTTGTAAAGAATAAAAACTGCCAATTGCTGTGGCCAACAAAGAATAAATACAGTAAAAAAAATATCTTGTTTTCACGTTTACTTTATGGCCAAGACTGTTAAAAGTTTAAATATGGGTCTTTTTTCATGGTTTTCTGTCCATCCACTGCTTATTTTATTTTTTATTTTTTTACAACCATGCACTATTACTTAATCTGATGATGACAATACACAGCTTTGTTTACCCTCAATCAAATGCTCCTCAACCTCTTCTCATTACTTTTCTCTGTTCCTGATTCTCTTTGGGGTTTTATGCATATGCTGCTGTGTTTGTGTCATATCCCTCCCTGTCTTTTGTCCTCTGCCTCCTGTCTTTCTGTATGTACATCTACCCTATTTCTTTGTGGCTTCCAGCCAAGCAAACAATCAGTTAATTAACCAGCTCAGTCCCAGGATCATTGTAGCATCTCTCAGAGGAGCACTGTGAAGAACCTCACATCTCTAAATTTACAGCTTCATTAAGTGGACTCAAGTAAAGGAGAAATATTTTTGGGAAAAAATATCCAAATAGAAGCTTTTTGTGTGTACGCCTGTGTGTGTGTGCATGTGCATGAGTGCTGGCCTTGACTCCAGAGCTGGTGACTCAATTGCTCCCTAATGAAAACAAAATTCCTGTTTTTTTGCCTCTGAGGTGGCGATTGTTTTGGAGTAATAATGAGCCGTCCTCTCCTGCCGGCACAGATGCAATCAAGATCTCACACTCCTCCAAAATTAGGGTTGGAAGGCAACGAGCAAGGTGTCATTTGAGCACGTTTGTGTTGCTTGGCGCTGGTGCAATCACTCTGCAATATCACTTCCTTTGTCCTCACAGACAAACAGGCGTAATTGGCTATTTCCAAGGCTACTGTTCCTGATTGGCCATTCTGCCTCTTTCTGATTGGCCTCCATCTCTGCAACCAAAAGAGGAGAAAATAGCTTGTTAACATTTCCGTACTGTGTTTCCCTGCCTGTTTTGGTGATATAAAACATCAAGCCCTCTTGGAACTAAGCCATGATGACAACCTGTGTACCCCAGAAACTAAATCTTTACAGCCCCGTTGTTTCTCGTCTGCCAGTTGTGGCAACTTGTTATTCATGGATTGCAATGTTCTCTAGTAGTTGTATTTTACAAACATTGTAGATGCCCCCCACCCCCACCCCCACACACACACATACAGGTCCTTCTCAAAAAATTAGCATATTGTGATAGAAGTCATTATTTTCCATAATGTAATGATAAAAATGAAACTTTCATATATTTCAGATTCATTGCACACCAGCTGAAATATTTCAGGTCTTTAATTGTTTTAATACTGATGATTATGGCATACAGCTCATGAAAACCCAAAATGCCTGTCCCAAAAAATTAGCATATCATGAAAAGGTTCTCTAAACAAGCTATTAACCTAACCATCTGAATCAACGACATAACTCTAAACACCTGCAAAAGATTCCTGAGGCTTTTAAAAACTCCCAGCCTTGTTCATTACTCAAAACCGCAATCATGGGTAAGACTGCCGACCTGACTGCTGTCCAGAAGGCCATCATTGACACCCTCAAGCAAGAGGGTAAGACGCAGAAAGAAATTGCTGAATGAATAGGCTGTTCCCAGAGTGCTGTATCAAGGCACCTCAGTGGGAAGTCTGTGGGAAGGGAAAAGTGTGGCAGAAAACGCTGCACAATGAGAAGAGGTGACCGGACCCTGAGGAGGATTGTGGAGAAGGTCCGATTCCAGACCTTGGGGGATCTGCAGAAGCAGTGGACTGAGTCTGGAGTTGAAACATCCAGAGCCACCGTGCACAGGCGTGTGCAGGAAATGGGCTACAGGTGCCGCATTCCCCAGGTCAATCCACTTTTGAACAAGAGACTGCGTCAGAAGCATCTCACCTGGGACTGCTGCTGAGTGGTCCAAAGTTATGTTCTCTGATTACAGTAAAATTTGCATTTCCTTTGGAAATCAAGGTCCCAGAGTCTGGAGGAAGAGAGGAGACACAGGATTTGCATTGCTTGAGGTCCAGTGTCAAGTTTCCACAGTCACTGGGGTGTCATGTCAGCTGCTGGTGTTGGTCCACTGTGTTTTTTCAAGGGCAGGGTCAATGCAGCTAGCTATCAGGAGATTTTGGAGCACTTCATGGTTTCATCTGCTGAAAAGCTTTATGGAGATGAAGATTTCATTTTTCAGCACGACCTGGCACCTGCTCACAGTGCCAAAACCACTGGTAAATGGTTTACTGACCATGGTATTA
>NC_056506.1:23531237-23536027 GCF_014905685.2 Nematolebias whitei
TCTATCTATCTATCTATCTATCTATCTATCTATCTATCTATCTATCTATCTATCTATCTATCTATCTATCTATCTATCTATCTATCTATCTATCTATCTATCTACCTATATATGCATATATCTATATATGTATATATGTATACATGTATATATGTATATATGTATACATGTATATATGCATATATGTACAGGTCCTTCTCAAAAAATTAGCATACTGTGATAAAGGTCATTATTTTCCATAATGTAATGATAAAAATGAAACTTTCATATATTTCAGATTCATTGCACACCAACTGAAATATTTCAGGTCTTTAATTGTTTTAATACTGATGATTATGGCATACAGCTTATGAAAACCCAAAATGCCTGTCCCAAAAAATTTGCATATCATGAAAAGGTTCTCTAAACAAGCTATTAACCTAACCATCTGAATCAACGACGTAACTCTAAACACCTGCAAAAGATTCCTGAGGCTTTTAAAAACTCCCAGCCTTGTTCATTACTCAAAACCGCAATCATGGGTAAGACTGCCGACCTGACTGCTGTCCATAAGGCCATCATTGACACCCTCAAGCAAGAGGGTAAGACACAGAAAGAATATCCTGATGCATGCTCAATAATCCAGGTAGAAATAGAAAGCAAATAGAAAACACAGAAAGAAATTGCTGAATTGCTGAACGAATAGGCTGTTCCCAGAGTGCTGCATCAAGGTACCTCAGTGGGAAGTCTGTGGGAAGGGAAAAGTGTGGCAGAAAACGCTGCACAACGAGAAGAGGTGACTGGACCCTGAGGAGGATTGTGGAGAAGGGCCAATTCCAAACCTTGGGGGACCTGCGGAAGCAGTGGACTGAGTCTGGAGTAGAAACATCCAGAGCCACCGTGCACAGTCGTGTGCAGGAAATGGACTACAGGTGCCGCATTCCCCAGATCAAGCCACTTTTGAACCAGAAACAGCGGCAGAAGCGTCTGACCTGGGCTACAGCGAAGCAGCACTGGACTGTTGCTCAGTGGTCCAAAGTACTTTTTTCAGATGAAAGCAAATTTTGCATGTCATTCGGAAATCAAGGTGCCAGAGTCTGGAGGAAGACTGGGGAGAAGGAAATGTCAAAATGCCAGAAGTCCAGTGTGAAGCACCCACAGTCAGTGATGGTCTGGGGTGCTATGTCAGCTGATGGTGTTGGTCCACTGTGTTTTATCAAGGGCAGGGTCAATGCAGCTAGCTATGAGATTTTGGAGCACTTCATGCATCTGCTGAAAAGCTTTATGGAGATGAAGATTTCATTTTTCAGCACGACCTGGCACCTGTTCACAGTGCCAAAACCACTGGTAAATGGTTTACTGACCATGGTATTACTGTGCTCAATTGGCCTGCCAACTCTCCTGACCTGAACCCCATAGAGAACCTGTGGGATATTGTGAAGAGAAAGTTGAGAGACGCAAGGCCCAACACTCTGGATGAGCTTAAGGCCGCTATCGAAGCATCCTGGGCCTCCATAACACCTCAGCAGTGCCACAGGCTGATTGCCTCCATGCCACGCCGCACTGAAGCAGTCATTCATGCAAAAGGATTCCTGACCAAGTATTGAGTGCATAACTGAACATGATTATTTTGAAGGTTGGCGTTTTTTTTTTTATTATAAACACTTGTCTTTCATTGGTGGGATGAAATATGCTAATTTTTTGGGACAGGCATTTTGGGTTTTCATGAGCTGTATGCCATAATCATCAGTATTAAAACAATTAAAGACCTGAAATATTTCAGTTGGTGTGCAATGAATCTGAAATATATGAAAGTTTCATTTTTATCATTACATTATGGAAAATAATGACCTTTATCACAATATGCTAATTTTTTGAGAAGGACCTGTATATAAACTGAATTGAACTGAACTAAGCACAAACCTTTGCATTGCATCTCTTTCTCATGAAGTATAGAAAATTCAAATACCATAGTTTTAAGACACTATAAAAATAGATGATTATTACTTTCACACCTTGTGATTGAAAAGGACATGACTTTCTACTCAGTTTGTTGGTTTTAGTGGACAAAGTAACCAAACTTTTAATGACAAATGTCCAGGTTGTCCATGCCTCTAAATCATGTTGTACGCAGTTCTGACTTTATTGTTGCCCTGGCAACCATTTCTGATTTTTAAACCCTATAAAATTTTGATGGCCCAACAGTAGCCTGTCAGCTTTTTAAAGCACAATGTTGCTGCATACAGAGTCTGTGTAGAGCTAAAAAGTCATTCGTCACCTGCTTGATGTTTTTCAAACTAAAATAAATACCAGTACATAAAAGTTTTGCTGCCACTTGGGGGCAGTTTCAGTTTAGAATAATCTGAGGCACTGCTTTTCTTGATGGTGGTGCTTTGTTCTCCTCCTATAGCTTTGCTCTGCAGGGGGAAAGGGAAATCACAGTCTTGGAAGATCTGGTTTGCGGAGAGATGAACATGGTATTAAAAATATTCATGACAATCCAATGCAACTGTGGTTCACATTTTTCTCCTATGCTTTTTTCATTCAATATTATTTACTTTGGGTGGCACAGTGGTGCAGTTAGTAAAGCTGTTGCCTCCCAGCGAGAAGGTCGCCGGTTTAAATCCTGGCCAGGGGCCTTTGTGGGTGGAGTTTGCATGTTCTCTCCGTGCATGCGTGGGTTTTCTCCGGGTACTCCAGTTTCTTCCCACAGACCAAAAACATGCATGTTAGACTGATTGGTAACTCTAAATTGTCCCTAGGTGTGAGTGAGAGAGTGAATGGTTGTTTGTCTTGTTTGTCTCTATGTGTCCCTGTGATGGACTGGAGACATGTCCAGGGTGTCCCCCACCCATTGTACAGTGATAGTTTGACATGGGCAAAAGCGAAACCCATGACCCAAAAAGGAAGAAGCAGATAAAGATGATGGATGGATGATTTATTTTGAATTTTGGTCATCGGGCCTTTTTGGCCCGTGGGACTCCGGAAGCAGCTGATGGGTACCGGCAGTCCAAGCATGCGGCTCGGGTGGTTGCTGAGGCAAAAACTCGGGCATGGGAGGAGTTCAGAGAGGCCATGGCGAATGACTTCCGTACGACTTCGAGGCGATTTTGGTCCACCATCTGACATTTCGGGGGGGGGGGGGTATGCCACCAAGACTATTTATAGTGGAGGTGGTGTGCTGCTGAACTCAACTTGTGACATTGTGGGTCAGTGGGCAGAATACTTTGAAGACCTCCTCAATCCCACTGGCACACCTTTGACTGAGGAAGCGGAGCCTGGGGACTTTGGGTCGGGCCCTCCAATCTCTGGTGTTGAGGTCACCAAGGTGGTTAAAAAGCTCTTCAGTGGCAGGGCACCAGGGGTGGATGAGATTCGCCCGGAGTTCCTTAAGGCTCTGGATGTTATGTGGTTGTGTTGGCTTACACGACTATGCAATTTTGCGTGGACATCGGGGGCAGTTCCCCTGGATTGGCAGACTGGGGTGATGGTCCCCCTATTCAAAAAGGGGGACCATAAAGTGTGTTCCAACTACGGGGGATCACGCTCTTAAGCCTCCCTGGTAAGGTCTATTCGGGGGTTCTGGAGAGGAGGGTCCATTGGATAGTCAAACCTCGGATTCAGGAGGAGCAGTGCGGTTTTCGTCCTGGTCAGTATTGCCAGGTGAGAAATGTAGGATTATCGTACTAGAGACATAAAATTATCGTATTTTGAGGGAAATTATCGTATACCCGTCATAACCAAAATAACAAGTCTATTGATGCACTATAGTCACTCCAGTGTTGAATAGCGTCTAACAGGCACTCACAGCTTTGTGGCATCAGTACGGAATGGATTAATCAGCAGCTCCACAGTTGCGTAAGGCTAATGTGTCCTCCATAAACAATGACGGGCGGGAACTAATGAGCCCCCCTTCCATTTGTTCACTCATTTTCATCACTTCTTTTTCCAGACCGGCTCTGCTTCTTCTTTTCTTTTCCTCACTCATGGGGCGGGCGTAGCGGACTATTCAGCCAATCATGGCCATTGTTCTGAGGCAAACGCATACACGTCACTTGTAGGTCACATGTAGAAAAGTACAGATATGTGCAGCGTCAACAGTGAAGTGGGCGCTGTACCGGTCTGTTGTGGTGAAGAGTGAGCTGAGTCAAAAGAGGAAGCTCTCAATTTACCGGTCGATCTACATTCCTATACCCTCATCTATGGTTGTTGGGTTGTGACCGAAAGAACAAGTTCATGGATATAGGCGACCAAAATGAGTTTTCTCCGCAGGGTGTCTGGGTTCTCCCTTAAAGACAGGGTAAGAAGCTCGATCATCCGGGAGGGACTCAGAGTAGAGCCACTGCTTCTCCACATCGAGAGGAGCTAGTTGAGTTGGCTTGGGCATCTGGTTAGGATGCCTCCTGGACGCCTCCCTGGTGAGGTGTTCCGGGCTTGTCCCACTGGAAGGAGACCCAGAGGAAGATCCAGGACACGCTGGAAGGACTATGTTTCTCGGCTGGCCTGGGAACGCCTTGGAATTCCCCTGGAGGAGCTGGACCAAGTGGCTAGGGAGATGGAAGTCTATGCCTCCCTACTTAGGCTGCTACCCCCGCATGAATGCATGGATGGATGGATGGATGGATGGATGGATGGATGGATGGATGGATGGATGGATGGATCTATCTATCTATCTATCTATCTATCTATCTGTCTGTCTGTCTGTCTGTCTGTCTGTCTGTCTGTCTGTCTGTCTGTCTGTCTGTCTGTCTGTCTGTCTGTCTATCTATCTATCTATCTATCTATCTATCTATCTATCTATCTATCTATCT
>NC_056506.1:23536037-23537447 GCF_014905685.2 Nematolebias whitei
TCTATCTATCTATCTATCTATCTATCTATCTATCTATCTATCTATCTATCTATCTATCTATCTATCTATCTATCTATCTATCTATCTATCTATCTATCTATCTACCTATATATGCATATATCTATATATGTATATATGTATACATGTATATATGTATATATGTATACATGTATATATGCATATATGTACAGGTCCTTCTCAAAAAATTAGCATACTGTGATAAAGGTCATTATTTTCCATAATGTAATGATAAAAATGAAACTTTCATATATTTCAGATTCATTGCACACCAACTGAAATATTTCAGGTCTTTAATTGTTTTAATACTGATGATTATGGCATACAGCTTATGAAAACCCAAAATGCCTGTCCCAAAAAATTTGCATATCATGAAAAGGTTCTCTAAACAAGCTATTAACCTAACCATCTGAATCAACGACGTAACTCTAAACACCTGCAAAAGATTCCTGAGGCTTTTAAAAACTCCCAGCCTTGTTCATTACTCAAAACCGCAATCATGGGTAAGACTGCCGACCTGACTGCTGTCCATAAGGCCATCATTGACACCCTCAAGCAAGAGGGTAAGACACAGAAAGAATATCCTGATGCATGCTCAATAATCCAGGTAGAAATAGAAAGCAAATAGAAAACACAGAAAGAAATTGCTGAATTGCTGAACGAATAGGCTGTTCCCAGAGTGCTGCATCAAGGTACCTCAGTGGGAAGTCTGTGGGAAGGGAAAAGTGTGGCAGAAAACGCTGCACAACGAGAAGAGGTGACTGGACCCTGAGGAGGATTGTGGAGAAGGGCCAATTCCAAACCTTGGGGGACCTGCGGAAGCAGTGGACTGAGTCTGGAGTAGAAACATCCAGAGCCACCGTGCACAGTCGTGTGCAGGAAATGGACTACAGGTGCCGCATTCCCCAGATCAAGCCACTTTTGAACCAGAAACAGCGGCAGAAGCGTCTGACCTGGGCTACAGCGAAGCAGCACTGGACTGTTGCTCAGTGGTCCAAAGTACTTTTTTCAGATGAAAGCAAATTTTGCATGTCATTCGGAAATCAAGGTGCCAGAGTCTGGAGGAAGACTGGGGAGAAGGAAATGTCAAAATGCCAGAAGTCCAGTGTGAAGCACCCACAGTCAGTGATGGTCTGGGGTGCTATGTCAGCTGATGGTGTTGGTCCACTGTGTTTTATCAAGGGCAGGGTCAATGCAGCTAGCTATGAGATTTTGGAGCACTTCATGCATCTGCTGAAAAGCTTTATGGAGATGAAGATTTCATTTTTCAGCACGACCTGGCACCTGTTCACAGTGCCAAAACCACTGGTAAATGGTTTACTGACCATGGTATTACTGTGCTCAATTGGCCTGCCAACTCTCCTGACCTGAACCCCATAGAGAACCTGTGGG
>NC_056506.1:23537547-23544488 GCF_014905685.2 Nematolebias whitei
TATATATATATATATATATATATATATATATATATATATATATATAGAATATTTATGCTGTGTAGCTCAGGGCCACTGTAGGATTTAGTGAATAGAGTCTGAGATAATTCACAACAAAACTAGCAATGAGCAGAGAAAGTAAAGGCTCAGTAGGATAATGGCAGAGTGAAACACCACTGTTTGATTGACACCTTAAGCATTAATAAGCTGGAATTACCTCAAACAACAATGGTAACGCTGGATATTTGCTTGAATCTATCCTGCCTCGGCGAAGAGCTGTTAGACCCATTGTATACAAAAACCTAAGGAATTGTTTGTAAGTAGAACAGTTTAGCATTAAGTGTTTCTGGGTTAGAGTATTTCAAATTACCGGTAGGTGCAATTTTCTGCAAAGCTCCAAACACAGCAGTTCTTTGACTTTGGTAAAGAGAAACAGAATGAAACATTATATATGTCCAAAGCCAACATTGCATGATTTAGATTCTGCTCATTTTGTTGATGCACTTTAGCTAACTTTTTTAGAATAATTAAGTAAAATATGAGATTTGAGTCTATTACAAGTGATTACTTAAGGTGATATATTTGTTGTAGAGAAAAGCAAAATGTCAGTGTGTTTTTGTCGTACCTAATATAATCAGACATTGCTCTTTCTTTAAATATCAGAGCATATATATCTTTGATTTTACAGATTCCATCTTATTGCAGAATCTTTTCTTTGGTTTGCCATGAGAAATGCTGCAAGCTTATAAAAGAAGTGACAGATGCAATATCCTGTTTATAGTATTTTATTAAAGATTAAAAAAAAGAAAAAGAGAAACAGTCACAGATCTTGATGCATATCAACCAACATGTTTTGAAGATTTTATGAAGGATCTTATGAATTCTGCAGTTGACAGTGAGAAGTGCATGCACATTGACGTATGTGGGACCGGAGGCCTTTCCTTTTTCTATTCTATCATCTGGGCAATCATGTAACTACCTGTGTCTGTTTGTCTGTCAGTCTACCAGCAAAATGTTTGATACCAGTGGTTGTATTTTAATGAAATTCTTAGAAAATATTAATTGACTGGTTAACATCACAAAAATTACAAATCATTACAAAAATATCCATAACTCAGTCAGTTTTTACAGATATTCACAGATTCTTGTACACCTTCAAACAAGGCCCCAAAAATGCAGAATATGTGAAATGTTAAAATTAAATGTATTATGTATTAAATATAGAATATATTTTTTCAATGTACCTTTAATTTTTTTATTTTGATAATTTTTCTTATTTTCTGTAAACTACTTTGAAGTTTACCAAGAAGATTTTAATTCATGAACTTACAGTTATCCAATCAGAGTCTTTTAAATTTCCTTCTAGAGCAGGAACATCCTTGAAGGAGATTTCTCATTTGTTAGGACTTCATTGTTGGGAGAGAAGGCACAGCTCAGTCTCTTCAGGATGATTTTGTTCATGAACTGGCAGGAAAATGAACCAATCACGATGTTAATATAGAGCAGGTGGGACCAGGACACTGGCAATGAGCCTTTGGGAATCTCATTTGGGTTTACATGGATACTTTTCAATATTACAGTTGTCTTTTGGTTCCATTACAATTTGACACAAACACTTAGTTCTGTGGGTTATTGTAAACTTTCTGTGTGAATGATTGAAATTACATATTGTACTTCTAAATGCAAGACACTGAGTGAGACGTTTTCAGATTATGTGCTCAGATATGTTCAGGTTGTTGTTATTAACTGCAAAAGAAATGGTTCAGAAGTTGTGCAAAAAAGGGAGAAAGCACTTCCTGTTTAACAATATTGTGATTTATAAAACTGAAAGTGACATAATCAGACTGCAACTTTATTAGTATTTATGAGGTGGCTACAATAGCAATTCTTTTTAGCAGAAGAATAGTCCGCCACTGCATAGACTGAGATAAATTTGGTGTGACAGTTGCTGAAAATCACATTTTTGGAGTTCATGGTGGCTAATATGCATTCCTTCTAATGCTGCTTTTCTATTAGTAATGGTACGTAAAACCGGTCCCTTTTTTCAGAACCCTTGGCTCTGTGGCTCCAACCAGGCCGAGCAGGTACCAAAACGTGACGTCAGAACACTGTCGGTCACTGATTAGTCAGGGGGTTGAGTCACTGGCTGTTTGAGAGATTTCACAATAATCAATCCGCCATTTGCAATTACTGGTGTTCGAACTCGATGAGCAGCTGGACCTATTTTAAATATTTTAAAAACAATAATGACAACACTGTGGTCTAATGCGGAAGTGCAGGTGTTTTTTGTGCTTAGTGGCTGACAGCAAATTCAGAGTGAGCTAGATGGAGCTCTGTCAGTCCCCGTGGTCCTCTCCACCGGAGCCCCCATCAGGGCGAGCAGGGTGTCATCTCCCCGACTTCGAGCTCTGCTGATCACCGCAGAAGATCCTCCCTGCTGCCGACTTGGGGCTTGGGCTCCGGATCCCGGCTATGCTCGCTCTGCGGTCTCCGAGCTCCGCTGGTCACCACGGAGGATCATACGAGCTGCTGACTCGCAGTAGGCCGTTGCCAGGACTCCAACCTTGCGTGCTCATGAAGGCTGAACCCCGATCCCGGCAGATGGGCAGACTGGGACGGGTTTGACGCACGGAGGGTGGAAATGATTTAAAAAACATTTTATGTATTAATTTAATTTTATTTTTTTAATCAGTGAAGATTAAAAAAATAAATGAACAGTACCGGCTTTATCATGAAATCCTGTTTTAAAGAAGAGATACAGCCTTTAGTTTCAACTTTATTCTAACCCACAGATGTACAAATCACAAAACAAGAATTAAACTTTAAAGCAATGCTAAAAATAAAAATCTGAACAAAAAACAAAACTACATATCTAAATAGCACAATAAAAGTAGACACATTGAGAGCAAATACATCAAATGATGAAGAAAATGTATACAATTTTAAATATAGATGTTTTTGTAGAATCTGCTCCATCAGAGATTCAATGGTGAACTAAAGTTCATTAAACGTTCATTAGCAATATATATATATATATATATATATATATGTATATGTATACAGTATATAGTATAATTAGATCATTTTAATAATTAAATAGTCTGTATTCTTTTTAATTTACCAGAAACTTCAAAATAAATTCTCACCCTGCACTGAAACTTGTTTCAGCGTCTCACCACCACCAGCTGATGAAACGCGTGATGTCAATTTGAACCTCGCCCACTGGAACTTGTACTGAAAGCATAATGGAAACACAACATGTACCGTACCGAGCCAAGTAGAGCCGTGCTGTACCGGTATTAAAGGTACTAATGGAAAAGGAGCATAAGAACGATAGTTAAATGTCTAAAAATCTGTTTCCACTTCCTACAGATGACTGATTGAGTACCAGCCCAGACCTTTCACACTACGCCAAGATTTTGTCCATCTTTGTCTCATACTGTTTTGTTTTAAAATACCTACAAATATTTAAAGAGTTCTTTCTTCTCTGATAACAGACAGAAAATGAGAACCCAAAGATGTATCCAGAGATTTGGAGCACAAGCAGGTGAATACAGGGCAGCCTGAATGATGAAAAGACAAAAACTCAGTGTGTGGCTGAATCATGTAAAACTGCTTATATGAATTGCACACTTGTGCCAGCACCCTACGGACAGCTTGACTGCACATCTTAACTCCAGAAAAAAAAGAGCTAATTTTAAACACATTACACTGTTTTTTACTTAGTTACTTAAATAGTAAAAAAAACATAAGGTTGTTTATGACATCTTAATTCTAATAAATTAAGCTATTAAGCTGAAAAAAATGACATATAGTAGCATTATACTTTTACAAACTTATATGAAGAATTTATGAAATGTGATTTTGGGGATTTTGTCTCTTAAGTAAATACACAATGTTTCTTTTGAATGTTATTAGTGCTATTTCACTTTTTTGCTTAACTTTGCACATTTGAATGGTTGTTCAAGTTTAGAGAAACTGTATGGTTAGATTTGAACAAAAATAAGTCTTTGATGTAAATGCACTCTGTCCAATTTCACAATTTGCCATGAAACTACATATATAATTATAGTGAAATGCATTGATTTTCTCAAGTTTGTTCCACTAACAGTTATGTCATAAGTATATAGCTTGTTATATTCCTTTTATCTAATAACTTGAAAGGGAAAACAAGTGCAAGAATATTGCTATTAAGGGATGTTTTATTGTTTTTTGGAGGAGTCATTAGCACTTGGAACAGTATAAGTAGTGACTTAGAGGAAGGGTTCCCAGTGAGTGCATGTCATTAACACTAACCAGTAAACATCCAGTCGTCAATTCATCCATCCCTCCAGTTACAAAGGCTGACTCCTTGTGCCCTGTAGCCCAGGACAGGGCCTCTCTGTGGGGGACAGTAGTCAGCTTTGTTTCCATATCATGCCTCACATTCCCCAGACCTGCCCTGGTTCCCTGACATGCCTACTCTGTAGGCAAGCAGCCCAACCACCCTTCCAGCCAGTGACCCAACTTCTATCCACACAGCCAGTCAGCCATCCATTCATTCATTTATCCATCGAGCGGCTGACTTCTTGTACCCCCTTCTGGCCCAGAACAAGGCCTCTCTCTGGGGGACAGTAGTTGGCTTTGTTCCCCCCCACTCATGCCTCACATTCCCCAGACCTGCCCCGGGTCCCCCCTCAAGGCAGAGGCCACTGGGAGGGGCATGGGTCTCCTTACGCCCCCCAGTTCTCTTTCTTTTTCTGATATTATCACTATTTAAGATTCCACTATGATCATAACAGCAACTGCTTTCTTCAACAAGGTTTTCTCATTACTCACAAGCTTTATTTTTAATTCTTTAAATCTAAACTGGAAGTGTCTCGTGGTTGTAATTTTTTCCCCATCAGTATCAGTAAATACGTGCATTGTATGTACAAGATGTACCAAAATAAAATGTATTAGATCTGCATAATTATTATGTTTTCTCCTTATGATCCTTGTTTCAAACTCTAAAAGCCAAGTTCCTGAGCCCACATCAAGCGCTGACACCTTGTGTGATGCAACCTGAGATCCTGAGCAGATCCAAGTTCAGCTCCATCCACCAGCTCACCTCCTTACAGCTGCTTGCTTGACACAAAAACACACCAAACCCCCTGATCCATTACCAGAGGCTGTCTGTACCTACAGCCCACTCCCTTTCAGCAAGAAGAAGGGTGGAGGCGTAGGCAATAATTAAAGATGGAGGCCTTGCTGTCACACAATGGCTCCACACAGAGCAGGCTTTTATTGCGTGTATTTTTCTCAACAGGAGAGTGGGCAGTCTACCCTCTGTGAGGATTTAATTGGTTTAACAGCTGGAGAGGAGAAAGCAGAAGGAGGAGAAACGACAAGGAGGGGTGATAACTATAGAGAGGAAACAAAGACATGGGAGAAATGTGTTAGTCAGTGGGATTTCAAAATTGCTCCGTCTAATGTTGATAAATTTATCAGCGGCAGGGTGATTTTAGATATACTGTAGGTGCATTGCAGGGGAAATTATTCATTTGCAGGCCCCTGACTTCATCTACAGTCTGTGTTCATAAGAGTCCGTCCAAATTCTGACTTTTAGACACAAAAAAACACCAGGCGTTGGTTTCTTGGCAGGTAACATTTACCCTGCAGCATTGTGGATGGACATTATAATACATATATAAGACCTGAAGTTTTAATGAGAGCCTGTCTTTTTTCCCCCAGAATTTTTAAAGACTCCACAATGTTCATTAATGGAAATAACATGCACATTCAGACAGACTTGCTCCGTCTCAAACTTGTCCTAAATGCCGATAAAATCAAAGGGATGCTTTTTTCAAACAGGAAGTCAATCCCTGCAGTTCTTCCTCTGATTTTATCCTCAAATCAGAGTCAGAGATTCTTTATCATCATTCGCACCACATGTGGTACAGAGCGAAATTATGTACACATGGTCCCAGTTACATCCAACAATAAAATTTAAAAGAAAAACAATGATAACATCTAAGATAAGAACTAAGAAAAACGTCAACTAAATATACACTAAGCACTAATAGCATAAAAACATTACGTCGAACATCAGCACAAACATGAAATGTGTTGAAAAATGGTGTCCCTATTGAGTTTGTCGATTCCTATAAATATTTGGGTATCTTGGTCAACTCTTTTAAGCTTCACCTGGAAAATCTAGTAAGGAAACTGAAAGTTAAACGGTTTCTTTTTCAGAAATAGATCCTGTCTAACTCTGAATGCTAGGAAACACCTTGAAACTGCAACTTTCCTTCCCTCCATTGACTACGGTGACAAGGTCCTGGAGAACCTGCGTGTGCAGCTGAGATGTACGCTGTGGGGTACGTCATGGATGCGTGGGGAGTGTGGCAGCTGATGTGCCTCTCAGTCCTGTGTCAGGAGGACGCTGAAGACATTTACATATTTAATTTATGATAGCAGGGACTCTGCTTTTTGGCATCGGCGGGGCTCTGTTTTATCGACTTTTGAAGAAGACATCGGCAGCAGTTTCGGCCATGACAAAGCTTCCAAGTCAGTGTGAAGGTTTGGTTCGTGCTGTGAGTACTCAAAATCAGCTGATTTACGAGCTAAACCGTAAGGTGAAGGTGATTTATGAGAATTACAGGCCACCTGCGACTTCTGGGACTCATCAGCGCGGTGGGAGCAACCTTGAAGGAGGCTCATAACATGGATCAGTGGAATGGATTCCCACAATCAGGCCATTTTGGAACTAGAATGTCCAGATGGACTCAAGGCTGAAGAAAAAATCTGTCTGCCTGAAGAAAATCAACAATCAAAGCTTATCTGAATCTGACCCCCCGCTGGCCTCAGAGATGGGCCGACTATCAAATTTCTCCTGGGTCATGGGTAACCAAGGACAAAAGCTTCATTAATTGCGCATATTTTGAATGAATGTTACAAATGTGTTCATTCCTACAAAACAG
>NC_056506.1:23544588-23546906 GCF_014905685.2 Nematolebias whitei
TTCTGTGCAAGCTTATCAGAACTGTCGGCTAAAACAACATCTTCAGAAACTGTGGCTGATCTGAAAAACCCTCATGGACAAATCTCAACACTTTGCCATCAAATGCATATGTAATCATGTTTTTTAATTGTGCTTGCTGATAGAGTTTTTCGATGTCTCAAATCGTGTCCTGATAGACAAGATGTGAAAGATCTTTTTTGTAATACTATTATCTACCCTCATGTTTCTCCCCCTTTTCTATCAGATTATTATTCTGAAAAAGGATAAGAAAAGCCGTGCCTAGTTATAGTAGCAGTTTCGTGCACTATGTCCATTTTCTGGACGACTGCATGTACATGTTCTCGTTGTATCTCGGTGCAATGATAATAAAGCTTATTCGGATTCTGATTATCTACATATACTGTATGCTCCTACAAGCACCCTGCAGATGCTGGATGCTGCCTATCACGGTGCATTAAGATTCATAACTGGTTGTAACTACCGTACCCACCACTGCACCCTGGTTAAGTGGTCATCATTAACTTCACACAGATTCTCCCACTGGTACATTTTCATCTTTAAATCACTTGTGCCTTCATACATCTCCTCCTACATCTCTGTGTGAGTGCAGCTACAGCGTGCGCTCCCAGGACATTATTACCTGCAGTGTCCCATCAGTGAAGACTGAACTAGGCAAAAGGACCTTCTCCTACTCCGCTCCTGTTTCCTGGAATATCTTGCAAAAAGATCTGAAGCTCTCAACCTTGACCTCTAGTGACTTAACATCTGTTAAGTTCCTGGCAAAAACCACTGCAGACATGTTTCAGTTTTTAGTTTTCTAAATCACCTTATAATCTAGCTGTTTTTATCTCTTTTCGCTACTTTTCCTTTTGCCTGTCCTTTTGTTTGCTATTTTGTTTTGATAAAAAAAAAAAAAAAAAAAAAAAGAAATTTAAATTTTGTATGCTTCTTTTGTGACCGTCTATTATTGTTGTTGTTATTCACTGTTGTCATCACTCTTTGTTAAGAAATCAGGTCTCTTGTAAATGAGTCCCCGAGGCTCAATGGGATTAACCTGTCTAAATAAAGGTTGAATGAAAAAATGTTTCTCACCCACCTTTTAAGGGGAGGTACATGTGTTTTCAAATCCTTCTTGTTATTTTTTTAATGATTCAATGGCTCATGCTGACATCTTTTTCTAATTTTTGTCAATAAAACAAAACAAAAAAATTAGTAGAGAGGAACCTTAAGGAAATGTGTGGTTTTAACTAATGGGTATCCATTCTTTGGTTAGCACGATAAATATGGCTACAATTCATGGGATTAACTTACTATTTTTGTTTGACGTCGTATGACCATTAAACTTCTGTGATAAATCCACAACGACAAATATTATTCCTTGGTGTATAATGAAATATGCAGTATAAAGCTTGGAAAAGCTAGAAGCCAAGGAGGTTGCTTGTAGCTACTTAGCTTCTTCGCACGTCAGCGCTGAAACTCCAGAAGACGCTGATTGGCTGGAATGAAAGTTCACCTTTGATTTCATTGGTTGAATTTTTTACTTCTTCGTAAACTTCCGTTGTCACTACACAAATCACGTGACATCTGTTTTGACTGGGGGGGGGGGGGGGTCCTTCCTCCACTCTGCATGCAAATCATGCTCTGTATACAAAAAGAAAGAGCTTTGGAACATACGTCACTGCGTTGGGGGCGTGTGGAGGCGTTCCCGTCTCTTCCACCATTTTTATATTCCTCAGGAAAAAAAACAAACTCAGGTGTCTGTATCCTCCTTTATAATGCTGAAAAGCAGCTCAAAACAAAGTGGACTATATTGTGACAAACTTTTCCCGGATGATTAAAAACGGTACATGGAAAAAATAAGTAAAATTGGAAATGTCGCCCCTTTGAAAAAATAAAAAAGGAGCAGAGACCCGGAGTAATATTTGCCTCCACGGACATTCCCAGTCATTTTATCAGACATGGTGCGTGTCAGTGCTTACACCGCAAATAATTTAAAGAATTACAAGTTACTGGAAGCGCTTGTCCAATCTATGAAGGGCTGGGTGCACGATTTGGACATTTTTAAAGCCCCAGATTGAGAATATGTTGTGGTTTGAACAATGATACGTTGTTCTTGGCTCCTTAATTTTACATAAATTATTAATGTACATTATTTTAGAATCAATCAACCTTCTGTGTATTCAAAAATTGTGAACACTTGATTTTTAAAGTATGTTTTTAACTTATTTACAAAGCTCCAAGTTGAAATGGTTAATTACCTTATTTTTAATGACTTGAGCTCATCTAATAACATGTAGACTTCAAATCTTGATTAGATT
>NC_056506.1:23547006-23558560 GCF_014905685.2 Nematolebias whitei
TTTATTAATCCCAAAGAGAAATTATTTGTTGTTGTAACTTGTTATCCTCATTTCATTAAGAGATGTTATAGATACTGATGGCTGTAGGCAGGAAGGATCTCTTGTAAAGGTCCATCCCACAGTGGATCCTAAGAAACTGGCTGCAGATGCCGTCCGGTCTGTCCACCCAGACTCGGCTGGCCTCTTGGTTCCCCTGGGCTGTAGGACCGCCCAAATGCTGGGCAGAACTCCTCCCAGAGCGATAGCCACTCCTCCCAGCAGTCTGTCGAGCTCCTCGTCGCTGCAGACAGCCGATTGTAGGTGCCAAGGGACGATCCTTTACTTCCACTGTCATGAGACCTGTTTCCTTCTAGTTCCAGGATCTCAGTGTTCGGGCACTCAAGCACAGCTAGCAGGTAGATGAGAATGCATCCACAGAACATCTTTTCAACTGTGTGTTCACAGGTTCTGCACTCTCAGACTCTGAGCCACCAGAACACCGTGGGTCATGCTGAGCAACACTGTGTCTACTCAGTGTAAACAAAATGGAGTGTGAATCATGAGGATGATGTTCAAAAGGCCTACATTAAAATTACAGCTAGCAGTACAAAAATCTAAAAGTTAAATGTGGTTTCATCATAAACACCAACATCCCTGAACTTGGAGCATCTCCCGATGGACTCAATGTGTGATTGCTGCTGCCTGGAGAAAGTTTCCTTACAAATATAGGACATGCAGCATGCAGCAGGCTGTGGAGGCAGGCAGTGAACTTCACCTGAAGAAACATCATCCATACTATGCACAGGTACATAATCAAACCACTGTGACCTTGTGTGGAGCCAGAAAGACATGGCTGCTGTCCGTGTGTCTCCAGAACAGGAATTTTGTGAAGCTCGTCTCCAGAAAGCACGAAGCTTCTTAAAGATATTTCTCAGAGCACGTTTGTACTGCAGCTTCAAGGGAGACATAAATATGTAAATCATGCTGTTAACTTATATTTGCACATTTTGTGTAGCAATTTTCTATGAAATGTATTACCTCACACAATTTTCATCATGTTTGTTACTAGAAATGTTTAATTACATAAAATGTTTACTTCAAAATAGGATCTGTTTCATTACATGTTTATTTCTTACCTGAAATATGTTAATACATCAAATATTTACTACAAATGTGATCAAGTTCATCATGTTTACATGTTCCCTGAAGTGATGAATCAAATGTTTCATGAATGTTTACCACATGAATTTTTATTAAATGAGAAAAAACAATCACTTGCAAGTTTTTATTCAACTGTAAATATATTTCAAATCAATGAGTGCAGCAAATATATTTTTTTCTCCAATCTACATTTTACATGTAGCAGCATGTGCAGGTTTCATTAGCATTAGGTTTACAACCACACTAGAACACATGTTCACTAAACTACAGCACACACACAATGTTAAGAAGTGTCACCTCTTCACCCTCACATGTACGCACCAGTATAGTTAACTGGTATATTTCTGTGTAACATTGTGTATTTGTTTCTCATGCAACCAATCACTCTTTCCACATTAATTCTAAGGTGTGCTCGTGTGTGGTCAACATCCTTAGCATCATGTTCACATCTCCATTTAGTGAATGATGGGATTTGAACCTCAGCACATCATTCATTTATACTTTTGTTGGATGTAACTGGGACCCTGTGTACACAGTTGTGTTCCACCTCATGTACAACATGCGATGTGAATGCCAATAAAGAACCTTGTTCGTGACTCCCACTGTCTTTAATATCAAAGCCTCTGTCATAACACAACGTCCCCGGGTAATAATCTGGAGAGAAGGCCACAACTTTGTTATGAGCTTGTCTGATGGACGTCCATCCCTTGGAAAGAAAAGAAAGACACAGGTATTAGACAGAGTTTGATGTGACACCTTAAAAAGATGGCAAAGATGCTGAACAGGATGCATTAGTGTTGGTGGAACCATTGAAATTGTGAGGTTTTTTATAATGCTGGTAGAAAATGCCTAACAGTGTTAAACAATGACAACAAGATGGCAAAGCAATGAAGTCCTGTATAATATTTAATACTATAAAAATTATTTGTCCAGCTGTTTTTTATTCAGCTCTGAGCTCCCTGTTCTCCTGTAACAGACGGTTTATTTCTGCTCTTCTTTTATTCACACATTGTATTTGTACCTTTTTGCTGCTGGTTCATGTTCCTCCTCTCCATCATCTGCAGCCTCACTGAGCTCCTCTCCTGGAGTTTCATCCACTTCATCTGAAGGTTTGTCTTGAAGAGGACATATCAGAACACAGGTCAGTATTACTACAGTAAAAGTGACAACACTAGAAACTTTAAACAGTTTATTTCACAATAATACAGATGTCCACTCTGTCTAAACTCAGACTAAGTTACATGCAAAATATAAACCCGACCTAAACCAGGTTGGCCCACTTCTATGAACATGAACTAAACATGAGTACACCTGGACAAAATCATGGCACAAATTTATGGCACAACACCAACAAACTGAATTCAGACACTCACCAGAATGTCTGGAACAAACCAACAGGTATCTTGGGACGCTGGAGAAAGTTATGAGGACGTCTCACTGTCTCCTTCTTGTTACGTCCTACACATGAGCTCCCTCACGTTGTTTCCTGGTGGAGAATCGTTGGTTACGTACTGTAACCCCAGATTCTGTGAGTATAGGTGTAGCCTTTTAAGGCTGTTGCTGGTGGGTTTTATCCGCGAAGTGTAGCACTGAAAACTTTAGTCCACGCCCACCTGTTGTGTGGGCCTCACCCGGTCCGTATAAATTACGTTGAGAGCGGGTAATCGACTCCCAAATAGCTTTTTCTTCAGCCATTTAGGAGCCAGTGAGGCCCAGCGCTTAAAGGGCTACGCCTATACTCATAGAATCTGGGGTTACAGTACGTAACCAACGTTCTATTTCGTATAGGCTTCGCCCTTTAAGGCTGTTGCTGGTGGGTTAAAGGTGAAGCAGGATGTAAATGGTAAATGGAGCTTACTTCTATAGCGCCTTCCAGCCCCCTATGAGGGGCCCCAAGGCGCTTTACAGTACCAGCCATCCACCCATTCACACGCACATTCATACACCGGTGGCGGTAGGCTGCCATGCAAGGCGCCATCCAGTCCCACCGGGAGCAACTCGGGGTTAAGTGTCTTGCCCAGGGACACAACGGCACATGGTGTGGGAAGTCGGGATTCGAACCTCCAACCTTCCGATCAGAGGTCGGCTGCCACTACCACTGCACCACGGCCGCCCACCGGCATGTAGTCTATGCCTCACTGCGTCCATTCAGACACAATATGAAGCACCTGCTTGCACCAAAAAACATTTCATCACTCAGCCTTCTATGTGCGTAATACACACTAGAAACATGTCTTAACAGGGTTTTAAAGCTACTTAGAGAGGTCAAGGTCGAGAGCTTCAGGTCTTTTTGCAAAGTATTCCAGGAAACAGGAGCGGAGTAAGAGAAGGCCGTTTTGTCTAGTTCAGTTCTCACTGAGGGAACACTGCAGGTAATAATGTCCTGAGAGCGCACGCTGTAGCTGCACTCGTGTAGAGACATGTAGGAGGAGATGTATGAAGGCAGCAGACCAAGAAGTGATGTAAACATGAAAATGTACCAGTGAGAGACTCTGCGTGAGGTTAAGGATGACCAGTTAACCAGTGAATACAGGGTGCAGTGGTGGGTACAGTAGTTACAGATGGTTATGAATCTTAATGCACCGTGATAGGCAGCATCCAGCATCTGCAGGGTTCTTGTAGGAACGTTCATGTAAATAATGTCACCGCAATCAATGGAGGGAAGGAAAGTCACAGATACAAGGCGTTTCCTAGCATTCAGGGTTAGACAGGATCTGTTTCTGAAAAAGAAACCCAGTTTAACTTTCAGTTTCTTTACTAGGTTTTCCACATGGAGCTTAAAAGAGAGATGTGAGTCGACCAAGATACCCAAATATTTATAGGAATCAACAAACTCAATGGGGACACCATTTAGATTCCTATTTCTGTAAGTTCCAATACATCTTTCTCACTGCTCTAAGAAATTGGTGTAAAAATATCTATCTATAAATATATATGTTTAGTACCATCATTATTTATCTTTATTATTATTGTTGCAATTACTTCACACGTACTGTATGACCTCACAAAATTTTAAAGGGTTTAATTATTCAACCTAGTCAGTAAAAAAAAAAAAAAACATTCAATGACATAATTAGGTCACACGGGTAGTAAAACTTTTCAGGTTTTAGTCTTTAAGATTTATTTTAAAGAATTCAGGGGTTTTTTTTATTTAAAATTTTAGATTTTTTTTTTAGAAAACAATACAACTAAAACAAGTAACAATGTAAATAGACATTTGAGTCACATCAGCTCAGGTGTTACGGTTAACTGCCTGCTCAGATGTGTTGGGTGGCGTTAAAATAAGCTCCGTTTTCTCGTTAGCTTTGGCTGTTCCCCAGCTGTACTATGTAACTTTAATGATTCTAATGATCCCATCAGGGAGCTGAGTGTAATAACTGCTGTCATTGCACAACTTTCTCAGCACACTAAGGGAGTGTGTTTACCTCGATGAGTTTGCACCCCGCTGATCTCCTACACTTGCTTTGGTCTTGCTGCTGGTTTTATTCAGCACTTTGGAGTCAGCTGTGCATTTGTAACAGAGGAATAGAAAGTGTTATTTTATACATGTACATTGTAGCATAAATGAGTGAATGGAGGAAGAAGGGTAACACTTTAGTACACTTATTTGTTTTGCACTCGTTACAGCAGGGCACCAGCTGGTCAGTATATGGACCAACAACAACTTAATTAATGTATTCACCCTTTAATAATCAGAACTAAGTCAATGGAGTAGAATCCGTTAACTACAGGGAATTCTATACCATAACATGAATATTCATTCAAATGAGGAGACCAAATTTGTCTTTTGAAGTTTTATATAAAAAATCATTACTCAAGATAAGAAACATCAACAGTAATAAACAAATTGAACAACACAAATGCTAAAGGATAATAATTTGGAGAATAACTTGCTTGAATGAAAAGTAATTCACTAAGTAATTCACTGAGCAGGAATCATTTTGACTTTTATACACACACAAATTTAGACACAGTTTTAGTATTTGAAAAATATAATGCATATAATGCATACTCAAAAATCCAAGTACAAAAATCTAACAAAGTGGAGTCAGGTCCTCTGGATGGATTATGGATGGTTCTGGATGATTGATCCACTATGAGAAAGTGTTATTTATAAGACTCAGTTTATGCAGCTCCTCAGACTGATGAAGTCTTGGATTAAAGACGAAATGTTTCAACAAGATTTTAATTATGTTTTTATTTTGTAATCCATCCAGATGACCTGATTCAACGCTGTTAGATATTTGATAAATTGTTTACTTTGGAATTTGGTTGAGAAATATTATTTAATGACTTGCGACCAGTCCAGTGAAGGTCCCCACAACCCTAAAAGGAAGAAGTGGGTAATGATAATGGATGGATGCATATTATTTAATGTGACTAGATCAAGTCATTTGTTATCACTGAAAGCCAGGAAATGATTTATCAAGATGCATAGGCTAAAATGGCATAATCAGACCCAAAGTGACCTTCATGCCTTTAGGTGCACAATGCCCCTAGGTACCCATCACAGCCTGATGCTCTTAACAGGTACTATGCCTGCTTTGAAGACCCAAATAGACCACCCAGCATCTGAAGAGAGTTCGTCAGTGTGACCTCAGCAGAAGTCAGGAGGAACACTGATTAGTTTCTTTAGAATGATTTGTTCAATTAGCTTTGTAGAGATCTAGTAGAGTGCTGTAATAATGGGTACATGAGAACACAGATTGTAATGTAAAATGCTTTGAGTGTCTTCAAAAGATAGAAAGGCGCTGTATAAGTACAGTCCATTTCCCATTTAACTTCAGGAAGATTAATCCTCACAAAGCCACTGGCCCAGACAATATCCCAGGGAGGGTGCTGAGGGACCCTGGCAATAGTTCCCACCTGCCTGAAGACCACCACCATCATCCCAGTTCCTAAGAACTCTGCAGTGACTGGTCTGAATGACTACTGGCAGTAGTCCTCACCCCAATAGTCACTAATGCTTTGAAAGACTGGTCATGGCCCACATCAAACCTACCATCGACATCAGCCAGGGAGAACCCACACCAATACGCATACTGCAAGAATCAATCAACAGAGGACACCATCTCCTGTGGTTCACAAAGCTCTCACCCACCTGGAGCAGAAGGACTCCTATGTGCGTATGCTCTTTGTGGACTTCACATCTGCCTTCAACACCATAATTCCCCAGACCTTGATGGACAAACTACTCACACTAGGACTAAGCCCCTCCCTATACGACCTGGACTTCTTAACAAACAGACTGTAGTCTATGAGGATTCACAACTTCTCCTCCACCATAACCCTCAGCACTGGGTCCCCTCAGGGCTGTGTGTTGAGCCCCCCTCCTGTTCACTCTGCTCACATATGACTGCGCACCTACCCATCCAGGATGTCATATTGTAAAGTTTGCAGACGATACAGTGGTGGTTGGATCACATAAAACGATGAGTCCAGCTCCAGACAAGAGATGGAGCACCTGAAGAGCTGGTGCAGGAAGAACAACCTCCACAGCAATGTGAAGAAGACGAAGGAGATAATTGTGGATTTCAGAAGGAGCAAACCCCCCACCCCCACCCCCTAGCCCCAAACATAGGAGGATCTATGGTGGAAGTGGTCTCCAGCTACAAATACTTGGTTGTGCACCTGAATGACAATCTCAGTTGGGGCAACAACAGCTTGATCAAGAAAGCTCATCAGAGACTCTACTTCATCAGGTGGCTGAGGCGAGCTGGTCTGGGAAGCTCAGCCCTCACCTCCTTCTACAGGTGTGCAGTGGAGAGCATCCTGTGCTCCAGCATCAATGTGTGGCATGGAGGCTGCACAGCTGCAGAAAGAAAAGATTTGCAGAGAATGGTGAAGGATGCACAGAAGACCATTGGAGTCAGCCTCCCCACCATCACAGACATCTACACCTCGAGATGCTGGAAGAGGGCCATCTGCATCATGAAGGACCCAGCACTCACACTTTTTGCCCCGCTCCCCTCAGGCAGAAGTTTAAGGAGCATTAAGTGCAGAACCACTAGGCTTATGAACAGCTTCTACCCGGAGACAGTTAGACTCATGAATCCCTAGTCAGATTATCACTGTGAAAATCACTGTGAAAAAAATAATCACTGTTAAAAAATCACTGTAATGCAACTTGGTTGTTGATATGTGCTACTGACTATCCATGATGCTGATCTCATGCTGCTGATTTATTTCATGCTGCTGTGTTCATTCGTCCTCATCTGCTCACACAGACTCATGTTCGTGCTGCCATTGTTTGGCACATTGTTTTGTACTACTAGTACTTAGTGTATTCTTAGTTTAGCATATATCTTGGTTCATGTCTTGGATCTTACTACTGTTTTTCTTTACAATTTGTATTTTTGTTGGATGTAACTGGGACTCTGTGTACATAGTTTCATTCCACCACATATATCACATGTGGTGTGAATGACAATAAAGACACCTTGACCTTGACTTTGACCTTGAATGAATGTGAAACAATGTCCGTTCATTTTAAAAATTTGAAACTGATGTGAATTTTATGACAGGGTGATGATCCGATCTCACAACTGAAACTCATAAAAAGTAGGCATATACAGTACATTTTATTAGGATAGTGCAGTTCCTTCTGACCTTCTCTATATGTCTCTATCAACAATTTTGAAAGAAACATGACATCTATAGTGCTCTTTCCCTGGGTGAGACATCACTGCGGAACATTGATCAATACCCCACTTTTTTGCATTCCTTCATTGACTCTTTTCTGAGTTTTCACATCCTTATCCTTTGTAGTTTCTACATGTTTGCACATCTCTTTTGTTTTTGAAAAAAAAAATGTACCAGTGTACTTCTCCTGTTCCTTAGGCATTCCCTCACTGTCCATGATTCATTAGACAGTTTGGTTAAAAAGTCAGGCAGCATGGTGGCACAGTTTTTGGTGCTGTCACTTCTCAGCGAGAGGGTCGGTGGATAGAATAGCGGTCGGGAGCCACTCTGGGTGGAGTTTGCATGTTCACTCTGTGCATATATGGGTTTTCTCTGGGTACGCTGGTTTCCTCTCACAGACCAAAAACATGCATACTAGGCTAACTGGTAACTCTCAAGTGTCCCTAGGTGTGAGTGTGAATCATTGTTTGTGATGGACTTGAGACCTGTTCAGGGTGTACCCCTCACAGTAGCTGCTGGATATGGGCACCAGTGACCCCCATGACTCGAAAACAAAAAAGTGGGTAAAAGATAATGAGTGGATGGATGGTTAAAAAGTCCACTTAATCCTCTACTGGACATCTCCTCATCTCCATTATAGAGCATTATAGAGTATAGAACATCATCTGGATCAACCACCTTTCCACTCTTCAGTGTCATAATGATCAGCCAGAGTAACTCTGGGGCCATGAGCCTTTGAAACACTTTATATGATAACTTTAGAAAAAACAGCAGATAACCAAAATGTATATGTCCAAGTCACTGTTGTAAATATATACTGTAGATTTAGCAAAATAACCAATCAAATCTAAAAAGTAAAGCATATGCTATCAAATACCTTTGTAGTTGATTGATGAAATACATAGGATTTCAAGTTATCCTTTCATGGTTAGGTCAGGGAATACAAGTTTGGAAAATCTGTAATTTACATGAAAATTGTCATGGTAAAGAAAATCCCCTGCACGTTGTGCAAATTTGCTGCTGTTATACCCAGAACAATCAGCTTCAGGGAAATTGAGTCACTTGGCAGCACAAGCCAGTCTGTCTCTGTCTAGACTGAGGAACAGCTTCTACCCTGAGGCTGTTAGACTCATGAATCTCTAACCAGAATAATCACTGTGAAAAACCACATCATGTTGCTGCTGATCTGTTTCATGTTGCTGCTGATCTGTTTCAATGTTGATGTGTCCATGCGTGCACATCTGCTCACAGACTCATGTTCATGTTTGTGCTGATGTTCAATGTTTTTATGTTATGAGTGCTTAGTGTATATTTAGTTGATGTTTTTCTTAGTTCATATCTTAGATGTTATTACTGTTTTTCTTATACATTTTATTGTTGGATGTAACTGGGACCCTGTGTACATAATTTCGCTCCACCACATGTACCACATGAGGTGCGAATGACAATAAAGAATCTCTGACTCTGACTCTTGTCCCAAGCCAGGGTAAATGGTGAGGGTTGTATCAAGAAGGGCATCTCATGTAAAATACTTGTGCCAAAACAAACATATGCATTTATCCAAGCAACACCATACAAGATCAATCAAGGTTCAGGTGAACAATGATTGCTACCAATGCTGGTGACAAAAATGCTAGGGCAGAAACTGTGCCACTGATGGTCAAAGACCCCAATGAGGGAACTGCATCCGTATACTGAACACCTTTTGACATTGCCATCAGCTGCTTGTGTGTTATGTACAAAGTATGTTGCTATGTAAATTTCCACACCTGTCATTTACAGAGCATCTTTCCATTTTGATATGATGTGTTGTGAAGGACAAAACTCGCAATAAGTGTTAAATTTAGTCAAATCAACCAGTCCCTAAGTTGTTGCTTTAAACTAATCATCTTTTCCCGACTATCTACCCCTAAATGTTTTTTTTTTTTTTTTTGCTGTGTATTCAAAGCCACCAACAATCATCTGGAAATAAAAGACAAAACACTTGTTTGTACTGGTGAAAATTTCACTTTATTTATGTATTATTTATGCTGTAATGTAGAGATTGTTGTTGTAACTGAACAGGAGGTCAAAGGTCAGTTGGTAGTTAGAGCTTCTTGCTGGTTCTCCTCAGCACTACAGAGCCACATGTGGAGGTCTACAACAAGAAATGGCACACATCAATAAAGCAGTAAATATATTATTACATTTATTTCTTATACTCCAATTAATGTTTGTATAATTACTGTTTAATAGACCTTTCAATGATTAAAGGTATACATTTATTCAACAATGACCTAGATATCAAATTTAATTTCTTAATTAGGACAGTGAACATATTCTCATTTTAGTCTTCAAACTGTATAGTTAGTCCTTTTCAAAAACTTGAAAATTAGTCTGTAAAAATTTCGAAATGACAGAAAACAAAATTACTATGTAAAAAGACCTCTGAGTCACATCAGATCAGTGCTCTAAGGGAGGGTGGTTACCTCGATGAGTTTGCCCCCACTGATCTCACTGACTTGCTTGTAGTTGGGGAAGTTTGCTACCAGCTTAGCTCCCTCTGTGTTTACTGTGGCCTGTAAGACATGTGCATAACATTAGAAGCTGGAGAACCCAACGTTCAAACGAGGTTACTGGTTAGCACATGACACTTTTATCCCACCTTAAATTTCTTCCCACCAATGGTCTGCATGTCACACTCTTTTCCAATTGTGAACTTGTTGGTGACCTTGGCGTCAGTGGGGTAGACCTGAGTCCAGGAAAATTCATCTCCATCCTGGGTGATCTCTGTGATGAGCTTGTAGTCACGACCCTTCTCGATGATGTCATCAGGGATACCTAAAGTGGAGATTGCGAGGTTGTAGAAATTTCTCTCCAGAACATGTTTGCCAAAAAATGCTTCCAGATCAAGTCTCTGTTCTCACCAATCAGCTTGCAGAACTCATCGTATCCCTCCTGGGTCTCGGTTTCCCATCTTCCAGCGAAGGCCATTCTGGTGGTGTTGGTGGCTTGAGAAGCAGAGATGCTGAGGTAAGCTGAGGGAAAACAAATTGCTGCGAGTAAGACTGTTCCTTTTTATATCCTCTGCACCCCTCACCACCTTCTTATTCGTCATGTGACGACACAAGAGAGCAATTACTCCTGAAGATGATGAGTTCAACAGGCTACGATGGACTGGGCTATAAACTGCATGAATGGGTGTTTATGGAGTTCACTAGCAGTGAGTAAAATGCTGACGGCTCTTTGGGGTAAGCTACAACTTTACCTCAAGGCCATTGAACTCTCTTGCAATGGTTTTATGGTCATGCCCTTCATTTTTACTGCTGCTCTTTCAAAAATTAAATTAAGAACTTTGTTTTAAAACTCAATCCGAAGTTTGTGGGAGTTTGTCTCTTTACAGACCGTCTCTATTTGGCAGTTAACGATCATTTTTCTATTTGTCTTTTTTATGCACTGATACTGTGAAAGCTTAGAAGAATGGCTGTGATCATTTTAATGGTATAGTTCCAGTTATGTAGGAAGAAACATGACTATATAGTTACAAGGTATAAGAGCTAAGCAGAAGCACTCATGCAGATCTTGATTATAGTGTCTTTTCTTATTCTACAGTTTATTTTCCTTTTTTTTCTTTGCAGATGAATAGTCACAGTTTAGCGCATGTTGTTTTAAATGCATTTATTGGAATCATGTAGTTTGGTCAAAGGACACTTCAACAAATAACTTGACTTTCCTGGGATACTGGTGTGTTGAGTTGATATGGTAAAACACTGGGAGCATGGCCAAGCTTTGA
>NC_056506.1:23558660-23559215 GCF_014905685.2 Nematolebias whitei
CCTCTACCGTAGCATTAGGATAAGATCTCAATCTGAACTCCAGATCTTTGAGGTACGCTTTTGTTCCAGATGATCCCATCGGTCCAGGCACAAAGCGTTGTACATATTTTGAGATTTTCTGCAAATCATCCATTGAAGGAGACAGTATCAACGGTCTCTCTTGTGTGTGTGATGGTGCAGATTGGTCAAGGACTGCCCCTACCGCCCAAGATGGGGGTGGGGGTGGCTGATAAGGGCTGGGAGGAAGAGGTGCATATCGGTGCAGGTCTGTCCCTACCACCCGTGATGGGGGTGGAGGTGGCGGCATAGTGTCAGGAGGAAGAGGTACATATCGGTGCAGGTCTGTCCCTACCGCCCATAATGGGGGTGGGGGTGGCGGCATAGTGTCAGGAGGAAGAGGTACATATCGGTGCAGGTCTATCTGGGGTGGTTGTGGCTGATCCGGGCCCTGATACTGTTTGTCTCTGAGTCTCAGACCAGCTCGCCCCATTTCAGAAATCTGGTTTGTAGCTGTAGCTAGTTTCTCCTCACAAGCTGTCAGGCGCTCCTGTGTTG
>NC_056506.1:23559315-23565011 GCF_014905685.2 Nematolebias whitei
CTGTAGCTAGTTTCTCCTCACAAGCTGTCAGGCGCTCCTGTGATGTCCGACATTCACTTTGTAAATTCAGACATTGTTGGAGTATCATCGCCTTTTCTGCCTTGCAACCGTCCAGCTCCTTTAATGTGATCTGCAACTGTTGTTGTAGCACACCGTTGTCTGAACACACGGATTGGTACACACGGTCTTTATCCCTGGCTTCCGATAGTGACGCCTCAAGAACTTGTATTTTGCTGTTCATTGAATCAACTTCTGCACGCGCATCTTGCTGTAATTGAAACATCTGTTCATAATGTTTCGTCATGAGGACCTCGTGTTCACTTCTAAATTGAAGGTAGTGATCTTCAATTTTCTGAACCACCTCTTTTTCACTGTTTAACCTTATTGCAAGGTAATCAGCTTTCTCAACAACCGTATAGAATGATTCTTTCAGCAAAATTGCGATTTTAGCCAGCTTTTCATAACTTGACTTTGTAATTTCTGTAGAGGTCACGCTTTCTGCGACCTCCTTCAGATTGTCCAATAACTCTTTTGGGTTCATGCTCTCCGCCTGCTTGATCTGTGGATGTAAGGAATCTGTCAGAAGCGCTAACGCATTCTTTAAACAGTCCCTTATCCCATAAGCATCAAAATCTTTTTCTACCACACCTGTCATGTTTTTCACTGTGTAGCACTTTATCTGTTAAAAACAGTTGCAAGCTTCAGATATTTTACAGGTAAATATTTGTATTCGAGTCAATGAGTTTTCACACTATTTTAGCTTTTTGGGTTTACACAGAAGTACTGTTATAAAGTCAACTTATTCAAATGTGGGTACCTTTCTCAGGTTTTACCCCAATTCATGAATATTTAAGTAAATGCTCTCGGCAGTGTTACTTGTATGTGCTTATTTTTCAACAGGTACTAGTTACCAAGCTCTTTTTAGTGTATTTTACTCTAAAGCACTGAATTTTTAATAAACCTGCAATTTTTCTAAAAGTCTCACAGCAAATCAGTTTAAAGCGTTTTTTAAACCGTTCTGTTCCAGAAATTTGCTATTTTAACAGTTACTCATAGAAGCAAGTGGTGAAAAGAAAAAGAACAGTTGATGATGTATCAGGATTAATCAGTCCTTCCTCAGAAAAACTGTTATTCCTGTTCTCCTGTCTCATCCTCTATTTAAAATTAAATAGGAAGATTTATTTTTAGGTGGTAACTTAAACAGAAAAGTTTCTTTTTCCTGATAAGTTTACTCTTATTTAGTGATCTAGCAATTAAACGTGTATTATCTCTCCAGCAAATGAGTAAACTGTTCAACTCTGTGAATATTTGAACCGTTTCTTTTAAAAAGTTTCTAATTTTATTTTGTACCTTTTTCTTAAGGAATTATCAGTGAATAAAAATGTGTTCGGTAAATGCTCTTTGCATAAATACCTTTTTTACTTTTTAAATGCAAGATAACAGTGATTATTCAGCTTTGAGGAACGTTTATTAACTCAAAAATGCCTTACAGAAAAATAAAAACGTTTAATTTCACTCTTTAAACCTAAAAAGCGAAGTGAAAACCTGTGATCTTCACGTTTATCCAGAAGGTGTCAGTACAACCTTATTAATTTTAACTCAGACACTGTTAGTGTTGTCCAGTAGGGGAGCTATAACTTCCTGTGGCGTCCGGTCGTTAGCTGTTAGCTAAAAATTAGCATCGGCTAGACTCGGATAAAACCAACATTTCTGAACGGATTTTTTACACAAGCGTGGCAAAATTTTAGCAATTAGACTTCAAAGAACCTAAACAGCGTTTCAGAACACAGCTTTAAAGCGCTTTTCAGCTTTAAAAAGCAGATTTTATTTCCCTATGAAAACGAGTTTCCATTTCCGGGTCACGTGACTGAAATCACCAATTACAGAGCAGCACGGGGGTGAGAGGAAATGACGTAGCCACGTCATTCACTTCTCAGCGAATCAGAGCGCTCCACAGCAGCAAAATTCCACCAATCACAAAACGTTTCAGCAACTAGCATGATAGATTAGCATGAAATAAGTTCGTCGACTTTTCGTCTTTTAAACTGTCAAAATGCACTTTTTCTGTTAAAAACTGTAACGAATCAACTCTGAGCTGTACGGAGTCTGCTACTCCGGTCTCAAAAACGTCTTTCTAGCTATTTAAACAACTCGTCCGAACCTTTTTCAGAACCGAGCCGGTCCAACAGAACCTCCGTCCGTTTGGACCACAGTTTAAACAGAATAACGTTTTCCACAAAACCCAGCTTTTAGTTACCATAACAGGCGTACAATTTCAGCTTTCACAAGACATATGACACTATTTCAGCTTTCAAAACATCACTAGCCCAACACGCTTAAACATGCAGCGTTTTGACTTCAAAGCGGCGCAGCTTGAGCTGCGTTTCAGCACAGCTGATAAACTGTTACTTTCCTTCATGCCAACATGTAAAAAACAATCTTTACACGAATACACAGTCATTTATGAGCACGTAGCGGGCCACCAACTGTAGTATGACATAAGCTGGATATGTTCATACATTTTTCACGAGTTCTTCATCTTTCTGACTGTGTAAATGTCGTGCGTTGAGTTTAACAGAAATGCGAACGAGAGACGTTATTATCTTTGACCCATCAAATGAATGCGGTCATTTATTTGCAGAATCAAAGTTTAACATCAAACATTTACATTAATTTGGCAAAATATGAAAACAATAACAATGGCAAGTTCACAGAAAGTTGGAACAATACGGCGATTGTTCTCACTTTCAGCAGAACAATAGACATCAATCACACGGCGGTGATTGAGAACTTTGCTTCAGATATTTCTAAAATATCTGTAATGATTTTAGGAGAGAGTTTAAGATGGAAAATGGAGATTTATCTTACAGAGAGATGTGTGAGGGAATTAATCTGTTTGACCAGAAACGTGCACGCTCTTTGGGGAATCAGCTTGGCCACGGTACACTTGGTCGAAAATAGAACCTTCTACCTGGTTGATGATAAAATCAGCGTCGGCGTAGGGTTCCTTTCTGACTCTTTCAGCGTCTCCATGAGGACAGCCAAACCCTTAGAGAGTCGTGCGAGGTTATCCAAACAGAAGTTATACTCCCAAAATCCTCTCTGCATCCTGGAATGTCAGAATTCTGAACTCCTTCAGAACTCTCTTCAGGTATTAAACTCTGGAATTCTTCTCCATGAGCTGCATCAGAGAGTTTTTCGTCTCTCTTCTCCAGGAGAACTGTCACTCTTTTTCTCTTTTTCTCTTTAACTCTGTTACTCTCTTACGAGAACCGGGAAGTTGCCACATTTAAAATGAGTTGACTTCCGGGTCATTTTAGAGCTTTCTGATTGGTGGATAGACCAGATCAGAGGTGTGGTTTGTGATGTAAGGTGTTATCAAAGTCAAGGGCAGAGAATGAGATTGTTTAAAAACAGACAGAAAGATTATTGGAGAAAACCAGACTTCGTGGAGTCAAACTCTCTTGTATCTTCTGTGAAGATTAAACATGACATTTCTTCTCAGTAAACATTTTAGTTGACCGAAAGTCGACCTTTAACATACTTACAAATTTGCTCATTGAAGACAGAAAAATCAAGAAATGCATATTAACCTGATTTCTTCTTTGAATGAGGAATAAAAATCATTACTTACTGTTTATGTAAATAAAATGAGTAGTTCTCTTCAACCTGTAAACATTGAGTGAACTAACACAATTTGATTATCAAACATTTGTAAAATAGTAATGATCATAGAGAATTGTCTTTTCTACTTGATTACTTCAAGAAAGAAAGTCTCCAGATGGCTCAAACTGTATTTCTGGATGCAGATCAATGAAATAACAGTTTCTGTCCATCCGGTCAGTTTTGACATAGGCCTAGTCCACTACAGATGTAAGGTCCAATAGGACAATCAGCACAGAATCACCTGCATCAATGGCTAGGAAAATGTCATTACAAACCCTCAGTAGAGCAGTTTCAGTGCTGTGGAGAGATCTGAAGCCAGATTAGAATAACTAGGACATCGTGATCGTCCAAGAAGCACTTCAACTGAGACCCAACTATTTTTTCCAGTAGTTTAGAGGTGAATGGGAGTCTGGAGACAGGGCGGAAGTTGGACACGACTGAGGGGTCAAGGTTAGGTTTTTTCAGGAGAGGCTGGACAGCAGCATGTTTAAAAGTTTTAGGCACCACACCTGAGGATAAACTGCTATTCACAATAGCAAGAATAGACGGACCCAGAGTAGGAAAAACCTCCTTTAGTAGTCGAGAGGGGACCACATCAAAGGGGGAACCAGATGGCTTCATGCTGCACATTACCTGCTCTAGAGAAGACACAGAGAGCGAGGGATGGCAAGCCCTACACACCAGCGCCATCTTGGGAAAAACAAAAAAACAAAAACTACTTCGTAAGCATTTACACCACTGCCAGTTTGGCAAGATGTGGATAAAATGTGAAATAAATGTGTTAAGACTTATTTTACAACACTCAGAAGGTAAAGTAAAAACAACTAAAACAAAGGAAGAGGTGTGCCTAAATCCAAACTTCTGGTTGTATTAAAGTGGTCGGCCTTCTCTAATTTTGAGGCAACAGTAGTCTTAATTATTTTTGTTGTGTTGGTACAGCTCAGCTGAGGAAACAAGCCACCTATAGAACAAATACTGACTCTGCAATGCTGTCACTTGCTCAAAGTCCATCATAAGCAAAAAATAAATCACTAGTAACTAGAGTGAATAAAGCTGATGACGTGTTGGAGAAAAGTGCTTTCATTGTAAAGTATAAAATGTGTTGTTTTTTTGTTAGATTGTCTCGTACAATGTCACAAACACCTACATTTCTTTAATTTCTTTTCTGATTGTTATTACACTTAAAATTTAACTTTTTATTCATGGATTGAAGGTTATTTATTTGTCATACGTACCAGGTGGTACATGAGGTAGAATGAAATTATGTACACAGGGTTCCAATTACATCCTACAGAAGTATAAAATGTAAAAGAAAAACTGTAACAAGATTTAAGATATGAACCAAGAAAAACGGCTACAAATATAATAAGCACTAGTAGTATAAAATCAATACGCTGAACAGCAGCACGAACATGAGTCATGTGAGCAGATGAGTACGAATGAACACAGCTACATGAAACAGATCAGCAGCAACATGATGTGTTTTATTCAGTTTGTATTCTGTTATAGAGATTCATGAGTGTAACATCCTCAGGGTAGAAGCCGTTCCTCAGTCTAGTGGTTCTACACTTAATGTTCCGCAAAATCCTTCTTGAGGGAAGCGGGGAAAAAGTCTGTGTGCTGGGTGAGTGAGGTACTTCATGATGCAGGTGGCCCTCTTCCTGCATCTGGAGGTGTAGATGTCTGTGATGGTGGGGAGGCTGACTCCAAAAGACTTCTGTGCAGTTGGGGTGCAAATTTCTCAGTGTCTGGCGATTCAATTAAATTTCGATTTTTGGTGTCGGACTTTTATTCAAAAATCGATTTTTCAATTCAGAAACGATTTTCAATTCAGAAACGATTTTCTATTGAAATTATCATACATTTTGTTTAAATTATGTAATTGACAAGATGAAAAGATTAAACAACGACTTCATTCAAAAGAATGATGTGAATCCTTGGCAACAATACAAAAACAACTGGACTTTATTTGTAACAGAAGACGTTTCGCTCCTCATCCGAGGAGCTTTCTCAATTCAAAGAGCAGAATT
>NC_056506.1:23565111-23572549 GCF_014905685.2 Nematolebias whitei
TTAAACAAAAAAAAACGAAGTCCAGATGACATGATTCAACCTTTTTTGTTGTTATATACCTGGATGACTGAGAAAACAAACTTTGAGTTTACTTGGGACTTCTCAGACTGATGAAGCCCTTTGGATAGAGGGCGAAACATCTTTCCACAAAAAGAAACTGTCCAGATGAACTTACTGAACATTATTTTATTTTGTACCTGGATGATTGAGCATGAACTTTGATGTTTTGGTTGTGTACATTAGTTGTGTTTTGCAAGTCCATATAGAGGGGGCACACTTGATTTACAGTGACTAGTCATTCCACAACTTTGGATGACAAAGGATAATGCATGATCTCCCTGTTTAACTAACCTTTAGTATGAACCAACTATAAACAACTGAGATGAAAAAATGTGTAGTAATAATATGAGCTAAAAGTTTCTGATATATATGCAGGTGTTAATGTGTGCAGAACTTTACAGCAAAGTTTTAAAATCAGTATTGTAATTCACAGGAACACAACGAACACAAAGGTTAGAACTGATGCCTCACAGCAAGAAGGGTCTGGGTTCCATCTCTGGCTCTGGCCTGGGGCCTTGCTGTGTGGAGTTTGCATGTTATCCACGTGTTTGTGTGGATTTTCTCTTGGTGATCTGATTTCCTACAGTCCAAAAACATTTGTGTTTAGTCTGTCTTCAGCATTTCCTCATGTTTACCTAAACTATATGAACTTGGAAACAGTAATTTCATTACAAGAAATGAGAAGGCCAACAAACAAATAAACAAATAAAACAGTTTTATCAAAAACTGCAAACTTCCTAAATAAAAAAAAAAGGTTAGCTCAAAAAGAAGATAAATTGTTGACAATGATTGCCTTGTCCTCTGTTCATCATAATAAAAACCTCCTGCTTTGTCCTGATTTTACCTCCCTTCAGGCTATCCCCCTGTATTGAAATTTATGAAAATTATTTCTGTAATATTCAGCTAGTGCTCGCCTGCTACTTATATTTATATATAACAACCTTATTAAATCAGCTGAAAGTAGGGCGATCCCATGATTATATCAAAGTGGGGAGAAGAGCGGCGGAGAGGGGTGAGGGGAAAATCAATGGCATTTGGTAATTGCATATTGCAGCGTTATTTTGCTGCGTTATATTGATAATACGTATGTTTACATTTGCTGTGATTAAAATCAATGCTCTAAAGTGAGTTATGACAGTGTGGCCTGATGGGACGGCTTTATGGCTGAAGGGGACTAATGAGGTGGTTGATGGGAAGGAGGGATTGCCTCCATCTATCTCTCTTTATAGAATACTTCCTCCGAGGGACAGAGGGGACGGTTTACTGACTGTCTTTTGACGAATACCGTACAAGACTATAATTGTCTTCTTTTTTCTCAAAACGTTTAGAAGAAATGTCATTAGAATGACACCATTTCCCATGTGCTCGACTAAAGATAAGTCTTTGGTAACTGTAAAAATGTAAATAATTAAATGGCTATCTGATGATTTAGGAAGAAAAACTATGTGGAGAAAAACAGACTGTCGGGAAAAAGGGTTAAATTAACTTTAGCTGTTTTTTGTGTAGTTTTGATTTAATGTTGATTCCTGAACACTGGTATTAGCAAAATTTGACGAGTACTAATGACAGGACCGACAAGTTGTAGCTGTTAGGGGGGAAAAATCACAGAAGCTGTAAAAATGTGACATTTGAGAGCCCCTCAGGACAACTATTTTTCACTTTGTTCAATTTATTTACAGCTTACATCCAAGTTTTATTCATTCTTATACTTTCCATTGTTTTATGTTGGTACGTGTTAGGCACAACAGCTACTTGGTTGTGTTTAGACAAAGTAATTTCCTGGTTAGGATCAAGAATCAAATATAGGAGGTAAAATACACTTGTGTCAGTTTTCTTCTGTTTGTCAGATGATGAAAAGAGTTTCCACCTGTTCCATATTGTGTCATGGGGTTTGACAGTTCTGGAAGTGTTTACTTAGTAAAATTTATGTTTCCTGTTTGAATTTCTTTTAGTTGCTTGTTTATCTGTAGTTTTATGTAACTGATGTTGTTGGAGTGTTTTGAGTTTATTATGGACGTGTCATCTGTGTTTTGTTACTTGTTTATTCTGAAAACTTCAGGGTGTGGATTTTCCATGACCATTGTTTTTCCTCAGCTCCTGTTTGTCCCATCACACACACCAGTCATTCGATCGTAGTCTCAGCTGCAGTGTAAATTGTACTGTTTCTAAGGCCTTACCCACAAATAAATATTTATCTTATTCATAAATAAATTAAAAAAATAACAGGGCAGCACGGTGGCGCACTTAATAGAGCTGTTGTGACTCAGCAAGAAAGTCGCTGATTCAAACCCCGGCTGGGGGCCTTTCTGGGTGGAGTTTGCATGTTCTCTCTGTGCATGCGTGGGTTTTCTCCAGATACTCCAGTTTCCTCCCACAGACCAAAAGCATCGATGTTAGGCTGATTGGTGACTCTAAATTGTCTCTAGGTGTGAGTGAAAGAGTGAATGGTTGTTTGTCTCATTTGTCTATGTGTCTCTGTGATGGACTGGAGACCTGTCCAGGGTGTCCCCACCCCTCGCACAGTGATGGCTGGACATGGGCACCAGTGACCCCCGTGACCCGAAAAGGAAGAAACAGGTAAAAGATAATGGATGGATGAATTTTTAAAAAGCACGTAAAAAATTGTTTTTATCATAGTTTCAAAAAATTCTCATAAACATTATTTCTACAAAATGTTTTGTTTATTTTTCCACACAAAAACACAGATGAGCCAAAATGCTGCAATAGCTGTACAAGGCCAGTATGTGATGCTCAATAAATCCTTGTTGTGGACTAACGACAAAGTGGAACGTATACTTTGTGTCACAATACACAACAAGACAAAGTAAAGGACTGAGTGGGACTCGAGTCAGTCCACATACGCAGAGGCTGTACTGGAAAAACTAACATCTGCAACACAACCACATGCATGTGATCAGTCACCGTTACATCTGCCATGCTTGGGGTCATAGGTTAGAGGTAGGTTTATGACATTGTTTTTAAAAAGTTACATTCATGCTTTCAAGATTTATTTAAAAAATAATCCCTCTGGAACCCAGTAAAAAAATAATAATAATAAAAAAATAAAAAAAACTATTTAGAGGTCTCTAAAACAGGTTTTTGTGTGGATGCAAGGCTGAAACAAAAATGATCTTTCATGCGTTTTGTGACGTATTCACAACAACCGTTACAGTGTGGCCTGCGCCTTACTCCCATTTGTCATATCCTTGACATTCCACATTGTGGTAATTCTTTAAGGTTTTTTTTTTTTTTTTTGGGGGGGGGGGGGGGGGTGCTGCCCTGCCTGTTGGTTTTTATTTTACTTTGTTAAAATTACATCCTTGGATCCTTCGACCTACTTGACAGCCATACTTGCCTGCAATCCAAGATCTAAACTTCACCACAGGAGACATTCATTCAACCTTTATTTAGACAAATAAATCCCATTGAGCCTCGAGGACTCATTTACAAGAGAGACCTGATAACAACCGGATCTGATCCACTATTCTCTGCACAGGTTAAACCCTTTCCATAAGCGGTAAATTATTATACCAGATATGGCTAACACAGAATAAATACAATTTTAACTGACTTTAAATTAAGCTTTAGAAGTCTCCAGGTTTATTCAAATTTTCATTATGAAATACACTTTTGCCATTTTTATTTATTAACTTTATTTAACCAGGCAAATCCCACTGAGATCACTCTCTTTTGCAAAGGAGGCCTGGGCCTGAAGGCAGCCTAACATGCATGTTTTTTATCTATGGGAGGAAACCGGAGTACCTGGAGAAAAACCACGCATGCACGGAGAGAACATGCAAACTCCACCCAGAAAGACCCCAGGTCCAACTGGGGATTGAACCCAGGACCTTCTTGCTATGAGGCAACAGTGCTAACCACTGATCCATCGTGCTGCCAAATAACTTTGAGTCACAGAAAATGTAATTAAAGACAAAAGCTAAAAATGAAGCGTTATATATTATATCACAACATAATTAGCGTAGCAATGTTAATCATTTTCAAAAATGACATTATTAAGAGACATTGTTGCCTGAACGATCCCGTAACCTTTCATCTAGAGGCAGGTCAAAATTTTTAATTTGCTAACTTTGATTTATGACCAACTATCTGCAAAACTAATGACATTTCTATCAGGATCAGCTGTAACTCTGTCCATTGCGAACACATAAACATAAGAATGCTGACATGTTAAACTAAGATTAAATTGTTCTTTTTAAATGTCAGCATGCAGTTGTCTTTTTGTACATATGATGCTGAAGCTGACAAACATTTATGTGATTTATAGTGCAGCTTTGCAATTATTTTGGCTACGTTTACACTGCAGGCAAAAGCTGCTCAAATCAGAGCTTTTTGCCAGCATGTGATTCATATCAGATTTAGTCTGAATGTAGCAAATCAATTTTCAAATCCAACCCAGAACCTTTTCATATGTGGTACAAAGTAGAATGGATACACTAGTTTTCAAAGTGGCTGCATCTGAATGATCATGTCACGTTTCATCCAGCATTTATGTAATTGAAGAAGAGGTATGCAGATCGATCCAAGAATTGATAATATCCTTACTAATGTCAGGCAGTTTAAAGCTTGGAACTCTGCTACAAAAAACAAGTCCAGTTACTTCATTGTATTCTTTTTATTTACCGCGTCCTGGGTGATTGAGAATATACAGCAACATGCTGTATAATACCAACATCCATGTCGGAGGGCAGCGATACTAACGTGATGGCTTTGATCAGAGCAGTTTCCTTTTGCTCCGAGTGATAATCCATTGATGTGTATTAGGGACACAACCCTGTCCGTTAAGTCAAATTCATGAAAACTGCTTCCACTTTTGAAGAGAAAAATAAATTATTAAAAGGAAAAACAGGCTCGGCAGAGGTAAATGCACTGTAGCAGCTGTTCGCCCCCCTCTTCCAGCTGCCAAGTCGTCACAGCTCTAACTTTTATTAAAGGTTCTTGCCGCAGAGGTGACCCGATGGTGACGAGGTGGGGTGAAGGAAAGATGTGATTACACACAGCGAGGGTGAATAAATGAAAATTTGTTTATGTGCGAATATCTACTTTAAATTAACTGTTAGTAAAAAAAGCTTTCACAAACATATTTGCATGGAACTTTTCGAGGAACAATAAAATCTGATGCCGTTTTTTTAAAAAGCTAAAAAAGTACTTTTCGATGAGACAGGGCTCTATGACAGGTTTAAGTATATTTGATCAAATCAGGCTGTTTGAAAATTAACCCCCTTTGAGACATTTTAGTAGAAAGTCGCTTACGTTTGCAGCAGTAAAATCAAATGAATCTCATCCAGATCAATTAATGTCAAATTATAAATTATATATTCTCAAAAAACTAAAATATATATATATATATATATATATATATATATATATATATATATTTTTTTTTTATTTTTTATCAGGTTGTTTTGTTGAAGAATGTGGGAATTATTGCTTCCCATTAAACCCTTCCATGCTTCTTGTAGTGCTGACACTATGTTTTTGTGATTTAAAAAAAAAAAAACTAGACAAATCTGTCTTTTGTTTTCAGTCTATACGCGGTGGTTGCTGGTGTGTATGTGTGTCTCTGCAGGCCAGCAGATCATTGTGGTGTGTGGACCACAGGGACAGTGAAATATAGCCACAATTAGCCCTGGACACAGTTCAATGATGATAGAGAGGCTCTGCACCCCTTAGACCATGATTAAAAGGCCTGCCCTGCCCATCGCTGATAGAGACAACTGATCTCACATTATTAGTGGCACATAGCCACCAACCAGCGGCAGCACTTTCACTGTGACGCTATCTGGGATTGCTTTTGTTCATTTATCACTCACTGCTGGAAATATTTAGTTCTAAATTGGTCTATTGGCTTGTCCTGTGTTCATTTATTAATTTTTTTTTGTTGTTTTAATTTTCTTTAGATTAACAAGCTTTATGCACATTACCTGATTGCAAAAACTGTTAATCTACATACCAGGAATAGTGTTCATTTGAAGTGTTTTTAAGGGGTTTTATTTTTTACATTTAATTTAAAATGTTGAAATGTTTCACATGATAGCACAGATTTTAAACCCTCTCTAGAGAGAGAGAGATTTTATTTTCTAACTGCTTCTATTTCTTGCATTTTGTAGTTTTAATTTTTTTTTCTTTCTTTCCTTGGCGCCTCTTTTTCAATCTTTGTCATGCTCGTAGATCAACCCTGAGACCTTCTTTATCTTTTACACATCAGTAGTGCAGCACCGTTCAGCGCTGGCCCATTTATTTTCAACATATCTTTGTTTTTTTCTTTCTATCTGCAGGTCTGATAATGCCGTTGTTCCATCTCTATTGAGTGTTCACATGGAGGCTTCACGGGACAAAACTTCTCCACTGACTGAGCAGAGGTCAGATACAAATACAGAAAATACTGTGTGTGTACTGTATGTGTAAAAATACACAGCAATTTAGAAAATATTGCAGTGAAAATTTAAAATAAAAACCAGCCACTGTGTTGCTGTCAGAAACAGTGTACAAGAAAACTCATTGCCCCTGTTTCTTTTCTTTAAAGGTGTAAAAACAGTCCAAGTTGATAAATGGAGGGCTGGTAATGAAATGGAGACATCAAGGAGCATGAAAAGGAGAGAATGGAAGGATTGTGGAAACAACCTAAGAAAAGGGAAAGAAAGAAGGAGAGATGGGGAGAGGCAAAAATAAGAAGAATAGCCTTTTGCCTGTGTTCCATCAAGGGAGAAATTACACATTTACTGAGGTTTTTTTCTTAAGACGACGGCCCTCATAGATCAAACCACTTGGATGTACCAGCCAATTTTCAACATGAAATATAGACAGCAGAAATCTATTACACCTGTGTTCTCCTCCCGCTGCTATCTGCAGCTTTCTGTCGCTCCTTCGCACAAACGTTGATGCAACTACATCACTGTCGGCTCGGCTCTCTCTGTGACTCTCAGTCTCCTCCGCAGAGGCCATGGATCTCCCACTATCTCTCTCTGACACGTACATTATGTTATTCGCTGGTACATCTGCTTGACAAATGGGAAAGTCGATCATATTCAATAATTATCTGACCTTTTTGCTTTTGTTGTATTTGTGCTGCTTCCTGTAGGGCAGCAACGTCCGGAGGGTGAGAGGTAGACGATCACAGTGACAGCACCTGAACCAGGTAACATTTCACACACTGACCATTTTAGCAGAAGCCTGAGGACACGAGGACTTCAATCTTTTATTACCTGAAGATACTTTTTTTTTAATAACTGATATCATTATGGACAATACTGCACATACTTTAAAGATACTTTTGTTGAGCTATTATTACAGGAGGTAAAAGATAGAAGCAAATATTTTTTATTTCTATATTTCATAGTCAACATTATACATTACTGTG
>NC_056506.1:23572649-23577524 GCF_014905685.2 Nematolebias whitei
GTTGTTTTGTCTTGAACGTTTTTGGTCATATATTGTTCTATTTAATGTTGTTTTCTTTACATGCTCAAAAAGGTACTTTGCAAAAATGTAAATAAAAGTATCTAACTATTGGTTTGTGAGCTATGTAACAAAGCGTGTTCAATAAATTCTGTTTTTTATGTCATAATAAAACAGAAAGTTTGGGCTTTGGTTATGAGGTTCACTCCATTCTCGAGCTGCTCATTCATTTCATTCAGTGACGTCATTCCTCCTCTAGAGGGCAGCATCAGATCACAGTTTCACTAAAGTCCATTTTGGCCTCTGCTCAACGGATGCACTGCATTGGTGTTCAGGGATTTTATCTGTGGCTCCTCAGTGATTTGCTTTGTATACAATTAGGAAAGATTTAACACTGGTCCACAAACAAAACTCTTCTGTACTGAGACTGTTTTCTGACATGCTGACGGTGCTGAAAAGCAAAGGGTGGTGAAAAAAAATAAAAGGACAGTGCATAAGAAGAAAAACTACACCCCCCCCCCCCCCCCCATCTCTTTTTAGAGACGCACTGAAAGAACAAATTACACCATGGAAGTTAATGAAGTCTCACAAGTTGATGAGGGGAAAATTGCGGCGAAGAGGGGTCAGCGCTTTCTCTTTAGCCTTTCCCTCTTCTGCGGAAAATGTCTGCGGTCAAGATCCATACTTTTAGAGGACGTCAAGCTCTCCAACGCAGAGATAGAGAGAGGGAGGTGGAGGGGGTGGGGGGCACCAAGATTAATGGTATTAAGTGGTAGCACTTGGCAATGTGGTAACATATCGTTGGTGTTCTCTATTTTGGGCTGATAGTTTCATGGACCTTGGCTTTACACAATGACTTTTAGCTGTGATTTACTGGATTCAAATAATCCCCCGTGCCTTTTCATCATCACAAGACCTGCAAGCGTCCTTAATACTGGAGCCACCAGGGGTTTGGTTTATCAACTAAATAAATAAAAAATACAATCTGCAACTTGAAACAGTTCTTCTGCACTCAATGGTTATCACGTGAAAACCAAAAGCCTGAACTTTGTCTCCAGAATTTCATTTATTCTCAGCAACAATATCCACTTGGTTCAATGCCTCTGAGAACGGAGGAGATTCATTTTTATTTTTAAATATATGTACATGTTGACATTTTTGGATATGTGAACTCTTTTCTAGATCATCGTAAGAAGATGCACATTTTATCTGACAGGAACACACGCAGGTAAGACTCAGAGATACGATCTGATGGAGGATCTCTGCGCCTGTCTCTCTGGTGATTCAGAATGGTTCTGTAAAACGGTTGACATTTTGATTTTTCATCTGACATACTGTGATTTAGGTGAACAAAGATTAAAAATATGTTGTTTTATTTTTTTATTTCCATTTGTTAGACCTCTTTACACTGTTCTTTCTTCATTTTTTTAAAAATAATTTGACTGGTATTGTATTTCCTCTGTCTTTCCACATGGTCATCTTAGTAATCAAGTAGAGCAGAGAGCCATCGAGAAGTCACTCAAGTCATCCTCTAATGAGCAAAGTGCTCCAAGGAAGCCACTGAGACCCCCCCTCACCCAACACACTAAAGTAAATGTGTCCCGATTACACACAGCCACCTTCAATGGGATGAAATCCTGATTTTGAACCAAAGTCCAATCCGCCTTTGAGTAACTTGAAAAGGCCGCATGGTGTTTGGAGTGAAGAATGAAGAGGAAACTGGTGTGTGTGTGTGTGTTACTGTGCGTGAGCGTACAGTTTGTTTCAACAAGACAGGGAGCCACCATCAAAATCTCCCCTGGTCTATCTCAGTCCCTCAGCCCTCTACTTAAGACCAAAAGCGATAAAAAAAAAAAGGCCCGATGGAATGTTAGATAACAAGAGGAAAACAGACAGAGGGAGCGGAAGATGGAAAGTGAGAGGAACAGCAGTGTGGAAGCCCCTCAGCATGTGTGCTGCCTCTCTCCCACTGTTCAGTGCGCCAGTCTCACAGCCTATTCAAAGAGAGTGCACGGTGGTGCAGGAGTGTGTGTGTGTGTGTGTGTGCGTTTCTTCACAGACGTCCTTGAACAGAACCCCCTTGGCTCTGCGGATCCCTGCTGCCACTGGAGAACATTTGACAAGCAGCAGGCTCTTGTTAGAGCGCTGTCAAATTAAAGGTGTGTGAGTGTGTGTATGTGTTTCAGAGGCTCTATTCAGAGCCCTGTCAAATTAAAACTACCAAACAAACTGTGCGTGTCACACAGACAGGACCTGGCCTGTCTGTGACGACAGTCGTAGGCTTAGGGCTGCTTTGTCTCTGTTCATGTGTGTGTGTGTGTGTGTGCACTTAAATGTAAGGAAGAAAGACTTTTCAGCAGGCCTCTGTTCGTGCATGCATCTTTCACTTGTTTGCAGCCAAACAAATGCATAGTTGTGGAGGCGGATCATATGGGTCATGTGTAAAAGTAAAGCAGGTGTACACACTTCCAGCCTCAGCAACATGTGAGGAAACAAATGTCTATAACACACTAGATTTAAAGAGGCTTTGAGAACAAGTGTGATTTGCACTGATTGAGTTCTTGTACAACACTTCAGCTTCATGACTGTGCAACACTTACAGTGCTGTCCAAAACACAATGCACGATGGACCTGCCCGTGTGCAAAGAAATCATTTTACAATAATCAAGTTGCATTTGTTAACGGTTTAACACTGTTTCAATGTGAGTGTAATTTACAAACTATGGTTGTCTCAAAGCATTTTACAGACATATATAGTTTTTGGGGGGTGAGGACTGATTTTTTAAAAATTTTTTATTAAAAAAGACTGAAAATTTATCAAATTACCTGGAAAAGATTTGAAAAAAAAATTACATTACTTTTTTACAGTTTGTGTCCCTTTATGTAGTTTGCTTTCTTGAAACTCTTCATTTAGTTTTATTGTGTTTCATTTTTAATTTCAATTTCATTCAGTTTATTTATAGAGCACCAAGTCACAACAGAAGTCGTCTCAGGGCACTGAGCAGAAACATTCACATATATAAAAATCAGTTTATAACTATATTTATCTAAGGAGCCAACGGATTGCTTTGAGTTTTCTCTTTGTCGCAGCCACCCATCCTAAGCGAGCACAGAGGCAACAGTGGAAAGGAAAAACTCCCTCACGAGGAAGAAACCTCCAGCTGAACCAGGCTCAGGACAAGCTGCCATCTGCTTCGGCTGGCTGGGCCCGTGAGGACTGGAAGGAGAAATGAACACATAATGGCAGGTCCACGAGGAGGCCACCGGTTTTTCTTAGAGCAAAGATAAAAAGACAGAATCACATGTTAAGAAAGAATAATTACAAATACAAACTGTTCATTTATATATATATTTATAACTATTCATTTGATGAAATGAGATCAATCTGTCCTCCAATAGTCTAAGGTTATAGCAGCATAGGATAAGGACAGAAAACCAACTAACTGTATGATTTATCAAAAAGGAAAGTCTTAAAACTGGACAATGTGTCAGCCTCACAGACAGAAACTGGACGTTGGTTCCACAAGAGAGGAGCCTGATAACTCAAAGATCTTCCTCCCATTCTGCTTTTGGAAAATCTAGAGAAAATTCTTAGAGATTAGTGTTAGATTCTAAAATTATTGGGGATATATATATATATATATATTATACAGTATATTAGCTACTAGCTACTATAAATTTGGCTAATTTTGATCATTCATTGTAATTTTGGTCTTCAAATGTCCTCAGTTTTCTGTTCCACCTCTTGTCATCACACTGCCATTGATTTTCTTTTACCAGTTTTGTCCTTTACTGGTCTCGGGGGAGCTGGCGTCTATCACCATCATTCACTGTGTGACAGGCAGGTACATCCTGGGCAGGTCTCACGTCCATCACAGAGATACAAACGAGGCTAACAACCGTTCACACTTCCGTTCACATCTAGGGAGTGAGAAAATTAGACTTAACTTAACATGCATGTTTTTGAATTGTGGGAGGAATCTGAAGTACACCTGAAAAGAAAGTGTGCACATACAAACAATAGCTGGGAGACTAACCTGGGACTGTTACAAAGTCTTGGTGAGGGGCGACAGCTCTTACAACTTTGTTGTCAGGGCTCCTTCATGCCTGTTTGTGTTTTGTAATCAGCACGCCTGTTCTCTATCAATACTCACCTTCCCAGTGTATATACTCTTGTGTTTTTGTTGCATTCATGATTTAATTTGCTTGCTTGTGTATATTCTATTATCTTCTTGGACTAAACCAACTTTGACAGTGTTTTAGTGAAGGGAAATAAGTCTTAAAAATAAAACATGAACTTTTTGACATTTGGATCATTTGGCTTGGGTTATCAAACAAAAAAAGAAGCTTTATTGGGCTCTCAATTGGCTTCCAACCCCCCCCCCCCCAAAAAAAAAAAAACAACCCAACAACAACAACAACAAAAAAAAAACAACCTCCAACAGTTTCTGACCTCTCTACACAGTATGTCTTGAATGTCTGTGAAGAAAAAGATCACATGACACCATTCCTTTATTAATCAAGGACACTCTTCAACAATGTAGTGGAAATATTTCAGTGTTTGGGGTAATACAGTTGCAGCTTTGGAGATGGTGGATTAAAAAACAAACAAACAAACAAACAAAACAAACAAACAAACCTGCATGGCCTGGTTTTTAAAATATCATTTTTTTATTGTGTTATTCTACAGATGAGCATCTGTCTATAAAATAATGTCTTGTTAGTTAAATATCCCTTCAGTGGATAGACTTCAGACCAGGACAGGTGTTGTTCAAAGTTGATCCAAATTTGAACTGAATTTCAAATGTCACTGCAAAAATCCCAAAGATTTTTCTCCATCTCATTGATTAATAATAATAAAAAAAAAAATAAATAAAT
>NC_056506.1:23577624-23578640 GCF_014905685.2 Nematolebias whitei
AGAATTGCGCCGCTCAAGGTGGCTGCATGTTGGAGCAGCTCTGTTACATTCATTCTGAGATTTTGCTTTTGGAAACTTTAATTCATTTTTTTCTGGATGTAAATCACATTTTTTGGATGAGTGTTTCCTCTGGTGTCAGATGCTGTGCAGCTGGAAGGATTTTTACTGAAACTTTTTTAGTTTAAGACATTTGTTATAATGCGTAACCATGGCAACAAGGTAGTTTTCTACAACCAACAGCAGCTGATTAACATCTCAAAAGCTCAAATAATATCTCAACTACTGCCCCAAATCGCAAATTAGTTGAAAAGGATGTTCTGTGGACGCATTCTCATCTACCTGCCAGATGTGCTCGAGTGCCTGACCACTGGGATCCTGGAACTAGCAGGAAACATAGCTCATGACAGGGGAAGGACAGGATCGTCCCTTGGCACCTACAGTTGGCTGTCCGCAGCGACGAGGAGCTCAACAGACTGCTGGGAGGATTGGCCATCGCTCTGGGAGGAGTTCTGCCCAGCATTTGGGCGGTCCTACAGCCCAGGGGAACTGAGAGTCCAGCCGAGCCTGGTTGGACAGATCAGACGGCATCTGCAGCCAGTTTCTTAGGATCTGCTGTGGGACGGACCTTTACGAGAGATCCTTCCTGTCTACAGCCATCAGCATCTATAACATCTCTTATTGAAATGAGGATAATGAGTTAAAACAACAAATAATTTCCCTCTGGGATTAATAAAGGATTTTTGAATTTGAATTTGAATATACTTTGTACATACATATACATACATTTACTGTATACATATTATTTTTTTCAACTGTTTCCTTCTTCAGGGATCGCCACAGTGAACTAACTCGCACTGAGACTTGTCAAATATTTTTATGCATGATGTATTGCCTTGCTCAAGGGCCCAGGGTGGGGAAATGAGGTTGGAATCGAGTATGTGTGCTTCACCCATCCCAACCACATTTTGATGTTGTCGGTACCCACCACTCCCGACCATACATATATAAATGTATAT
>NC_056506.1:23578740-23587010 GCF_014905685.2 Nematolebias whitei
ATAAAACTGTCACTTAATTTTAAGAAATATTAAAGTTTAAGACATGCTGTGCCAGTTTTTTTATATGCTACACTACATGAGCACCACTATATGGCGTATTGTGTAATCTTCTCATCACCATGAACCTTCATGTAAGGTCATTGCTTGTTTGGGCCATTGCTAAAGATGGCTGTATTGCTGGATTATAGTTTGTTGATAGGTGCACAATGTGCCGTACACAGTACTCTTGTTTATTTACTTAGTATGGCTTTCTCAATGTGAAATATCAGCTCATGCCACTGACATTGCTCCTCATGTAGCACAAAGATGGATCTTGAAATGTGAAAAACTATGTTCACTTCTTACAGTCTCTTCTTTTGCTGTTTACATCTGATGGTGTCTACCAATCTATTAACTCCCCACTCTCTTCTTTCTTACTGCAAATCCCACTAATAAAAATGACATCACTAAATATCTATATGTTTTTATTTAGGCCTTAGATTGATAATTTGTCTGAATCCTAAAAGGCTGTTTTTAATTTATGGTTGCTTTAAAAATATGAATTCATAGGTGTTTTTAAATTTTCACATGTATTTTCATTAGTATTTTAAACAAAAAACACTACCAGTTTGAAATATGTTTCAAACTGGGTTATCTTTGTTTTCTTTATAGATACAAGTGGGAACCCGTTACAGGCTGCTGGCAGAAGGGATGTCAGAGTGCTGAAACACTGGGAGCTTGGCCAAGACCAGAAATATTTGAATTTGCATGTTGCAGTTGCCTCATTTTAACCTTTGTGCTATATTTTAATAGGCCACATATTTATTTTTGTCCATGTATTTATTTATAAATTTGTTTATTTTGATGCAGTCAATAAAGACAATTTTTCTTTCTCTGACAAAGCCTAAAAATCTTTCTACTTTAAAGTTATTTTATTTTGTCAGAATTTTTTCAAACACTCTCATAACCTCATGGTAACTTCACTCACGTTTTCTAGTGAGGAGAAAAATCAGCCACATTGAAATATGTTATAAACACAACTTTAAAATTCATATTTTTCATGCCATAAAATAATGCATTCCTGTCAGCAGTTTTTTTTTTTTATACCTCGATCCCTATCACTTAAAAATATACATATTATTGTTATAACAAAAACCTTTATGTCTGACCACTGAGCAACCGATGCGCAAATTTGGCTGAAAACAAGACCTTATTTTCAGCTACCAGATGTGCAGGGTCCGGTGGACTGCAAGATCTTCACAAGACTCCAGACTGGAATTATTTTTTTTAATTGTGCAAAAAATCCTTTTGGGCATACTGATGGATGAAAATGCCTGTTTATTTTTAAATTAATTTATTTATTTTTGGCTATTAAATAAATATTTTGTTATTTTCTAAAAAAAACTTAAATGTGAACTTACAAAAACAAGAACTAAAGGCCCCTTAAAGAGTTATATTTACAACAACAACAAAAAAACATTTTAAATTATATATTTTTATTTCAGCCTGAGATCTCTCAAAAAGATTGATTTATAAGACTGATTTGTAACTGGGACCCTGTGTACATAGTTTCGTCCCACCTCATGTACCACATGTGATGTGTATGACAAATAAATCTCTCTGACTCTGATTTGTTTATTGTGAGGAAAAAGTAGCATTGTTAAGCAATAAATCAAGGTGGTCAATTTTTCCCAAAGGAACAAGAATGGTCATAAAGTTAAAAGACAATACAAGCGTTAAAGTAGTTTAATTGTAAAATTAAACTAAAATTAAAAATGTGTCTTGCACCAATCGTGTTGCCTTTTTGTTTGTTTCTCGTGAAATGAAAACAAGTAGTCAGAGATGTCATTTTGCTGTTGTCATTTTCATTGTTAGCAACTGGAATAAAGCATGAAGAAAAGCAGAACCTTGACATAAATTATGTATGACAAACTGTATAATGCGATTTTTTTTTCTTTTCATCACATTATGTCTTCAAATTGTTGTTCCTCTTGTATCACAAATATTTCTCTTAATGTGGGAGGAATACTGTTTTTAACTCTTCGTACCTTCTCAATTCAGTGTTTTCCTCAGCTGCCGCTGGTAAGATCTCAAGAGTGTCCAATCTGTCTCTGAGGAACTCATCTGAACTCATTTATTTATTTATTTTTTGTTGGAATATGTTTTTTTTTTTTGTATAATACAACTTTTAATAAATTTAATATAACACTGATTTAAAATGACTACCACCACATAGACATTTCAATCATTCTCGTAACAAACCTCCAGTGTTTCAACATTTCAACACTGCCTCAGCTAACAATCTCTCATAAAAGTATAACTTGCTCCAATTTTTGTAGTTTAATCCATGAAATATACCAAAGAAAACACAGTTTGACAAAATAAAAAAAATACTGGCGGCACAATGGTTAAGCTGTTGCCTGTCAGCGAGAAGGTCGCAGGTTTGTCACTTGGCCTTGGAGTTTGCATGTTCTCCTTTTGCAAGCGTGGGTTTTCTCCAGGTGCTCTGATTTATGGGTGCTCCAGAGGTGTAACCTTCTCTCAGACAGTGACTGCTGGAGATAGGCGCCAGCTCCCTGTGACCTGCAGGACAAAGCTGGTAAAGAAAATGAATGAATGGATTTTTTTTTTGGTCCACTTTGTTCTTTTTAATGCACACACAGTGTTGGCATACATTCGTATTGGTTGCATTTACCGGATAAGTCATTGACTCTGGCATAAGAGTAAATGTGGTGATTGTCTCATTAGAGAGGGGTGAAGGCTGCACAGAAGACCATTGGAATTAGCCTCCAAACCATCACAGACATCTACACCTCCAGATGCAAGAAGAGGGCCACCTGCATCATGAAGGACCCCACTCATCCAGCACACCACTCCCCTCAAGCAGGAGGTTGAGGAGCATTAATTGTAGAACCACTAGACTGAGGAACAGCTTCTACCCTGAGGCTGTTAGACTCATGAATCTCTAACCAGAATAATCACTGTGAAAAAAAATCACTGTAATGCCACTTTGATTATTGATATGTGCTGCTGATTACCCATGCTGCTGATCTCATGCTGCTGATTTATTTCATTCGTACTCATCTGCTCACACAGACTCATGATCGTGCTGCTGTTGTTTGGCATATTGTTTTTTGCATTAGTGATTAGTGCATTTTTAGTTTAATGTATTTCTTAGTTCATATCTTAGATCTTATTACTGTTTTTCTTTACAATTTATACTTTTGTTGGATGTAACTGGGGCCCTGTGTACACAATTTCGTTCCACCACATGTACCACATGCGATGAGAATGACAATAAAGAAAACCTTGACCTGGATTACATAATATTCCTCTAAGCCTTTTTTAGACCTATTGAATAATGAGGTAATAATCTCACAAAAAGCTATAGAGGATTTTGAGATGGCTTTTAAAAAGTATGAGTAACATTTAAATAAAAATCTGGTTATGTTTAAACGTCAGTGTATTTTTCCTTACTATCAAAAAATAGAAATAAATGAACAAACATTTGGTATAAAGGTGATGTCTTAACATTGCAACACATTGACAGTGATAGCTTGACACTAACACCGGAGCCTTTTACTACTGTCATATAAAAGGCTTGGTGTTGCTACATTGGGATTGTTGTTTCTTCATGGAAACCATTTGACCCTTGCAGCATGGAACATTTATTTAAGGCAATTGTTTTAATAGCTAATTCAAACATACCAATATTGAAAATATTAAGAGATGAACGGCTGTTTTACAAAACTCTGAGGTCAATAAACTAAGATGAATTACAGAAGTTTAGCTGAAAATTTTAAATCCATTGTCCCAAAGATGTATTCCTCCACGTTTTAACTTGTGCACGTCATTTTATATTTGAAAAATATGTGTCTGTATTTAACATTGGGTTATCTTGATAATTGTGGCTAGTTCCTAATTTAAAATTGATATTGGCCATGGTTTAATTACAGAAAACACATCAGTTCATTAGAGGTATTTACTTTCCTCCAGATCAGAAAGAGACTTCTGACAGATGTGTGGGAGGAAACTGAATAATTATATCAAATTAGTAACAAAATACAAGCACCTCTTAAATAAGAAATGACATGGACATGCACTTTACACAAAATACAATAAAATGATGTGCAAACACACACACTGGAAGCAAATAATCCATTAATAAGAAAATATATGACATGAGCACCTCAGGCTTTCAGTGCTGACAAACTGAATAAGTAAAAGCTTTTGATGCTGCACTTAACTTCGATCCCGCACAATGCCGCCTTTTTCAGACGGCTGATAGCGTTTCTAAACATGAAACGCTATCAGAAAAGTCAACATGGCCTTGGAGCTCTTTATAGATACATAAAAACATCAGATTGGCCAACATCCCATAAAATATACCCTCCCAATATTTCTAGTGTACTGTGCCAATTCATCCTTCCTCACTCACGCACACATTCATTCACAGATCTGTGTGATCCAGTGTACTAATACATTAAAAAAATAATAAATAAATAAGTGTACAATCTGCTGTCATCTCCTGAGAGCAGATTCGTTCAAATCTACCTGAGTGAACTGTGTTGTTCAGTGTCAGAAAACATTGCTCTGTCTGTTGGTTGGAAGGTCGCTGACCTTCCAGACATTAACTGATGATGCAACATGCCATAATATTTGATTGTGCGTTATATTTGTAACCTGAAGTTAAAATTTTCATATAGGATAAGGTGATTACATCCAACAGGTCATCTTCACAATAACATCAATGTTTCCATGTGGTCTGTGTTAGATGTCATGAATAATAAAGGGGATCATGGGAGTTTACCTGTTTAGTGTATGACTTTTGTGGATCTGGACCATTCTATGTGTAGGATGCCAGGTCCACTTTAAAGATCTAATAAGTCTCTGCAAAAGCTGTGCTTGCATTCTCAGCACAAAGTCAAACTTGTTCCTGGAGCAAACAGACTCTATGCACCTGGTCTCTGGTCCTATTCATGGTGTTCATGGACAGGAACTCAAGGCACAGCTGTGGAGAGAAGGGTGTCTAGGTTCAGACCCTAAGAGTCTCATCCCTGGTTTTTGCAGAGAATGCAGTTCTGTTGGTGTCTTCAAACTATGGCTATTACTGTGCACTGAAAAGGTTTGCAGTCAAGTGTGAAGTAACTGTGATGAGAGCCAGCTCCTCTAAGTCTGAGGCTAATACTGGAAAAGAATGCTACATTCTGGATGAGGTGAGTTTTTACCTCTAGCACAAAAGTTCAAGCATTTTACAGTTTTGTTCATAAGTCATGGCAGGATGGAACAAGTGATGAACTGGTGGACGGATGCTTCATTTGTAGTAACACGTGTTCTGTGTTAAGTTTGTGTCATGAATAATAATAATAATAATAATAATAATGTAGTAAACAGGTGTCTACAGTGGTCCTGTTAGACCTCAGTGCTGCATTTGATACAGTTGATCATAATATTTTATTACAGAGACTTGAATATGATATTGGAATTACCAGATTGGCTGTAAATTGGTTTAAATCATATTTATCTGATATATTCCAGTTTGTAAATGTAAATAATGAATCTTCATCATACACCAAAGTTAGTCATGGAGTTCCTCAGGGCTCAGTGCTTGAACCAATACACTTTTTTTATACAGTATATGCTTCAATTAGGTAATGTTATTAAACAGCATGAGATAAATTTTCATTGTTATGCTGATGATACACAGTTATATTTGTCCATGAAGCCCAATGAATCCAATCAGCTACTTAGATTACTAGCATGTCTTAAAGACATAAAAACCTGGGTGACCCTAAATTTCTGCTTTTGAATACAAACAAGACTGAGGTTTTAGTTTTTGGGCCTGAACATCTTTTTCAGTCTTTCTCTCTCCTTAGGTGGCATCAATCTGGCCTCCAGCTATAATGTTAAAAAATCCTGGTGTTATTTTTGATCAGGACATGTCTTTTATCACCCACATTTAAAACATTAGCAGCACGGTGGCGCAACTGGTAGAGCTGCTGCCTCTCAGCGAGCAGGTCCTTGGTTCAAACCCCGGTCCAGGGGCCTTTCTGGGTGGAGTTTGCATGTTCTCTCCGTGCATGCGTGGGTTTTCTCCGGGTACTCCGGTTTCCTCCCACAGTCCAAAAACATGCATGTTAGGCTGATTGGTAACTCTAAATTGTCCCTAGGTGTGAGTGAGAGAGTGAATGTTTGTTTGTCTCATTTGTCTCTATGTGTCCCTGTGATGGACTTGCGACCCGTCCAGGGTGTACCCCGCCCCTCGCACAGTGATTGCTGGACATGGGCACCAGCGACCCCCGTGACCCAAAATGGAATAAGCGGGTAAAGAAAATGGATGGATGGATGGATTTAAAACATTACTAGAACCGCCTTCTTCCACCTGCGTCATATCACTAAAATTAGAAAAATCTTCTCTAAAAATGATGCAGAAAAACTGGTTCCTGCATTTGTCACGTCTACATTGGACTGTTGCAATGGTTTGTTATCTGGGTGTCCAAATACTTCTTTAAAAAGACTTCAGTTGATCCAACATAACATACAACATATTGATCCAACTGCCAGAGTCTGAACTGGAGTTAGTAGGAGAGATCATATATTTTAGTTTCTCTCCATTGGCTCCCTGTCAAGTCCAGAATTGAATTCAAAATCTTACTTCTAACCTACAAAGCTCTCAACAACCAAGCTCCATCTTATATTTGAGATCAGTTATCAGGCTCCTCTCTTGTGGAACCAACTTCCAGTTTCTGTCTGTGAGGCTGACACATTGTCCAGTTTTAAGACTTTCCTTCTTGATAAATCCTATAGTTAGGGTTGGGTTGTCATGCTGCCTTAAGCTTAAACTACTGGAAGACAAACTGACCTCATTTCCTTAAATGAATTGTTAAAATTGAATAGTTTGCATTTAATACTATTTCTATCCTAACGTGATTCTTGACCTGCCATTGTGTATCTGTTTCTACCAAACCCAGCCGATCAAAGCAGATGACCACTTGTCCTGAGCCTGGTTCTGCTAAAGGTTTTTCCTTTCCACCGTCACCTTCATGCTTGCTCAAGATGAGAGTTCTGTGATGGAGTTAAATTCAAAGCAGTCTGCTCCTCAGATAAATAATGTTAAATTATTATTATTTTTTTTATGAATGTTTCTGTTAACTTGTGAACTGTTAACTGTATTTTTTATTGAATTTCTTCGTAGTTTGGCTGTAAGTTATGAGGCTGGGAAGCCATAAATGCTTATCTGGGTGGGAAAGGAATACAACCTTTAAGTGGGTGGTAGGTAAAAAGAATGAGGAGAACTCATAAGGTTTAAGGAGAATAGTAAGTGCTTGAAATAAATTGTGGCATTTCATTTTGTGCCACAAGTTTACAAAAGAAAAACCTTATCCACATAGACCATATGCTTTTCATGGTGATGTATTAGATTGAAGTCACATTGCTGCTCATTGTGATATTTCATCTCGTATCAGAACAAAAAATCACTGATACAGTGGTTAACAGTTCTAATCTAACAAGAAGACATGAGGGGGTTTTTCTTTTAGCCACTAAAATATGATACTATGTCATATCCTCAGTTAAAAAATATGTTGGTCAATTTGCCTCAAGGACAAACATATTCATAAGTCACAAAGAATAGTGATCAAAGTACAATCTTCTGCTGGCTTCAATGCTGGGTCCATGTTGTAAACCTGTAGTTACAATTTAATTGTTGGGTGTAATTTTAACTTTTACTCCAACTTTTTTCCTTCTAAAGTGCAAATGCGGCTAGACAATAAGTAACTTTGATTACTGGACATTGAGTTGGTGAGGTCATGCTTTACTTTTGCCTCTCCTTTTGTTTGATGCACATCTTTTGCCATACAAGAAATAAGAAATACAATTGGATACGAGTGAATACAAATGTTGGAATAAAAATCAAAAACTTTTAAAAAATCTAGCAAGAGCGAGGAAGGAGGGAGAAAAAGATTTGAAAGAAAGATACATACATTGTTTAGATGGATTCCTTTTATCTACAGCTATAAAAAAGGGGATTTGCGATGAAGGAATTAAAAGAAGGGAGGCCTTGATATGTAAATGAAGCTGCTTCTAATCAAAGCAATAAGATTAGCCTTCCAAATTGAGATGAAGAAAGGCTCCATTATCTGGGCCGAGTGTCATGTTTAATAACGCGGAACGGCATGGTAATTCACTAGTGATGCAACTGCAAACCATGTGTGTGTGTGTGAGTGAGTGAGTGAGTGAGTGAGTGAGAGAGAGAGAGAGAGAGAGAGAGAGAGAGAGAGAGAGAGAGAGAG
>NC_056506.1:23587020-23627229 GCF_014905685.2 Nematolebias whitei
GAGAGAGAGAGAGAGAGAGAGAGAGAGAGAGAGAGAGAGAGAGAGAGTCTGCATGTGTGTTATGGGGGAAAATGAGAGTCCAAAATGAGTCATCTAAAAGAGAAAAATAATGATTACTTCATAGAAAGAAGTAATCCCATTTAAATGTTGATGAAAATTTTTGCACGTCACCCTTCATGAGTGTGTGTTAGTAAAAAAAAAAAAAAAAAAATCAAAGTTAGAGAAACAAAAGAACAGACGGGTGGGCTTTTTTATTTTATTTTGGTGTGTGTGTGTGTGTGTGGTGGGGGGGGTGGTTCTGCTGTTGTGTTTAGAGAGATGAAATAAAGACAAACTAGTAAATTCTCCAACACTACCTAAACATATGCTGTCACACTGCATTTGACAATTACACATTTCGGTGCGTATCAGTCTTGAGAATGGCAGTGCCTCTTCTCAGCTGGTTAGCATAGCTGCTGAATTTTTAAAGCATTGCTTTTTTTATTAGTATTAGCCAGTGACATTTACCACAGCCAAATTAATCACAGTTACAAACCAACAGAAAATGATCCCTGGGCTTTGCTTCTCCATGGACTCTGAAGCATATTCCAGTGTACACTGAAAAACACTAACCTGAGATGACTTCTGTTGTGACTTGGTGCTATATAAATAAACTGAACTGAATTAAACTTGATTTTCTTAATCCTAAATGTTCTTCAATCATTGTGTGTGCGCACATCATCTCTCTTGTCTATGTATATCTATGTATATGTATTAGGCTGACACATTGTCTACATTTAAGATTAGGCTTCAGGCTTTCCTATTTCATAAATCCTTAGATAGAGAATTTTTACTAATCGGCTTTTGTATGGGGGCAGCACAGTGGCACAACTGGTAGAGCTGCTGCCTCTCAGCGAGCAGGTCCCTGGTTCAAACCCCAGTCCGGGGGCCTTTCTGGGTGGAGTTTGCATGTTCTCTCCGTGCATGCGTGGGTTTTCTCCGGGTACTCCGGTTTCCTCCCACAGGCTGATTGGTAACTCTAAATTGCCCCTAGGTGTGAGTGAGAGAGTGAGAGAGTGAATGGTTGTTTGTCTCGTTTGTCTCTATGTGGCCCTGTGATGGACTTGCGACCCGTCCAGGGTGTACCCCGCCCCTCGCACAGTGATTGCTGGACATGGGCACCAGCGACCCCCGTGACCCAAAATGGAATAAACGGGTAAAGAAAATGGATGGATGGATGGATGGCTTTTGTATGCACACGTGAATGTTTCTGTTCAGTGCCCTGAGATGACTTCTGTTGTGATTTGGTGCTATATAAATGCACTGAATTGAAATTGAGAATTGAATATTCACCTCTGAAACATTAACATAGGATGACAAGCAGTAAACAGCTGTTTGATTTCATACAAACTTAGCACACCTCATGCTTTAAAAGATGAATTTTGCTCAGAAGTTGGTGGAAATCAGTTAGTCCTAAAACCAGAGGGAAGCTATATTTTCTAGATGTTTAAATAAGAAAATATATGAACAATGAAATACTTAGACTGAACAAGTGAGTGAATTATGTGCATGCATTGGAAGTGACACCATCTTCATAGGCAAGCGTAGAAACCAGCTGAGATAAACAATGTTAAAAGGGAGCGATACACATCAAACAAAACTCTAGACCAGGGCTAAACTGGCAGCCCGCTGGCCTTTTCCAGCCTGCGAGTGACTTCAATCTGGCACCACTACATTTTGGTTTTGGGTTCTGTTTATTGAATTTATGATTCAATGCAATAAAATAAACATAGTTAAAAGGTAACAGATCATTGTAAAACTTGGTTGATTGACATAATGACGTTAATCGCTGGATGTCCGGCCCCCGAGCTGCTGGCTCTCAGAACCCGTGGCCCCCTGAGCAGTTTAGCTGAATAGCCCTGCTCTAGACATTTGTCTACTGATTATGAATAACTAGCTGACTCTGCTACTGACAGAAAGAGCGCGAGAAAGATAAACTAGCACCGGTATTTTATTTATTGTTCAAACTCTGCGACCTTTAAACACAAAGCTGTCACATATTGATATTTAGGCGTACAATTTCTAGAGAAAATTAAGATCAGTTTTTTTTAAATGCGCTTATAAAATGAATCATAAGTGGTGAACGTTTATTTTTGATGATATTGAACATGTTTAGCCCAGCTACCTTATAGTCTCTCTGCTCGGTGAGAGAGAGGAGTTCTGATGAGCTTGCAAAGATTTTTAAAAGAGCTGTTTTGCTGTTTGATTCTTGTTAATTCAAAGCTTTGGAAATGTGATTTATTTCATAGCAGATATTTATTTATACAGTAGTGGAGAAGCTCGTATGTAACTGTTACAGAAAAAATATAAAGTGTAACAGTGAAGGTGAGGAAAACCATAAACAAACATGCACTCACCTCTCCACCCAAACATAATGAGACACATTACCTGTGGCTGTGCCCCAGACCTCAACATGTGGAGAAATCAGATTACAAACAATGAATAACAGCTTTAATTGCAATAAACATCTTAGCTTAAGGCAAGATCAGTGAATCTACTGTTTGTTTTGTTTGCCTTTTAAGATGGCGTCTGGATATGAAACACCAAGATATGACATCACATGCAAACTGTGCATTATTTGTTGCCCTACCTTTAAGCTAACCTATGATCTGAGGCCCATAACAACTACTTTTTGTTGTGTTTACATTTCATTCAAGCTTTTTGCTCATGCTCCATGCCTTGTTTCTTGTGTTTGGTGCATTGTTGTGGTAGTATTATAGTGCCACAAGCAGGCCTGGCTTGATTACTACATTTCTTTTGTGTAATATTTGATATTTCTGTGTGGATTGAGACATATGAAAACCGTGGCTATATTTACAAGGATATTGTTGTGTTTTGGGAGCTGACTGCGGGTCGTCAGTCACTGCAGCTAGCTACGGCTAGCCGTGGGCCTCAGGCTTCCTCTCTGACCCTGGACCCTCAGCCACCCCCCACCACTTCCTCTGGTTCTATCTCTCTCAGAAGTGGCAACTCATACTATCAATAAATCAAGGAAAATGTCAATTAAGTTTTATCAATTATATTAAAAAGGCAGGAAAAGTTACAATTTACAGCGCTGGACTCTCCGGTCAGTGACGCGTTCACAGACCCGGAAGAGCCCCGATGTCCCGTGTCATTACTCATTTATAGGGTCCTAAGACTCCGCCTTCGCAGAAGGAGAGCTCAACCTATCAGTGTATGAGGGGGCGTGGCTAAGTGTGATCTCAGTGGATCTTATGTGGACTGACAGGAAATATGAGACGGTGCTTCAAAGGCCTTTCTACGTGATGTGGCAAGCAGATCAAGCTCTATTCCGTGACAGATATTGAATCCCAGGGAGACTCTCTTTAGAGTTGCTGGCCCAGTTTAACCCAGTCAGAACCGGGTCATAATTTCATTATAATCCCGGCTCTGAGCAGATCAAAACCATAGGTCCAGTCCAAAAATATCGTAACAACAGATTTTGTCTGTTGGAAACAACAGATAAAAAGTTCACTTTGGAAAAACTGTTCCCGTGGGGATAAGGCCTTAATTTTTTTTCCCCAAAAGGTAAATCTAACACGGTCCTCAGGTTTTAGACCCATTGGCAGGCAGGCAAGTCGAGCAGGAGTTTTCAAATAAAAAATAATTTATTTAATCAGCAAAAACAAAAGACTGATGAGGCAGCAAAAACTTACAAAAAGCACAGGGCAAACAAAAACAGGGCAGGTAATCGGACAATTAGGATCAGGATGGACGTTATCGGACAGAAGCTGGTACAGGCAGAGAACAAGTGAGGACCGGGTCGGCTGTGAGCATAACAGAATAATGATCGGATACAGAGTGGTGAGGAAGAGAGGTTTAAGTAAGACAGAGGAAGAGTGGGAAATGAGTGCACCTGGACAGGTAGCTGATTAGGGACAGGTTCTCTTTGGGACTGGAACCATGGGGAGTAATGAGAAGGTTCAATATAAATAAAGTCCATGTTCAATAATCCAGGTATACAATCCAACAATTTTCAGTCAGGTCATCTGGACAGTTTTTGTTTTTTGTGCTGAAACGTTTTGAACCAATTTGACATGACTGTCGACGAGGGAGAGGGCCAGTACTGGAGGAGGGGACGTTCCAAAGAGACCATCTTAGCACCAACATAACTGGTTTGTTCCACTTTGGAGTAAGAGTCAGAGATTCTTTATTGTCAGTCGCACAACATGTGGTACATGTGGTGGAGTGAAATTATGCACACAGGGTCCCAGTTACATCCAACAATAAAATGTAAAAGAAAAACAATAATAACATCTAAGATGTGAACTAAGAAAAACATAAACTAAAAATACACTAAGCACTAATAACATAAAAACATTACGTCGAACAGCAGCACAAACATGAACATGAGTCTGTGTGAGCAGATGAACATGCATGAACACATCAACATGAAACAGATCAGCAGAAACATGAAACAGATCAGCAGCGACATTGAAACAGATCAGCAGCAACATGATGTGATTTTTTTCAGTGATTATTCTGGTTAGAGATTCATGAGTCTAACAGCTTCAGGGCAGAAGCTGTTCCTCAGTCTAGTGGTTCTACACTTAATGCTCCTCAACCTCCTTCCTGAGGGGAGCGGGGCAAAAAGTGTATGTGCTGGGTGAGTGGGGTCCTTCATGATGCAGGTGGCTCTCTTCCTGCATCTGGAGGTGTAGATGTCTGTGATGGTGGGGAGACTGACTCCAACATTCTTCTGTGCAGCTTTCACCACTCTCTGCAGAGCTTTTCTTTCTGCAGCTGTGCAGCCTCCATGCCACTCGTTGATGCTGGAGCACAGGGTGCTCTCCACTGCACACCTGTAGAAGGAGGTGAGGACTGAGCTTCGTAGACCAGCTTGTCTCAGCCGCCTGAGGAAGTAGAGTCTCTGATGAGCTCTCTTGATCAGACTGGTGGTGTTGTTGCTCCAGCTGAGGTTGTCATTCAGGTGTACAAACAAGTACTTGTAATACTTGAGAAAGCTGTTTGGGGATGAGTCAGTTTTGTGTTGTGTGTTTCCTTGACTGATGAAGCCTTCTGGATGAAAGGTGAAACGTTTCAGTACAAAAAAACAAAACAAAAGAAAACAAAAAAAGGAAACTGTCCAGATGACCTGACTGAAAATTGTTGGAAGGTTCAATATGGTTAACACAAGGTATGGTGAGTAATGACAATTTATTTTTTACAGGTGTAGTTTGGATTGTCAAAGGAGCAGAGGATTCATTGGTTCTGTAAGCAAAAGAAGACATCCAAGGAGAGTTCACATTCAATGATTAGTTAGAAGCTGGAGAGACAGGCTGAGGAGCGAGTGGAGAATAACAGAGAAACACAGAGTCAAACATAAAGATCAGGATGAGAATATACAAAAAACAGAAAAGGAAAATAAAGACATAGCAATTCAAAGAAAAGAGACAAAGGGACAGATCATGTCAAAATCAATCATTTCTTCTTTGTATATCCTCTCACAACCCAATCAAAATAATAACACACTGATGTTACGAGACATACATCACAGAATGTGTGAAGAAATGCCAGATGGGTTCCATTGTGTGGGAGTTCAGTTCTCTCAGCATCCTGCAGTCACAAGATAGCACCTGTGGACCATCTCCTTGGTGAGCTGCAGGCGTACAAAAGGCTGCAGAAGACCTACCTTTACCGCTGGAGCATTACGTGCCTTTCGGTAGTTGTGCTAATAGCCACTTTTGCATTGTCTTGAGATAAATTAGACTTATCTTGTCTTGTCCTGTATGGATTTGAGCTTCCTTGTGACTTTCTCAGTCAGCTGTCTCCTCACCTTGCAACCTCTTGCCTACCCCAACCAGGGACTCCTCAGACGTCTTCCTTCGCTTACTAGAACCAATGGATCCTCTGCTCCTTCTACAATCCAAACTACCCCTGTAAGAAATAAATCATCATTACTCACCATACCTTGAGTTAACCATACTGAACCTTCTCATTACTCCCCAGGGTTCCAGTCCCTCTTCATGCACATTGCTGAATATTTCCACTGTAAATAAACATTGTTATTTTTACCTGATCTTGAAGTCTGTTCGATTCAGTCCATATTCTCTGGGTATTCCATCAAAACCTTACATACTGGCATTAACCAAAATGTTTTTAACATAAAAAGAATTGTTCTCGTCTCTGTAAGGTGCTCCTGCCACTTGTGTGTTACAAAAAAAAAAAAAAAAGGATTTGAACTCACTGAGATTAGGGTGTATAGGGCGGGATACAAAAGGTTTTTCATATAGCTTAAAGATAAATAAAATATATATATATTATTTTATAGAACTATTCATTTAATCTACTTATGAACCATTAGAGCTTCCAGTTCCACTGATGCAAAGGAGGGACAATCAATTGTTTAAGGTAATTAAACCAGTCCATCACAACTAATTTAAGCATGAGCACTGATGGTGGAAAATGCTGCCCAGAGCACCTTAAACTCCGAGCTGCCTCAGTAACTCGGGCAATGAGCCAATACAGCCATTAACACTACGACAGAAATAGGCCACAGGAGCCGTTGACAGCATGCATTCTGTTGTTGTTATCTTTACCGCTCTCAATCCTTCCTGACAGCCTTACCATCCTTTGGGTAAGGAAATGGCAGCCACTGGTGATTAGAAAGTGCCCACCACCTCCGCCTCCACCCCTCGTCCAGGGAGTGGAATTATGCCTGCATTAATATTTTATATTACACAGGAGAAACCACATGTGTGCACAGCCCTTTGTCTTTATGTCAAATGAAATGTGCACAACAGTCGTCAGCAGGTGCGGCGGGGTGGTGGGGGAAAGGGTCGAGGGGAGAAGGAAAAAGGAAGGGATGATGGAGGAGGAGAAGAAACGAATGGAATGGAAGGAGACAAAAAGTGGTCTGCAAGGGATACTGGACTGAAGAGCTGAAAGGAAATATGGGGAGAGACCAGAAAAGCCAAAAACAATAACAGAGTACAGAAAAAAGGAAGTTACAATAAAAGATAAAAGGAAAGTGGATTGGGAAAAGAAAAGAGAAGCAAGAGAAGGGTTGAGAAATACCACTGGTGATTTGAATAATGTATAGAGGTAAAGATCTACAGGGCTGAGCTAAGGACAAAGAGCTTTGTTAAAAGAATGTGCTGTTCTCATTTACTGTACATGAGAAAAAGAAGAATCAGTGCAAAATAAAAATATTTTACATGTAATTTCAAATTAAATATATTCAAATTATATATTGTCATATCCTGATAATGAAAACCTCCAACAACCCTTCCTTTGTCCTCCTCGGTGTTAGTGGCTAAATCAACAGTTTTGGAGAACATGTTTGTGGAGCAAGATGGTAATGCTTTGACAAACAAAGACATTCAAGCGAGAGTTAAGAAATTTTAAAAAGGGGTTCTGTGTAAAGGTTAAGTATTATATCTTGTACATAGCATTTTGAACAACCTCGGTTTGAATAAACTAAATCTAATTTTGACTGGATGGATATGGCTAGTCCAAGCATGGCCAAGGCCAAAATGAATTAATGACATTTTAAAACAACTCTAAGCTCAAAACATTGATGATGATTTGTGCTAATACTATTTTATAAACCTTTAACCAATTTCCCCTTATACATTTTTTTTTTTACACAGACTTATTTGCTCAAGCAAATAGCAGCAGCATAGCACTTCAGGTGCAGCCTGGGGCAATTCTGGAATAAATACAACATTTCTGCCAGGATAAATGTGAAATGTATAACTGATGCTAGTGTAGAGGTTTCCAAAGTGCCATTCAGATATAAAAGGGCAGCAAGCTCTGTAGTTTAACACTGGAAAACCAACATATTAATACACGTTTAAGTTTTTTTTTTACACTATATAGACATTACTGTTTACACAGGGAAATTAACTGAGGATGTGGATGATGAAGGTCAAGAATAATTGACTTTGTTGCTTTTTTTTTTTTTCAAGGTTTGAAGACGGTAATCGAGGATCCAGGAGTCCAGAGAGGAGAAGAGGTACAGTTGAGTGAGTAGGCTGAAGAGTCCATCTTAGCACCAACATAACTGGTTTGTTCCACTTTGGAGTAAGCTGTTTGGGTGAAGAATCAGTTTTGTTGTGCGTTTCCTTGACTTGATGAAGCCTTCTGGATCGAAGGCGAAACGTTTCAGCACAAATAAAAGAAACTGTCCAGATGACCTGACTGAAAAATGTTGGATTGTATACCTGGATTATTGAGCATGGACTTTGTTGTTTACATTTTATACTTTTGTTGGATGTAACTGGGACCCTGTGTACACAATTTCGTTCTGCCACATGTACCACATGTGCTGTGTATGCCAAATAAAGAATCTTGAACCTTGAATTCTTTGGAAGAGGAAATGCTCAAAAGAACATAGGATTCAAGTAAGTAAAAGAGCGCAACAAGAACTCAAAGGTTAGAACATGAAATGCAGGATGGCCACTAAGATTACCAAACCAGACAGTTTGATTGTGAACTGGATGGTGGTCTGTGCTAACCTTAAGCATTGGAGCAAATCAGCAACAAACTCAAAGCTACGCTTGGGACCCTGTGTACATAATTTCGCTCCACCACATGTACCACATGAGGTGCGAATGACAATAAAGAAACTCTGACTCTGACTCTGACTGACTCTGGAGAGATGATGAGCTCATAACCTTCATGTGTGACGACTTGAAGTGAGCTGAAACCCACAAGTGTAAAACAAAAATCCAGCCAGTCCACAGCTCCATACAGAGGAAAGGGCTGAAAAGTGGAAAGGCCAGAGCCTTCAGGCTGCTCTCCTAACACCATCACATGAACTGCTTTGAAATATTTAAGATTAAAGTTTATTTAAAGCAACAGCAATGACGCTGGTCTTGGCCACGCGTGGACTAGTTGTTCACATCTTGAAAATCTGTTTCTCAAAAAGAAGCTACAAATAAAAACTACAAGTAAAATAACAATTGTTCATAAACCTTCCACCGAACATGACTTCAAAAGAGCTGTATGAATTACTACTAGAGCAGGAAGTTAAATGTACTGTGTTCATGTTCTTACATAGGATATAAAGTATTAACTGTGTTACATTTGGGGGAGTGGTGGCGCAGAGGTTAGAGAAGGTGGGCCTGTGATCGGAAGATCGCCGGTTCAAGCCCCGGTACCGACAACATAAAAAATGTGGGTGGGTGAAGCACCCACACCTGCCCCCACCCTCATTCGCCCCACCCTGGGCCCATGAGCAAGGCCCTCAACCCCCATCTGCTCCCGAAACAGGTCTCTCTTGAAAATGAGTTCTCGTGGCTCAGTCAGACTACCTGGATAAATAAAGGCTAAATGAAAATAATAAATAAATACATACGTGATACAACCTGCTGCATTTTTGCAAACTGAGTTGAGAGTTCAGGGTTCTTATCCATTGTGAAGGCAAAGGTTTTGTAAAGTTATCATACAAACATTAAACTAAGATTAACAAATTCTTAACTAAATCAAAATGAATGAAATGAAATTGTAAAAGTAGCCTAAATACTCTAAATCTAAGAAAATGCAGCCACAATTACTTAATTAAGGCCATTTCACTGCAAGAAGAAAGAGAACTGTAATGAAAGACAATTTGTTATTGACCCTAAATAATTATGGTTGTAACTAAAGAAAAGCTATAAATTCTACTGCTTTAAAATATGTAACTTTAGCTCATAGCTTCAAGGACACTTTATTGTCATTTGCGTCACATGTGGTACATGAGGTGGAATGAAATTGTGTACTCAAGTTCCCAAAAATCTAAAGTATAAAAAAGAGTATACAGGGATAGGTTTATGTATCCTGTATACTCCATGTGTACTCAGTGCACTTCTTGATCGAGTTATATTAGCACACCTTTGAATCATTTAATTTCAGTTTGCTGAAAAAGGGCCTCAGATGTCAAACATAAACAAACTTAAATTTGAGAACCATTAATCCATCCTTTATCTGTAACTGTCCCAGCATGTGAGAGGTGGGCTACAACCTCAGCAAGACAATAAACTCCATCCACTGGTTCATGAGATATTTTGTGAACAGACAGACAAATGAACACACACGTACAGGCACAGTCCAAAACATTGCCACCTCTTGTCTTCGGTGACAGGCATATGTAATAACCAATAATGGTGATATGGTAATATCACCATTATTGGTTATTACGTTGTAATATCTGATGGTAATAAGATATGTAATAACGGTGCTTACACCTGAGTCACGATTCTCCTAATATCATTCATTCAACCTTTATTTATACAGGTTAGTCTCATTGAGCCTCGAGGACTCATTTACAAGAGACCTCTTTTAAACAAAGAGCACAGATGAGGAACAAACAACAAAAAACAATCATATAAAAGCATATAAAATGAAAGTAAATAAAATAAATGTTATAAAAACAAAACAAACCAGCTACATTATAAAGTGATGCAAAATACCAAGAACAGGAACATGTCTGCGTTGGTTTTTACCATGAACTTAGCTGTTGTTTAAAATCCCTTAGAGTGGTCAAGGTCGAGAGCTTCAGATCTTTTTGTTTTCTCAAGGTGTTCCAGGAAACAGGAGCGGAGTAAGAGAAGGCCCTTTTGCCAAATTCGGTCCGCAGTGAGGGAACACTGCAAGTAATTATGTCCTGAGAGCACACGCTGTAGCTGCACTCATGAAGTGCAAAGTGACATGTAGGAGGAGTTTGTTCATGTTATTTTACATATATAATTAGCTAGATAACTCGTAATTTTATGAAGTAACTATTTAAATTCTTCCTTTTGGTTTGTAGGGGTCACTGGTGCATCCAGCAGTCACTGTGTGAGAGGCGTCGGACACCCTGGACAGGTCTCCAGTCCATCACAGGGACACATAGAGACAAAATAGACAAACAAACATTCACTCTCTCACTCACACCTAGGCACAATTTAGAGGTATCAATCTGTCTAACATACTGTACAGTGTTTTTTGTCTGTGGGAGGAAACTGGAGTACCTGGAGAAAACCCATGCATGTACAAAGAGAACATGCAAACTCCACCCAGAAAGGTCCCAGGCAGAGATTTGATCTGACAACCTTTTCGCTGAGAGGCTACAACTCTACCAGCTTGAAGCCCTTTATTTAAATTCAAAATTTTATTTTGTTTTTCCATTATTTTTAAAATAGTTATGGAATAATAACTTTTATGACAACAGAAACCTATTATATTTCTATTTGTACATATATATTAATGTGGTAAATACATTGTATAAAAGATTGTGTTGTACTTTTAATTTAAGTACATTTATAGTACATCCATCCATTATCTTTTACCCGCTTCTTCCTTTTTGGGTAGCGGGGGTCACTGGTGACCATGTCCAGTCATCACTATGTGAGAGGTGGGGTACACCCTGGGCAGGTCGCAAGTCCATCACAGGGCCATATAGTAAGTTATAGTCATTTTCAAAATAAATAAATATATAAAAGCTGTTGTCTGGAATGTCTGGGATTGTCTGACCCAAAACAAATATTATACGCCATAAATCAACCTGTCTGCCTGTCAAGAGAAATGGCCCACCCCGCATAAAGCGTGATAACACAGATACAGGTGGTGCTGGCTTCATCTCATTGTCAATAAATAGAGCTGGTATCACCAACAGATGGGGCACAGCACACACAAACCTTAACACGAAATCACGCAAAGAGAATTTTTAAATAGTAAGAATCTACGTAAATGCTTGAAATAAAAATACATTTTTATGAGAGAACTCATCAGAGCTTCATGCTTGTTAAAAACACACACTTGGAAAGATACACACTGGTTTGTTGGCTGATTAGCACTAGTTTTCTTTTGTTTGAATGTGTTCCCATCAAGCTGAGATTGCTGCAGCCTCATGTTAACCTTCGTTATTTGAAACAACCCAGTGGCTCAGCTTCAAGCACACTTATCTCACACTTATCAGCACACTTATTAACTTAGCCTCTTTGTCCCAAACCTCTCTCACTACAATTATGGTTTTGTTTGTGTGCATGCATCCCAGTTCATCTCGCTGGCTACAAAGTTAGCTGCATCTGCTCAAGAAGCACTTCAATATCCTCTCACTCTAACCTGATTATTAATTACAGTCTGCCTCGAGCTGACCGCAGCCCAAACACTGTCTGGCACCGTTTCCAAGGAGACCAACACAATGTCATTCACAAACAAGATCCTGCAAAAACAGAGTTGGGCTTCACAATGTAGCAGTTGTTTATTTTGCCTGGCTATTATTGTCATTGTTAACCACTATCCAAACATTAAAAAAAGTTAAGTCTGGTCCTCTGGACATTCAAAAAACAAAACAAACAAAACAAAAAAAAAAAGTAGAAATGTTTCGTCTTTCATCCGAAAGACTTCTTCAATCTGAGGTGCTGTATTCAGCTCAGCCTTATAAATAGCACCTTCTTGTAGTGGATCAACCAGTACACCAGAGCACATTAAACAAAAACTAACAATGTGACTAGATCAGACCGCACTTCAACAAGTGATGGACTGTACAGATCAGGCACGATTAGCACAGCATGTCAAGTTCAAGACACGACACCAAAACAAGTTTAATTTACTGATAACTCATCAACACCATCACGATACCAATAACAACACATTCAGCGTAAGACAACACTCCAGTAGACAGTTACATGCCAGGGAGACAGAAAAGTGGGTGAAGAATTTATCTGACAATCAGCTCACCCAGCCGGAGACAGAGATTCTTGCCAGAGGACTGAACTTTGCGGTTGCACCAAGAAGAATTCCTGTGGTGGAGAAGATCACAGCCACAGAATCAGCCATCCGCAACAACAAAATTAAAGAGTGTGATGCAGAACAGCTCAGAATCAAAGTTTCAGCCTGCCTCAGCAATGCCAAACCACCACCTTCCAACATCAGTAGAGAGGAGAGGGATGCAGTCACCACTCTTAGCAAGGACAAAAACATCATCATTCTCCCAGCAGACAAAGGAAGGTGCACGTTGATTTTGAACCAGAAAGACTATCATGAGAAAGTTATGACACTCCTTAGTAGGGGTTGAACGAGTATATAATTTTTAAACTCGACATTAACATAACAAAACCCGAGTAGAACTCAAGTATTTGATGACGTCATAGATCTCAAGATACAAAAATAAATAAATAAATAAAACCGCAAAAAAAGGTAATTATTTACAAAAAAAAAAAAGACCAACAAAACATTGGGAGTGTATATTATGCTCCTACCATTTATCATACTGCAAATAAGTCACAGGAAAAACTAAACTATTAGTTATTATTATTAAACTGCAAACGTGAAGAAAGAGAAACTTAAACCGAAACTGGTTCTGGTTCGGTGGATTGGACCCGGTGTTACACCATACTCTGTGACCTGCAACAGTGCAACACCGCCCTCTATGGTCATACAGTGGTCACATATGACGTCACTACGGATACTCGACGTAACATTTTTAACCTCGATAGATGTCCTAGCAATCGATGTGTAGATTACTCGAGTACTCTGTTAATGCCCTACTCCTTAGTGACTTAACAACTTATGAGCCACTGAAAACAGATCCAGGAAGTGGCTACAAGAAGAAGTTGATAGATTGCTTGAAAATATTGGAACAGGACAAGGCTATTGACCGTATTCTGTACCACAGACTGTACCCAGGGGAGGCCACACCTAGTCTGTATGGTTTACCTAAAATCCACAAACAAGTTGTATCTTTAAGCCCAATCATTAGCATGATTAACTCTGTCACTTACAATGTTTCCAAATATCTGGTATCTGTACTCATCTCTTTAGTTGGCAGCTCAGAACACCACATACAGAACACCATGGACTTTGTGGATAAGGTGAGGGATGTCATCATGGAGACTGATGAAACAATGGTCTCTTTTGATGTCACATCACTCTTTACGTGCATTCCTGTTGATGATGCAGTAGAGGTGGTCAGTTTAAGATTAAAATCAGACACCACTCTGAGCAGCAGGACCACGCTTTCCACAGAACAACTGTGTCAACTCTAGAAACTGTGCCTGCAGTCAACCTACTTCACATATGGGGAGCAATATTATAGGCAGAAACATGGGTGTGCTATGGGGTCTCCAGTTTCTCCTATTGTTGCCAACCTGTACATGGAGGAGGTAGAAAAGAGAGCCTTGATGTCCTTTTCAGGGACACCACCAAGTCATTGGTTCAGGTATGTTGACGACACCTGGGTTAAAATTAAATCTCAGGAAGTCCAACATTTTACTGACCACATCAACTCTGTGGATAAATACATCAAGTTCACATGAGAAGATGTAAAAAAATGGCAGGTTGGCTTTCTTGGACTGTGAGGTCTCAGTCTCTGATAGAGGACATTTGCAAACTGAGGTGTACCGCAAACCCACCCACACAGACCAGTATTTGCAGTTTGACTCCCATCACCCTTTGGAGCACAAGTTAGGAGTCATCAGGACTCTGTATCACAGAGCAGACAGCATCCCCACTAGCTCAGGAGCCAGGCAGAAGGAGAAATCCCACACAAGACAGGCTCTAAAGAAATGTGAATATCCTAACTGGGCCTTCCTGAAAGCAGAGAAGAAACCCAAACAGGACTCCAGTCAGCCATCAGGTGAAAAGGAGGAACCCAGACCCAGACCAGTGGTCATTCCATAAGTTGTGGGAGTATCAGAGAAACCGAGACGTTTATTTTCTAAATACAACGTCCCAGTGGCTTTTGAACCCAAAATACATTACGGCGAAGACTGGTTCATCCCAAAGATCCAGTCCCCCCGCACAAACAGAGTAATATTGTGTATGCTGTTCAGTGTCAGGAGGGTGATCAGTCTTACATCGGGGAAACTAAACAGCCACTGGCCAAAAGGATGGCCCAGCACATAAGAGCAACACCATCAGGCCAGGACTCTGCGGTCTACACTCATCTCCAGGCCAGCGGTCACTCTTTCAGGGATGAAGATGTTCACATCCTGGATAGAGAGGAACAATGGTTTGAGAGAGGAGTAAAGGAGGCCATCTTTGTGAAAATAAATCATCCATCATTAAACAGGGGTGGAGGCCTCCGGGTTCAACTGTCCCCCTCTTACAATGCTGTGATTGCTAGCATCACTCAGCCCCCTGTGAATAGCAAACAACCATCAGGGTGCTAACAAACCATTGTTAGGCTGATGGTCCTTCTTGCATGTGATCAGCTGGATTTGGTTGTCAGCAGCAAACTGGTTGATCCACTCTGAGAAGGTGCTATTTATAAGACTGAGCTGAATACAGAACCTCAGACTGAAGAAGTCTTTCGGATAAAAGACAAAACTTTTCTACTTTTTTGTTTGTTTGTTTTGTTTTTTGAATGTGCAGAGGACCAGACTTAACTTTTTTCTATTTTTATACCTGGATTATTGAGCATACATCAGGACACTATCCAAACAATTTTAATCAACTTGCATGATGACCAAAAGTTATTCAAACGTGTTCCATATGAATAAAAAGGACCAATGACACTTCTTACCAGTTTGGCAACATACAAAGCCCCAAAACTCCTTAAACACTCAATGAAGGCTATTATCTGGTAGCAAAATTACAAGTTGATCAAAGCGACAGTGAGCCAGAAAATCAGTCATGCCTGAGCAGAATGCCACTCAGCAGTAATGAACCTGGAGCGGTGCCTGCAGCAAGGCTGAGGGACATCAAGCTTTAAATGGGCTCCTGGCAAACAGCTACATGTGTGTGTGTATGTATGTGGGTGTGTTTGTGTGTGTGCTTGTAAAACCCTTTGTTGAGATGAACAGCAAGTTAAGTACTTGCCAGTGGCAAAATATGGTTTCTAATGCTACACAAGTGAGTTATTTGAACAGCTCTGTTTATTCTCAGATACACAATTTAGCAAATGCTCCCAGGGCAATGTCACACCAGACTTTTTTTGTACCTTTTGGATGATGGACTTTAATTTTTATGTAATTCAGTGAATTTTTACATGCTGAAACCATTTTTATTTCTCATTTACCATGAAGGAGAACAGTTTTGGAAAACTAAAACTTGTTTAAAAGCAGATGATGCATGAAAGATGAGTGCAGTAAAGTTGATCAGCCATTAGTGCAAACGCTCAACGACTTTCTCTGTGAACTCGAAGCATATCAGTGTCATATCAGTGATAAGTCTTCACCAGGTACAGAAGAAATGTCATGTAAAGTACATAGCTGTTCACCTTCTGAAGCCAGGTCTAACTGCCCTTCCACTGAAACAGTTCTTCAGCTGATGGCAAAATGGATGTTTGGATTGGTTAAGCTCTGTGAAATTCTATATTCCTTCCTTCCTTCCTTCCTTCCTTCCTTCCTTCCTTCCTTCCTTCCTTCCTTCCTTCCTTCCTTCCTTCCTTCCTTCCTTCCTTCCTTCCTTCCTTCCTTCCTTCCTTCCTTCCTTCCTTCCTTCCTTCCTTCCTTCCTTCCTTCCTTCCTTCCTTCCTTCCTTCCTTCCTCTTACAATGCTGTGATTGCTAGTATCACTCAGCCCTCTGTGAACAGTAAACAGCCATCAGTGTGTTAATGATCCATTGTTAGGCTGATGGTCCTTCTTGAGCATGTGATCAGCTGGTTTTGGTTGTCAGCAGCAAAACTGGTTGATCCACTCTGAGACGGTGCTATTTAAGAGACTGAGCTGAATACAGCTCCTCAGACTGAGGAAGTCTCTTGGATGAGAGACGAAACGTTTCTACATTTTTTTGTTGTTTTGCTTTGTTTTGGGGTTTTTTGAATGTCCAGAGGACCAGATTTAACTTTTTTAGATCTGAAGATCTGGAGAATATTGTTTTTCACACAAAGGCAGCTGACGGCTCCATATGAGGTCAGAGAAATGCGTGTTTGTTTGCCCTGCGTTGTACTCCACTTCTTGCTTGTGGAGCGGGACCTGGTCTGATTGCATTCACACTGTACTGGAACTGCGCTGGAGTACTCTTTTACCGGACCGAGACCTAGGTTTTAGCCCGGGCCAGAGTTCGCCTTTTTGTTCTGTGACAGAGTTCGATGGTACGTTCACACCTCCCCAAACGAACCGGACTTCCTAGGAAAACGAGCTAGAGTTTGATTAAAGCGGACTAAACAGGGCTGATGTGAATGCACACCAGCCCTGTTTAGTCTGCTTATGCCCCTTTTCCACCGTCACGGCGCGGGTCGGATATTTCCGGCTTGAAGCGCGTTTGAGGTCTTTCCACTGTTCCTGTGACCGGCTCGCCTTGCTAAATTCTGGCCCGGCTTCTCAAGGGTTCCAAGCGAGCCGCGCCGTGACGTCAGAAACACTGTCGGTCACTGATTGGTCGGAGGGAGGAGTCTGTGGAGTCTTTCCAAACAACCCGATCCACCATTTTTTTCTCTACCGCTTGCCATTAGCCATTATGGGATTTACCTGTATAAATAAAGGTTGATTGATTAGCGATAACACGAGGAGCGTATCTTTATTGTTGTTGTATAGCTTCAAAAGTCACTGGTCAATCAGACCAGGCCCCGCTCCGCAAGCAAGAAGTGGAGTACAGCGCAGGGTAAACAAACACGCATTTCTCTGACCTCATATGGAGCCGTCAGCTGCCTTGTGTGAAAAACAATATTCTCCATGGTCTTCTGTCTCATCTTCTGCTCATGCTGAGTCCATTTTAAAAAAATGACAAAATATAACTCCTAAAACTGCTAAATCTTGATGCCACTTCGTTTTTGGTTTTTATTTCCAGAAGAAGTGTCTTCAGCGGTTTTTGTGTTGTTTCTTTCAGTAGTTCTTGGTGCAGCGCCACCACAGGCGAATGGGGGAACAGGTTGACTCGACTGCACAGTGCAGTGTGAATGCAAACGCACCAGCTCAAATGTAAACAAAATGTCATGAATATGGGTCCCCAACCGAACCGAGTCTACCGGACTATCAGGTGTGAATACAACCTAACAGTGACTGAATAAGTAAAGCTCATCAAGCAACATTTTTGTTTTTTCAACTTTTGTTTTCATTTTATCATGTGGCCTTTTACATGAGTTTATTTTATTTTTAGGCAAACCGTAGTTTGGCTTATGTCTTATATGTAAGTTCTTCTATATCACTTTTACAAACTCATTTGGACAAAGGAGATTATCTGATGTTATGAACTGATGAACTAACCTGAGATGCTGCCTTTTAAACTGCCTGTTCAAAATCATTTTTGAATGTTTTTACTCCCCTGTGGTGTTCAGTATAATGTATTGTCAAAAGCTGTATGGTGCTGGGTAGAAGTCAAAATAACTGATGATGGTGAGTACTTTGTACATACAATGTATGAGGTAAATTTGGGTAAATTAATTTCTGTCCACAAGAGGGCACAAAGGTACCTGAACGTTCAAGACAGACAGAACAAGACAGATGGGATGGGGGCAGGGAGGATGGATGTGGGATGATTGGGTTCTTGTTTTTAATAAATGGGATTAAATGCTATTATTTGGTGTGGGGGTAGGGTAACACTGATCTACAAAGTGGGAGGAAGTTATAAAAAAAAGTGTGAGGCAGATTCAATGCAATCCCAAAGCCAAACAGATTTAGTTTACAGTAGAAATAAACATTTAAAGGGGGAGGCCACACTGAAACCATTTGTGCCACTGGGGTAGCACCAAAATGTATGTAATTTTTCCTGTGTGACACACAAAATTGCTTATGTAGGTAATAATTTTGGTCATTTTTGTACATATAATCAATTCATTCATTCAACCTTTATTTATACAGGTTAATCCCATTGAGCCTAGAGGACTCTTTTACAAAAGAGAGCTGATTTTAACAGAGTGATAATAACAGTGGATAACAACGACAACAATAGACAGTCATAAAAGAGGCATACATTTTTTTTTTTATTACATACATATTATTAATAGTGCAAGTCAAATGATCAAATGAAACACAAAGCAGTTAGGAATATGTTTTCTGAATTGCTGATAAGGTTAATAAAAAAAATCATACCTTCTTGATCATAAACTGCAGCACTGGTCAAAAGAAAACGAGTAGTATACATAAAGAGAAAGGTCAAATGTTTTGAATAGGGGTTCTGTGGAAAGTTACAAATTATTACTATTTTACCTGTTCTGGATCACACTTTAAATTATTTAAGATCGTAGAAATAGAGTTAAATTCTGATCGTACTGATGAGCCGACTAAGGCAAACAGAGCTAAAATCAAAGTGAATTTCTGCCATCTCAAAAAATTATGTAAATAAATTTTTTAATACTGGTTTATCCATCCATTGTCTTTACTCACTTCTTACTTTTCAGATCGCAGGTGTCAGGCCCAGAGTGGCTAATTGGGAGGACCAGGACATTTCCCATTGGGCCAGTCTGATATATGGCCCAAACAATGGTCCATTGTTGTCATCTTTCTTTGTTGAAATCAGGTCTCTCTTGTAAATGAGTCCTCGAGGCTCAATGGGATTTACCTGTATAAATAAAGGTTGATTGATATGGGCCACAGGGCCGGTGCTCAGTCATGGCCCTGGATTTATCACTGCTACAGAAACCCAAAAGTGCTTCCCTGTAAGCACACTCTTTAATGGTGGTTTTGCATTGTAAGGTTCAGCCCAGCTCACATCTGCCTGGCTCAGGTCTTCCCCGGCTGTACACAGCTTTGATTGTTTATGCATGTGCGCAGGATTGTCAAAGCAAGAAGTCTTGACGCGCACATGTCATTTTTTGCAACACCCAACAATGCAAAACATGGAGCTCATGCTATTTTTCATTGTTCTTTCTCATCAAAACAAGTTAGAACTAGTAAAGGCTGTGTGCTGCTAGAAGGACCACAGTAGAAATATACATTCATTCCACCTTTATTTATACAGGTTAATCCCATTGAGCCTTGGGGACTCGTTTACAAGAGAGACCTGAATGATGAAACATGATACATAATACAAGGCGATACAGCAGTTTTATGTCAAAGGTGGAAGTGTAAGACAAGAAGGTAAGCTAATGCTAGCTAATGTTAGCTTGTTGGCAATCCTTTGAAGTTCTGTGTACAATTGGGCTAGAGAATCAATCTCTGGGTTCCAAAAATCGAACAGGAAGTGGACCAGACCGCCCAATGCAAAGACTCCAAACCTCGGCTGGAACCCAGCCTGGACCGACCCAGGCCAGACAGGGCCTAACAATGCAAAATGACTCCAAGTGGTTTCCTTCTTCTTGGTGAAGTAGCTGTGACAGTAGAAGTCAGACTGAAGAAGTGTTTTGGATAAAAGACAAAATGTTTCAACAAAGAAGAACTCATCCAGATGACCTGACTTCAACATTGTTAGATGTGACAGTACTGGGAAAAAAAAAAAAAAAAAAAAAACAAGGCTGAGAGAATGGGCCAACATAATAATGTTCACTGAGTCCAGGTAGCTGCAGTCAGCAAACAGGTAGGAGGTCTGGATGGTGACAATGCAGATGCAACTGCAGAAGATGAGAAATAATGAAAAAGTGAATAATATTTTTGTATTGAGTGACCAGACAGTGTGGGTAGATGACAAATAAAGCTAAATGAAACACCAAAATCTGGTCGTTGGAATCAAAAAACAGTCTATAGTGAGGAAACCTTTCTATATCATATTAGTAAGTTATTTCCATTAGAATCAAATGTAGTACTATATCAGATAATGAATCGAGGTTGTGTGTGGCAGACAGGCACATATGTCTAAATTCCATTACAGACAATGCAACATAGAAAAGTTTGTTACATCGGTACATCTCTCCTCTTGCTCCAGGACACATACATCTATGGTGGGTAGGATAACTCTCAGAAACTATCCTACCCACCAGTCACATAACCTGCTCAGTCTGCTGCCATGAGGGAAGAGACTGCAGAGTTTTGTTTTGGGGCAGCTGTGGCTGAGTGGTTAGAGCAGTCATCCTCCAATGCGAGAATTGGGGGTTTGAATCCACCAGCAGTCACATGCTGAAGTGTTCCTGGGCAAGACACTGAACCCCCCATAGCCTCTGATGTGTGTCCCATCAGTGTTTGAATGTGAGCTAAAGCTCTGATTAGTCTCATTAGAATGATTTGTTCAATTAGCTTTGTAGAGATCTATTAGAGTGCTGTGTGAACGGGTAAATGAGGACACAGATTGAATTCAATTCAATTCAGTTTATTTATATAGTGTCAAAACCCAACAAAGTTGTCTCAGGGCACTTTACAGAAACATTCACATACATAAAAGCCAATTAGTAAAGTTCTCTATCTAAGGAATCCAGCAGACAAGTTGAATCTTGGCTTCGTTGCAGTCTCCCATCCTGAGCAAGCAAAGTGGCAACAGTGGAAAGGAAAAACTCCCTTTTAAAAGGAAGAAACCTCCAGCAGAACCAGGCTCAGGACAAGCGGCCATCTGCTTTGACCAGCTGGTTTGAGAGGACAGGACGGAGAGACAAACGAACACAAAATGGTAGGTCCAGGTGTATCTGAAAGACAAAAAAACCCCAACACATGTTAAGGATAGAAAAAAATAATTACAAATGTTGAGCAGAGTAAGTAAAGACAGCAGCAGAGTGAAAATTGTGGTCAGTTTGTCCTCCAGCAGTCTAAATCTATAGCAGCATAACTAGGGGACAGCTCAGGAAACGCAAGCCGACCCTAACTATAGGATTTAACAAAAAGGAAAGTCTTAAGCCTAGTTTTAAAACTGGATAAAGTGTCAGCCTCACGGACAGAGATTGGAAGTTGGTTCCACAAGAGAGGAGCCTGAGAACTGAAAGATCTGCCTCCCATTCTGTTTTTTTAATTTCTAGAACCCACAAGTAAACCTGCAGCCTGAGAGCGAAGTGCTCTGTTAGGAAAATGTGGAACAATAAGATATGTAATATAAGGTGGAGTTAGGTTGTTGAGGGCTTTGTAGGTTAGAAGTAGGATTTTGAATTTAATTCTGGACTTGACAAGGAGCCAATGGAGAGAAGCTAAAATTGGAGAAATATGATCTCTCCTACTAACTCCAGTTAAGACTCTGGCAGCAGCATTTTGGATCAACTGAAGATGTTTTAAAAAAGTATTTGGACACCCAGATAATAAACCCTTGCAATTGTCCAGTCTAGATGTGACAAATGCATGGACCAGTTTTTCTGCATCATTTTTAGATAAGATGTTTATAATTTTAGTGATATTACGCAGGTGGAAGAAGGCAGTTCTAGTAATGTTTTTAATGTGGGGGATAAAAGACATGTCCTGATCAAAGATAACACCAAGATTTTTAACATTAGAGCTGGAGGACAGATTAATGCCATCTAAGGAGGGAGAAAGACTGAAAAATTCATTCCCAAGGTGCTCAGGTCCAAAAACCAAAACCTCAGTCTTGTCTGTGTTCAACAGGAGAAAATTAAGGGTCATCCAGGTTTTTATGTCTTTAAGACATGCTTGTAGTCTATGTAGCTGGTGTGAATTCACCCTTAACTGAACTTTTTACCTCTTTCAACCGGCCGGTCAGTGCGCAGTCAAATGGCCGTGTGCGGCAGGTGTTGTATGGCAAGCCATGTTTGCATATATTGGATCGTCGGCCACGTGCGTCACTGACGCAATAAAAAGCCTGACAATGACCCGGCCCACACATAAGCACATTATTATGGCCCGGTCCAAATCTGGGTCAGGCAGGGCTGGGCCCTTGGTTCAGGTTAGAAATGACAGCACTACACCTGCACGGCACACGTTCATTGTGTCATTCAGATTCACATCACGAGTCAGTCACAGAATGCAAAAGTTCCACTCAAGGCAGGTACACTTACTGAGTTCAGCTGAACTGAGAAAGGAACGAATAAGTTAATAAAGTGATTCAGTTGTTTGTTCACTCAAAGGATTTGTTCATTTGAACGAATCGTTTGTGAGCGACACAACACTAGCCAAAAAGTCTGAAACAGACCTACAGTACCTTACATTCTTGCAAAGGGGTGATTTCTGCTTGGAGGCGTTTGAGATGTGGCCAAACCTTTGCCATCTCATTTGTTGAAATGTGATCTTTGTTGGCTGGAATAAACTCTCGTGAAAGATGCTGATCCATTTGCTTGAGTAGAAGCCGCAAACTTGTAGATCCTTGAATCTTTGAGACTGAACAACTGTGGTCCTTGATGCCATGGTGGACAACTGTAGCTTGACTGGTTCTTTAGTGTGTTTTTTTAGGGATTCTACAACTTCACTGAGAACAAAGGTTGTATCACTTTGAGAGTCAAGTAAAATGTATATGAGGACATCTTGTGTAGGTTGTGTAGATGAAAGCCAAACAGGAATTATTGCTGCAGTTTGTCTATTACCTTCTTGACGTATAATTGTTTGTTGTAGCTGTAATTGTCACATCTTGGGTTTGAGCTTGACTTCTTTGACTTTTGTAACTTGAAGTTCTCTGGTCTTGTGGTGGTCCTTGTTATTCTTTGCTACGATCTTCATGTAGGCAGGTAGGATGTGTTTTGTTGCGCTTTTCACCGACACATCTGTTGGTACAGCTTTTCGAGTGATGGCCAGGCTTGAGACAACCAAAGCACAATTTTTCTGTATGGATGAACTTAACTTTGTCTGCCACAGCAAACCACAGCATTTCTGAAGAGTATGTTTGGGTCTTTTACAGAAAATGAAAGATGTTTTCTCTTGTGAAGCTGTGGCTAAAGTTTTAGCTTCAACATTTCTTTGTCTTGTAGTTTTCAACATTTCTGAATGGTCTGAGTTGCTTTGCTTCAGTGACTGCAGCGATGTAACAAGGTTACAAGAAATCTTTGCTTCTCTTGTTAGGAATGCCACAAATTGACTGAATGTGAGAAACATATCAATTAAGTATTAAGTAATTTAAAGTAAATAAATAAATGTGTTAATGTCTGCTGCCTCTACTTGTATATTCATTCCTTCCAGTCTATTTAAAACAGGGGTTCTCAAACTTTGTGGGTTCAGGGACCCTTTACAGGGGCAAAAAATTTTCAGAGACCCCCTTATGTTTATTAAATAATTTTCTTTCAATTTGTCTCTAATTCTAGCGCCATTCTAATTTGATTTCCCTCTCGACGAAGATGGTTGCTCTTACCCTCTCTCCCTCCCTCCTGCTTGTTTGTTCTCTTGTCAACCTCCTCAGAGCCTCTCTTTACACATCTTCCAAATCGAAAATTACTAAGGACTTGGTCAGCTGGTCCCTCATTGCAATTGATACCATTTTTTTCTTCCAGATGACATGGTGCTGGAGAGCCCTCTTGCCCTGAACGGACACACACAGCAGGGTTTGTCATAGCTTCCTGGGGGCAGTGGAAGATGATGTGCCTATCTGTGCTGTACGTGGAGGACGTAGAAGATGTGTACATTATTGGATTTATTGGATTTACGATAACAGGGTTTCTTCTTTTTGGAATTGGCAGATACCTAGGATATTGACAAATTAGGAAGAAATTGACAGCATTTTCAGCCATGGTAAAGCTGCCAGCCTTAAGCGAAGGATTAATCCTGTGCCTCGAGCTCTCAAACTCAAATGCTTAACTAGGGATGCATCGATCCACATGTGTTTACTTCCGATCTGATCCCGATACCTAAATCTGGATATCGAATGATACTGATCTCGTTCCGATATCATCATCATCATTGATTTTATATGAGGCTGTAATAATCTCCTCTCAAGTACAATTTGTACAAATATATGCATGCATGTCCAAAAAAGGCAATTTGAGGTAAGTTTTATTAATGTTGGACAAGTTTTAAAGTTAGAATTTAATTCTGCTAACACATAATGTTTTTTTTTTATTCCTAGCTTTAAAGTGGATATTAAAGTGATTAATTTAAGTGATTGTTTGTTTAAAGTTATTTTATTTTCTTAAATAAGGGGGAAATATAATATTTTTTTCTTCTTTCTGCACTCATTTCATTCAATGTTTTCTTTTTGATTAATTTGTTTTGTTTGTTTTGTTTCTTTTAAATTAATGAATAAATTAATTCCTGTGGGGAAAATTTCGTTAAAAACCTTCAGTAGAGCAGTTTCAGTGCTGTGGAGAGATTTGAAGTCAGATTGGTATAACTCTAGGATAGCCTGATGCATGCTCAATAATCCAGGTAGAATAATCTAAAAAAGTTAAATCTGGTCCTCTGGACATTCAAAAAAAAAACAACAACAACAAAGCAAAACAAAAAAATTGTAGAAACGTTTCGTCTTTCATCCAAAAGACTTCCTCAGTCGGAGGTGCTGTATTCAGCTCAGTCTTATAAATAGCACCCTCTCGCAGTGGATCAACCAATTTGCTGCTAACAGCCAAAACCAACTGTCCCCCTCTTACAATGCTGTTATTGCTAGTATCATTCAGCCCTCTGTGAATAGCAAACAGCCACCACTGTGCTAATGATCCATCGATAGGCTGATGGTCCTCCTTGATTATGTGAGCAGCTGGTTTTGGCCGTCAGCAGCAAACTGGTTGGTCCACTGAGAGAGGGTGCTATTTATAAGACTGAGCTAAATACAGCACCTCAGACTGAGGAAGTCTTTCGGATGAAAGACAAAATGTTTCTACAATTTTTTTGTTTAGTTAATTTTTTTTTGAATGTCCAGAGGACCAGATTTAACTTTTTTAGAACTCTAGGATAGCATGATCCTCCGAGAGACATTTCAACTGAGACTCAACTATTTTTTCCAGAAGTTTAGAGGTGAATAGGAGTCTGGAGACAGGCCGGAAGTTGGACACGACCGAGGGGTCAAGTTTAGGTTTATTTAGGAGAGGCTGGACAGCAGCGTGTTTAAAGGTTTTTGGCATTACACCTGAGGATAAACTGCTATTCAGAATAGCGAGAATAGAAGGACCCAGAGTAGGAAAAACCTCCTTTAGTAGTCGAGGGGGGGCCACATCAAAGGGGGAACCAGATGGCTTCATGCTGCACATTACATGCTCCATAGAAGACAAAGAGATTGGCTCAAAGTGGTCAAATACAGCTTCACATTGAGATGGGATGGATGGATCATGAGCTGGTGGAGAAAGGAGTGCCCGGGTGTTCGTAACTTTTTCTAAAAAGAAATGGAGGAAGTTTTCACACAGTTCAGTTGAGGCTTCCAGGAGTGAAGGCTCACTGAGGTGTAGAACTGCGTTCAGGGTGGAAAAAAGAACTCGGGGGGTTGTGGGAGTTGGAGACAATTATATCAGAGAAGAATTTAGATTTAGCAGCTTTAACTGCTTTCTGATAACGACGCCAACTCTCCCTTAACATTTGAAAAGAAACCTGCAGCCTGTCTTTCCTCCATCTGCGCTCTGCTCTCCTACACTGCTGTCTAACAGTTTGAGTGATATCATTAAGCCAAGGTTCTGATCTAAGTTTCGTTTTTCTGGTTTTAACGGGAGCAACACGGTCCAGAACATTTAAACAGACAGAGTTGAACTGAGCGATTAGCTCCTCGGTGGTAACAGACACAGAGAGCTGTTCGATCCTTTCAAAATTAAAAGCTTCAGTAAAACGAGCAGCAGTGAAATGATTAATGGCGTGTTTGGTATGTGCAGGAGTGCATAGCTTAGCAGTAGGACAAGGGGGGGTGAAGTCAAACAATACAGGCATGTGATCTGAAAAAAACATTGTCACCGATTTCCAAATTACAAACTGAGACATGGCGTGTTAAAACAAGGTCCAGCGCGTGACCGTGTTCTTGGGTGGGACCGTTTACTTGCTGAGATAAATTAAAAGAGTCCAATAAATCTAGAAAGTCCTTCACTAAGGGCGTCTCCTGACAACACACATGAATTTTAAAGTCCCCAATGATTAAAACATGATTGTATCTCAGTGTGATATCAGCCAAAAAATCAGCGAATTCACTTAAGAAATCCTTGGATCGAGGGGGGCGGTAGACCAGTGCGCACAGAACCGGAGGAAAATGTCTGAGTTCAAAGACACTCAGCTCAAAGCTGGAGCGGGAAACTGGGATGGCCAACTGTTTACAGGCAAAGTTTGGTTTAAAGACTGTTAATAATCCACCACCGCGCCAGCCTGATGGCCACTGGGGCATTAAAATGCAGACAGTCCAGAGGTGATAATTGCACCAAGGCACTGGACTCACCATCAGATATCCAAGACTCTGTGATGCAGAGAAAATCCAACTGTTCATCTTTAAAAAAAAAGTCATTGAGGATAAAAGTCTTGTTGGAAACAGATCTTGCATTGATCAAACACATCCTGATAGGGTCCAATGCAGACACAGCCATGGTAAGCAAGCACCAGCGGCTGCAGATTTTGAAGAACAGCACCTCCTGGTTGGCTTGTGCTGTGCGCAGGTAAACAATTCCAGTTGTTTACATAGACTAAGATGGGTAGCTGGCTAGCAGCCGGGTCCCTGGAGCACCACGGGTCAGAAAGGCGATGATTAGATCCAGAGTGAGCCCCAAAACTCTTGACAGAATAATTCACCCGGTGCCTCAGTTTCACCAAAACCCCCGCACACTTCCCACAACGTCTGCCACATTTCCTCCAGGGAGAAAGGCCAGGGTCATGTGGAAGGAATGCAGGAATCTCAGACAGAACCGGTAGAGGAGAGTGCTGACCGCTGTACAAAAACTCTGCAGGCATTTCAGCAAATGTTACGGAGCTCCAAAAGTGCCTGACGATCATACTGCAAATATGATTCAGTACACTGCACAAAGCATTGTAAAAATAACAAAAATAGAAGAAAAACAGAGAGCGAGGGACGGCAAGCCCTACACACCAGCGCCATCTTAAAAAACTGATGAGTTATATATGCATACATATACATACATACATACAAATGCATTTAAAGGAGGTACAACTCAAAATTACCTTGGATGATGGTATTTTAGGTATTAAAACAAAATGTCAAATGCAATTTTAGAGAAATAGTGTTTAAAATGTTGTGACATAGTGAAGATGTCGTGGTGCAAAACATTTTGTGTTCACATAATATTTAGTTTATTTCCTGCCACTAAAAGTCAAAAGATGGCTGATGACGCGTGTGGTGTGATAGTGGCTGAAAATGAACCACCCCCCAATTTATTTTTTATTGTTTTAATGTTTGGAGTCGATTTTGTGCATTTGCAAAATATTTTATAAACCACTGGACAGAAATAATAATTGTATGTACTTCTATATTTGATTAACTTTTGTTTTCAACCTCATTCAAAGTCCCAGTTCAATCCCCAGCCATTCCCACATGTCATGGTGTCTCTGAGCAAGACACTCAATCCCTAATTGCTCCCCGGGCTCTTAAATAGCTGCCCACTGCTCCACCTGGATATACTGTAGCTCAGGTGCGATGGGTTAAATGCAGAGAAATCATTTTGCCATTGTATGGGAGCATACAATGATGACAACACATATCATTTACTTACTTAACCACATGAATGCACACAGTTCAGTTACTTGTACAGATATTCTGCTAGAATTTGGTGTAGATGTATCTGAGCATCATTCACAACACATACAGTACCTGTTGTTTTACTGGTCCTTCAGGTCATTTATCCTGCATGTTTCTTTTGTGTTCTTTGCTCCTAGTGCATAATTTTCCAGACAAGAATAAAGCCTCGTTTTGTTTAATAAATATTTTTGTTACCTCGCCACCTGCATTTTGAGTCTGCACTTGAGTCTTCCTGCAAGCCTGAACCTTACAAGTATGTACCACGCAGTACATTTAAATGGGGTTTATACTGTTCGTAATGTGATTTATTTTTTATTTATCCATTTTACATCATTCAGATGCATGAGGAAAGTGGCAGCATCTGATGTGCTGATTGGATCTTATGAAGTCCTCCACAAGATTTGCAAGTGGTACACAGCATTCTTTTACCACTTTATGGACATTGCCATTGTGAATGAAAAGCATGAGGGAAAGCACCAATGCACCAGAAGGCATTCAGAGAAACACTCGTAGAGCAGCTGATGCAGGTGGGTTCACAGAGGAGCACACCTGGGCCATCACTGCTGCCATCTGGGCTGAGTGACGCTTATCGCCTGCCGATCTGTATCAGTGGTGAACGGATTAGTGGCTGACTGAAATGCCACAAGTACCATGCCAAGACAGCAAGTGCTCCACTTGTGATAAGCCCTCGTGCTTTGTACCAGGGAGAGACTGTTGTAATGAATGGCACATTGAAAATGTGTTTGTCCACTGAAATTGAAAAATGTGTAAATAGTATGCTGTGTTGTAGTGTTTTTAATTTTCTATATTTTATTTGAAATTGTATAAACTTTTTTTTACTACAAAACTTGATTTGACATGTTTTTTTTTTTTTTTTTTTTATTGTGCCCAATAGAGTAATAAGCATTTTATTGTGTTTATGCATCAGAATATAGAACAGGATTTTTCTAGGTAATTGGTTTTACCAAAAGTTATTGGCTATTTCCGATAACTGCTTGTTGACGTAATCAGGGGTTACAGTATTTTGATGCTGTAAGTAAGATACTGTCAGTCTTCATCACGAGAGAGTTTTTTCTTTCCACTGTTGCCTTTGTGCTCGCTCAAGATGAGTTCTGTGATAAAGTTAAATTCAGAGCAGTCTGCTCCTCAAATAGTGTCAACTTAATTTTATATACAGGTATATGAATGTTTCTGTCCTGAGATGACTGTTGTGACTTGGTGCTATATAAATAAATTGAACTGAACTGGAACTGAACATTTGCTTGTATATCCAGGCATTTTCAAAAGTATCCATCTGGAGAGTCCAAATAAGTATTTTAGATACCATCTGGCCATATAGAACATGTCAAAAACATTTTTTTATGTTTGTCAGATTTGTACAGGAAGTAAGACTTTATTCTATAGATTCATTAGATTTTCCTGTCAATATCTTCATCTCTTCATGTGCAGCTACTAAAAAAAGTCAATCTAGGCAGAAAAAAAAAACTTGATTTCTTTGTGCCCCAACTAATATAACAGCATACAATTACTGGTTATACAAAAAGTTTGACTGCTGAGGTCAAAAACTCAGAATGTTACCTCTACAGAGAGACTTGAGATTTGCATGTAAAGATTTCAAGAGCAACATCTATAATTTGAGTTCATATAGCGAACACAGAATTAATCGTAACTCAGTCAGTTTTACATATACTGGGCTAAAATTGCAGCGGTAGTAGCTGAGGGTCATCCTCAACACATTCTTTTGAGTGCTAATACAAACTGTGAAGTCTCACAATATTGCAGACTGTGCATTATCTTGTATGTAAAGTGAAAGAATATATGTGGTTGAGTATCACTGAATATATAGACCATCCATCCATTATCTTTACCCACTTCTTCCATTTTGGGTCACGGGGGTCTATATACAGACCCTTTCCAAAAAATTAGAATATCATGGAAAAGTTGTTTAACGTCCATAATTCCATTCAAAAAGTTAATGTTTAAAAGTTGATGGATTCAGGGCCCAGCCCACAATTTAAACAATTTCAAGTATTTATTTGTTTATTTTTACATAATTTGGGCTTCCAGCTCATGAAACCAATGAAAACAGGAATTCAAAAAATTAGGATACTGTAAAGACGTCAGCCCACACTACTTCTCAGTTTTTGCAGAAAAAAAAGAAAGAAATTAGGATCACAACAAATCAACCAAAATATGGTACTTTCAAAACAATATGTCAATCTTCAATACTTGGTTGGGAATCCCTTTGCCTTAATCACTGCCTCGATGTGACGTGGCAATGAGGCAATCAGCCTGTGGCATTGACTGGGAGTTATGGAAGCCCAGATTTCCTTGATGCTTGCTGTCAGCTCTTCTTTGTTGTTGGGTCTGGTGCTCCTCATTTTCCTCTTGAGAATACCCAATAATTCTCAATGGGGTTTCGGTCCGGCGAGTTGGCTGGCCAGTGAAGCACTGTGGCACGGGCATTAAATCAGGTTTTGGTGCTTCTGGTGGCATGGGCAGGGGCCAGGTCCTGCTGGAAGATGAAATCTGCATCTCCATACAGATCCTCAGCAGAAGGAATCATGAAGTCCTCTAAAACATTCTGGTAGACTGTTGCGGTGACCTTGGATTTAAGAAAGCAGTTTACCAACACCTGCACTGGACATTGCACCCCAAATCATGACTGACTGTGGATATTTCACACTGGACCTCAAGCAGTATGGGTTCTGTTCCTCACCCTTCTTCCTCCAAACCCTTGGACCTTGATTTCCGAATGAAAGGCACACTTCACTTTCTTTTGAAAAGAGGACAGAGGAACCCAACAGTTGTAGCCCATCTCCCGGATGTACCTGAGTGGGTATGTTTACATGGACATAAGTAACCGGATCAAATGGCCGGTCGGAATAAAAGTGTGTCATGTAAACACTCCGTTCGGGTTATTTTTTGTGTATTCGGCGCGATCCAATATAATTTGTGATCAGAACGAAACGGTTGGTTTATGCTGATCCGTAACCCGATCGGTGCGCATGTAAACGCTTGATTTGTTCGTTTTTATCCGATTGTGAAAAACTGACCTGACTGCGCATGTGCGACTTTGCCATTTCCGCCTGGCTAATGCTAATAATATTAGCATGTCAGGGAAGCAAAACTGGTCGGTGAGCGACACAACATTTTTACTAGAAACGTTGAAAGAGCTCAAAGTGATCTGTATTACCTGTAGCTCAGTCAGGGAGTGCAGCAACGTCTCCACCATCATTAAAACCTGTCGCGGGTCCATTTTGGGTGCTCAGATTTGTTTACGTTCACCCGGAAGTAGAACTTCTTCTTCTGTGTTTTTTTAAGGTGAGTTTACCACTCTGCGCATGTCAGTACTGCTGTTCAGAACAAAGCCCGCTGCATGTAAACGCTCATCATGAACAGATTGTGCCCATGTAAACAATACAATTATTCAAACAGAACACATTTCAATCCGGTCAAAGAATTCTGTGCATGTAAACATAGCTACTGTGGTGGTTTTTAGCTGTGACTCCCGCCTCATTCCACTCTTTCTGGATCGCTGCCAGATTCTGGAATCTTCTCCGTTTGATGATCCGCTGAAGCCCACAGTCATCTCTTTTGCTGGTGTATCTTCTCCTGCCACATTTTGCCCTTCCACTAGACTTTCCATTGACATGCTTGGACACAGCACTCTGTGAACTGCCAGCCTCCTTTGGTATGAACTTTTGTCACTTACTCATCTTATGGAGGGTATCAATGATGCTCTTCTGGCCAGTTATGTCTGCAGTCTTCCCCATATTGAACTGAACTGAGACAATTGCACCAAACTGAAGCAATTTAATGACACCTGTGCAGGTGCTTTGAGTTTAGTAGATGATCAGTGTCACACTCAGTTTAAAACATTCATGTCTTGCAACATTTGGGCTGATTTCTCCACAGTATTCTATATTTTTTTATTCTGTTTTTGTGGGTTTCATGAGCTGGAAGCCCAAATTATGTAAAAATAAACAAATAAATACTTGAAATTGTTTAAATTGTGGGCTGTGAATCTATCATCTATTAAAAATTAACATTTTGAATGGAATTATGGAAGTTAAACAACTTTTCCATGATATTCTAATTTTTTGGAAAGGGTCTATATTTGGCACAATCAAAACACAACATGCGTTCATGCATTTTATCCTCAAAGGTATTACTAAAGATGAACATCCCACTGCACATATGATTACGTCATTTAGTTAATCTGGATTATGACTCAAGGATTAAGTTCACTAATCTAAATATTTCTCTTGATAATAGATAATGACTAATAATTCTTTGTATGAATGGATGACTGCTGTTGAAGACATTTTTTTTATTTAAAAAATATCTGCTGTGTTTAGGTGCTGCCATCAAGTGTCTGAGAATAAAGTTTCTATGAATCTTCATATTTCGTTGGAAGTAAGTTCACATCTTTTCATGTTTGTTTCAACTTGAGTGGTGTTGACTTTTTTACTATGTAAAAAAAATCTTCATTTCACAAAAGAACATAATCTGTACTTTTTGAATACAAAGTATATTGACTATAAACAAGTGCTCAAATATGAATTTTGAGAGCCAACTAAATTGTGCATCTTTATAAAAACATTATAGTTAGAAATATGACTGAAAGGGTTCTTTTAAGCATAAAGGTTTAAAGTAGACCCATCCTTGGTTCTTTCAAAAGAACAACACGCCAGTGGTTGCTTCCCATTGAAGTGCATTTGAACACAGTATATTAATTTCAGTAAAACTCTCTGTCATCGTTTACTACTATCAGTCCGTTTGTCACCCACGGCTGAAGATAAGTGAAAGCATCATTTCTTGAAAAGCCTGAAGCAACATGCAGTTTTCAAAAGGTTAAGTAGTTCAGCTTCATCTGTAGCTTCAATGAGGATTTACTAAAGAATTCCTGACAAGATCAGATTTCTGCAGCCTGCTGGAATTTAGCATGTAATAAGACCGAGTTATAACTTACAAGGAAATTGGCAGCTGGAACTGTACACTGCTAGTGCAAGTAATAAGCCAGTTTTAGATGTTTTCTCTATCTCACTCAGTCACCTTGGATCAACTAAAGCCCCCAACAACCCGTCACCAAAAGATTATTCCTAATGAGTGGATGAGTATCATTACAGTGTCAGTATCAGCAGCCAATAAACAGAGTAACTTATTCACATATGTGCTATCAAAAATGTGTATTTTAATATTTTCTCTCAGTTTTCTGTGCTGCTTTTAAGCCATAAGCAGCTTCAAGATTAAAAACAACCTGTTTCACTGCGTGGATGGTGTGTGTGTGGGTGTGTGTGTGTGTGTGTGTGTGTGTGTGTGTGTGTGTGTATTTGGTTAGGTATACTGTATGGTTTGCAAAATCATAAACTAAAAGTGTTATTTAAAGAACACAAGGTTCAAAGTGACTTTATTGTCATTCTCATCACATGTGGTACATGAGGTGGAATGAAATTGTGTACTCAGGGTCCTAGTTACACCCCAAAATAGCAAAAATATAAAGTACAAAAAACAAGTATACAAGGAGCTAAACAAAAATAATGTAATATAATACGGTGTGTTAAACAGCAGCCTGAACATACCACAACAACGTGTATGAAAAGATAATAAAGGTCAGCTGAATTATTTGCTCATCAGAAAGAAAGCATACTGTTTCTTTACTATTTCATTATTCAAAAAGAATACATCAGCTTCAACTATAATTAATTACACAAGATGCACGTGTTCCCGTTACTGTGATTTATAGGCGAAAGCTGCATTTTACAAATGCGACTTTACAGTTGAAGTCATGATCTGGTTTAACCTTCGCAGAAGAAGAATTTTACGAATATACAACAAATTAAAGTAAACAAAAACAGTATGCATGAATACTGCACACCTAAAGTACATAATATTTAAGTACATCAACAGACAACAGTAATGCTTAAATCTTATGCAGATCTCCAAGGCTGGTTATAGTTTATGTTGCACATAACAGTTTATTCAGCTGAAACCCAAAAGAAAGTGAGATAAACAAAGAATCTTCTTTAAACAGGAATCTGACTGAGACCAGCACCTCACACCATCAGTCTCTGTCTGATGACCGTACCTCTCTGTCCTCCCCTCCTTTCCCCCCATACAGCCATCTACAGCCCCCTGCAGGCAGCTTTTACACCGTGAACTTCACTAATGAGCGAAGATGAGGAGACATTTATCCCCAGAGGAGCTCGGTGTGGAAATGCTGACTGAGCAAGTCTTAACCTGACTGCCATGAAAAGCAGCATCTGAGGGGCTGAAATGGGAAATCACAGCAAAATATTGAGAAGTATTAATTTCTAACAAATTTAAAAAGTCACTATTTTGACAATCAGATTAGCTGACACGCTGATGCTATTAATGGTGGTGTGGGTGGTCATAAATGTTTCCAAGCAGAGGATGTGCAGAATCATCATCATGCAGCAGTTTTAATAATGGTGAGGGTGATGACAGGGATGGTAGACGGGATATTGGAAAGGAGGAGTGTTCCCCTCATTCATTTTTTTTTTTTTTTTTTCGTGGTATGGTGCTTAACCAAATTGACAAAGTGGGCTTAGACTGTAAAGGATAAATATAGGCACAAAAATGCAATCTTGACATTTTTTTTTGGCACTACTGACTTTTTCTATTCATTTTTTTTTTTACCAAATTGCTATTTGAGTACAATTATATGTTTGAACATTTAGCTAAAATGTGCTTACAATTTTTCATTGAATTTCACAAAAAATATGTTGGTTTTGCTGCTACAGCAGGAGTGAAGAAGGGGAACCAGACAATCAATATAAAAATCTAAAAGTGACTAAGAAACTGGAAAGCTCTGCAGAGAGTGGTGAAGGCTGCACAGAAGTCTGTTGGAGTCAGTCTCCACCATCACAGACATCTACACCTCTAGATGCAGGAAGAGGACCACCTGCATCATGAAGGACCTCACTCACCCAGCACACAAAAATTTTGCCCTGCTCCCCTCAGGCAGGAGGTTGAGGAGCATTAAGTGTAGAACCAGTTGACTGAGGAACAGCTTCTACCCTGAAGCTGTTAGACTCATGAATCCCTAACCAGGATAATCACTGTAATGCCACTTTAATTGGTGATATGTGACTTATCCATGCTGCTGATCATCCATGCTGCTGATCATCCATGCTGCTGATCATCCATGCTGCTGTATTCATTCATACCTATCTACTCACACAGACTCATGTTCAGGCTGCTGTTTAATAAACCATATTATTTAACATATTAAGGGAATGGTGGCACAGAGGTTAGAGAAGGAGGGCCTGTGATTGGAAGAATGCTGGTTCAACTCCCGGTACCAACAACATCAAAATGTGGGTGAGATAGTTGAAGCACCCACACCTGCCTCCATCCTCATTTGTCCCACTCTGGGCCCTTGAGCAAGGCCCCTAATCCCCACCATCTTCTCCCCCAGGCGCCCTAGACGGCAGTTCTCTGCTCCACACAGAGGACTGTGGTAGCTCAGTCGTCTGTGGTTGTGTCAGGAAGGGCATGCAGTAAAAATAATCGCCACATCTTCTTGCGATTTAGTTCGCTGTGGTGACTCCTGAAGACGGACAGCAGCCGAAAGAAGAAGAAAAAATAAAAATAACATTTTACATTATGAGTGTTTAGCGTATAGCTTAGAACTTTTAGCGTACTGTTTAGCATTCGTTGAGCATATATCTTAGATCCTTATACATTGTTCTTTTTATACAGCAAAGTCCAAGCTCAATAATCCAGGTATAAAATCCAACAATGTTCAGTCAGGTCAACTGGACTGTTTCTTTTTTTGCTGAGACATTTCATCCTTCATCCAAAGGACCTCTTCAATCTGAGGAGCCACCAAACCAAACTGATTCCCACAAACAGGACACTCCTAGAGTGGGAAAAAAACAGTTTGCTGGTGAGAAGATGGCCTCCGAGTCCCGCCCTCTACTCACCAACTCCTCTGAGGTTGCACAGAAGACTGTTGGAACTCCTCCAACGATCTTCTGGGCAACCTCTTGATGGGGGGAGAGGGCGGGCCTCGGAGGCCATCTTAGCACCAACAAACTGTTTTTTCCACTATGGAGTGAGTTGTTTGTGGGAATCAGTTTTATTCGCAAGTCCGCGAAAGTCAAACGGCAAAATATCGAGGGACTACTGTATTGAAAAATTAAATGATACATTTAATTATTTAACTGGGCATTTATTGGTACATTTATTTCATGATGTATTTATTAATTTAATTTTGTCACATTCAATAGTATGCAGATACTGGTGGTATTTTTGCTCCAGTCCACTAAAAGAGGTGAAGACGAGGCCCACAGCAGGCATAGCAGGGCTACAAAGAGCCACAGGACAAGCAGAGAGTGCATTGTGACTGCTCCAACTTACTCTACCTGGAAAGAAACAGGCAAACTGTTCTGGGAGTGGAACTGCAGTCTCTGATAAGATATGTCTGAGCAGCAGAGGCTGCTGAGGAAACTGCTCCAGATCCTGAACACATCACACCCCCTACTGGATTCTTACCACAGCACCTTCAGTCTTAGACTGAGACCATGGAGGTGATCCACAGAACAACACAGGAAGTCATTCCTCCCTGTGGCTATCAAACTTTCCACAATAAAATTAATCCTGTTCTACAATAAACACTTTAATGTTTCTGTCTGCACCTGACCCGTTTAATACCTTAATATTTTTATATTCTGTTATTTTTTTATGTTCTTTGCTATTTTTTACATTCTCTGCGTGATTCCTTGTGCATGTTCCTTTTATCTTACCTTATCTTACATGAGGTGTAACATGCAAAATCAATTTCTTTACAATTGGGTGCAAAACATATTAAGTAAAAATAAGTTATTTATTTTGGATCATAAGAACAAAAAAAAAAAATAACATCTTGTAGACAACAGACAATAGCAAAATGTGCACAGAGGGCAATCTGGGTTTCAGTCACTGGCAGTTTTCTTCCAACAATTAAACAAAACATCATCTCATGTGGAAACAAAACAAAACAACAAAAGCATTAAAAAAGATTATTATGGGTTGTGCAGCCAAATAAACTGAGCAATGTGTTTAAGTATATTTAAGAAATTGGATATTTCAATTTCATTACACAAAATTTAGTATTGGGGCTATAATGGTTAAAAATGTAAAGTTTTTGAAATCCTAAATTTTAATTTTATTTGGAAATTGTAACGATAAACCAAAATCCAGAAGAAAAAAAAAGTTATTTAGATAAAAATATAATCCTACTGGAATCATTTGCACAAGATAGTTTTAACTAATCACAGTTCACTTTTGAATTCACTTTAAACCCCTTCTGTATGTTTTTAAATCACTGAACAGTTCTGCCCACTTATCTCAATGATCTGCTGCAGCCATATATGCCACAGCGTTCTCTTGAGGTCAGCAGAACGGATGCTCTTATTGGTTCCAGGCACTCGTTTTAAGCTCAGAGGTGACAGGCCTTCCCCTGTTGCAGGTCCAAAACTGTGGAATGACTTACCTCTGCATGTCACGCAGGCGCCCTCTCTCTGTTTTTAAGTCTCATTTAAAATCTCACTTTTATTCCCTGGCTTTTGACATTGTGTGTCTGATTTTAACTTGTCTGTAATTTATAATGTTAGTTATTTAGTTCTTATCTTTACCTATTTGGATAAATTCCTTTTTACCCCGTGTCCTTTGATAGTTTTGTTTTGCTGTACAGCACTTTGGTTGGCCATGTTGCTGTTTTTAAGTACTTTATAAATAAAGTGGTATAGTAGCCCTAAAATATTGAGCAGTTGAATTACACAATGTGTACACTTGTTCTTCTAACAATAAAGCTTTATGCTGTACTAAGTAAATAACCAATTGAAACCCATCTTGGTGGGGGTATAGGCTTCATGTGAACTGTATAACTTTGATTCAAGACCTGCTGTCTTATTCAGGACAACAGGTTTCATTTTTTGACTTTTATTTTTTATGTTGACCTGGCCAGGGTGTCCTCCGCCTCTCATGGATATGGGCACCAGTGACCCCCATGACCCGAAAAGGAAGAAACGGGTAAAGATAACGGATGGATGGATGGGTATAGACAAACAGGCTGGCAGACAGACAGATGTTCAGACACAACTTGTCCAGTTTGTACTGGTGTAAATCCACCCCTCTCACACGCTTACTTTTCTAGGTAATTGAAGCTTTTCTAGATGCCTTTTGCTGCAAATACAAGTACGAGTGTCTAAAAAAACCTAACCAGTATTTTGTTGTTGTCCTGTCCTGTGACTCCCACAGCAAACCTCTGTTGGTTTTAAATACTCTAAGATTCAGTCAGAATAAGAATCATTATCAGAATAAGCTTTTTTATCATTGCACCGAGAAACAACAAGAACATGTACGTACAGTCGTCCGAAAGATGGACATAGTGCACAAAGCTGCTGCTATAAGTGCAGCCCTCTTATTCCTATTCAGGATATTTTTGCTTAGATGAGAAAAAGTAAGAAAACATGAGGAGAGACAGTATAAAAAAAGATCTCTCACACCTTGTCCTACACAGAGCACGATTTGAGGCATCAAAACACCTACCACAGCATAGCACATAAATAGACGTGATACATATAGGCCGGTGAAGACATTGAATTTTAAGGGAAGGTCGTAGCATAGTCCAGAGCCCCCCTCAGCCGTTGTCCAGATAAGAGGTGTTAGTTATCATCAGCTCGGTTTAGGTTCTGTCACATGTCCATGGCCTTGGGGAAGGGAGGGGTCAGGAGACAGACAAAGCGTCTTTGGGTTTTTTTTTTCAAAACATGCCAGGAGGAGTTGAGAAGTCCGTCATCAAGGCCACAGTTTGGGTCAGGTAGAACTCGTAAATTGCCGTTTCTGCCTTTTAAAGTCTCGCTGGTAAATTTCTCTGATGACTCCAAACAGCCGAATTGATTCCTTACGCCGAAAGTCCGAGCTCACAGCTTCTCCAATATTATTCCCAACCATTCATGGGTGCTGCCAGAAAGTTCACAAGATGATAACAGCCTGCTCCAACTCTGATGCAGCTCCACATAATTCAGTCTGAGTGCTGTCAAGCTTCAACACATCCACAAAAAGAAGAAAAAGAAGAAGAAGAAAAAGAGTCTCTTTAAGGTTCACAAGACGAAAGAAAGCAAAGCAGGGACGCGGGGGACGGAGCACAGGAGGACACATCTGTCTTCACCAGAGCACAGAGAGAGAAAAAAAAATAAAATCAGCACTTCCCCAAATTAAAGAGAGAAAGACAGATTGTCCAAGTCTGAGCATGCAAACACCAGGGACTTACATTATGACACAATACCTTCTTGGGGCTAAAATCAGAACGTGTCATTAATCCTCTTTTTCAAAGGGTTTATGTGGGTTCAGGAGGGGGTGTAATAAATCATTTTATTTTGTCTTGTGGTCATATAGTCATGTCTTCCTATTAATTATTTGATTAGAAAATGTCCTGATGAAAATTACTATCTGTGGTGGTCATGATAGTTGTGGTTGTTTTGTTTATATTCTAAGAACGTGAGCCTCAGTTTATTATGATCAATTCTTCAAAAAAATAGTCCAACCATTTTAAAGAAGAGGTTGAACAGAGCATGTGCCTCTGTGCCTCAGGGGGAAGTAAATTTGACCGTCATCAGCGTAGAAATGAAATGGTATGTTGTGATTGCAGAAAATAGCACCTAGTGGCAGCAGGTATAAAGAAAAGAGAAGGGAACCGAGGATGGACCCCTGCGGTACCCCCCACTGAAGTGCTGCCGATGCTGAACTGAAATCTTTTGATACTGACACAAAACGTTCTGTCAGAGAGGTAGGACCTAAATCAACTGAGGGCTGACCCTGTGATGGCCACCCACTGCTCTAGCCTAGAAATGAGGATCCCATGGTCGATGGTGTCGAAAGCAGATGTGTAGTATGACATAAGCTGGATATGTTCATACATTTTTCACGAGTTC
>NC_056506.1:23642229-23661759 GCF_014905685.2 Nematolebias whitei
AATTCTGCTCTTTGAATTGAGAAAGCTCCTCGGATGAGGAGCGAAACGTCTTCTGTTACAAATAAAGTCCAGTTGTTTTTGTATTGAACGCTTTTTGAATTCATCATGTCCTGGATGACTGAGAATCTTCACCAGTAATCCTTGGCAACGTTATTCCCCTCACTCGAATAGACAAAAATCTGGTCAGTTAAAATAATTCTGTAACGTTTATTTTCAGTTTGGATAATGACAAGACGGCAAATATATGAAATATGAATGAATAACCAACAGTATATTTCAGAAGGTGAATGATGTAAATGGGCTTAACTTTGAGAAGTTACCTAAAATTTAGGACTAAAGTTTAGAATTTAGGTACATTATCTCAGATTCGTTAACTAAATTATGTCCAGGAAACCTCGCTGGCACTTAGTTGTTCTTCTCATCAGAAGAAAGATGTTCGTCCTACTGGGAGATGTCCATCATCTCATTACCCACGATGAATATGAGGCGGAAAGCGAGCCTGCCATCCCAAGAAGTGTTGATTTCCTCAGGACTGCGTTTCGTTCGGCAAGACGGCACCTTCGCTCCAGGGTTCTCTGAGGAAGTTGCAAAGACTTTTCTCCATCTCTCAGCAGAGTGGCTCCATCCACTGCATCGGATCCTCGTGGACTTCTCGGGCTGGCTCATTTCATAAATGAAAAACAAAAGCTTTCAGTTGTAGAAATGTGACCAAATAAAGTTTTTATTATTAAAAGCATTTTACAGAGATATATTTGGAAAGTACAATACAAAAAATACAAATATTCCAATTTAGCTTTACACAAGTTTTAATTGTTACTGCACAGACCATGGAGCAGTGTATAGTGTGACATGTCAGATTGTTAGCTCTAATTCAATAAATCAAAAACAAGTGACACAAAATTACATTTTAATAATGTGTCCTTAATATATTTTATAATGTGTCCTATATTATAAAATTATACTATTATATATTAATAATATATTATTACATAATAATAATAATTTATGTGTGTCCTACATATATTATTTTATAATAGAGGCAGTAAACATTTAGCATTAACATTTGGGTCACTTCAATTTAAAATGAGCAGCAAATAATAATAAAAGAAAAAAAAAGACCGAGAAATTTGTCCACAGAACTGGACCACACTACAGGTGCACGTCCTCCTTAAGGGTGGGACCCAAGTGTCAGACGTCACCTGAGCACAGTTATCTGTTAGTGTCAAATGCAACCATATATTTAAGATCAGAACATTCATATTTTATAGTGATGCCCAAATCTATTGTAAATTACAAACAGCATGAAAGTTTACTGCCGTGAACAGATGAAGTCTCAACTCAGCGTTGTGCTTGTTTGTCAGCAACTTGTGCACATAGTGGGGATCAGGACAACACACCTATCTGTTCTTCCTCACTGTGGTCTCCAACAACTTCTGTGGGACTGTTGCACGTGGCCATGAGCCCCAGGCCCAGCTCTGCTAGTTCCTCACAGCTCATGTCAGTCGTCACCATGATCTTTGTCTCCAGTCGGTTACACAAAGTCCTGTAGGAGGGTAAGGGGTACCCGATCTCTCTCAGGTACTCATAGCCTTTGGTTCCAATGGCACAGCGAATCTTTCGGGCTTTCAGGATAGTCTCTGGAGACCATACAGCTCGACGAGAGCGCTTGGTGAGAGACAGAGCCCTGATCTGGTCTTCAAACAGGAAGTTCTGAAGGCCCTTTTCAATCCGATCAAGTCGATTCAGGCGCCTCTTCATCTCTTCTGCCTGACAGAGACAGAGTTTGTTCAAGTTATCCACCACACAGTGACATAGTTCCATATCTGATTGTACTGCTCAGTCACTTTACATCAAAACGACTATGTCAGCTGAGCCAATAATGAATTCAAAACAGCACTAAATTAGGAAGAAAAAGCAAAATAATAATTATTAAAAAAAATACAACCCCCAATAAATCAGTGACTTCAGTTCCTTTATTTATACAGCTTAGTCTAATTGGAAACCCAACTGTCTCATTTGCAAGTGAGACCTGTTATATAAAAATAAAGCAATGCAACCAGTAAAATACATAGTACACCAGATAAAAGCAAAATACTACAGAAATCCTCCTACCTCTTTTTGCAGCCTTGCAGTATGCTTCACCTCCTGCTCCAGCTTTTTCTGGAGGAATTCACATTGTGCGCAGTGGTACTGGTCATCACCTGTCCCTTCTGCATCCTCCTTCTCAACTGCAAGCAGCGGGGTGCGTCTGGCATAGCCATGATCCCCAAAATTCAGGTCCTTTTCCACTAAAAATAAAAAAGAAAAACCTCTAAATGGCATTGTAGCTATAAACAACATGACAAAGATGTTGCACAGTGTCCACTGGACATTAGTTACTATTTCAGGTCTCTCTTGTAAATGAGTCCCGGAGGCTCAATGGGACTAACATGGGAAAAAAGAAAAGCTTGAAAACTATAATTATGGTAAATGGCAATCCAGATATCAGGACTTTCTTTAAGTAAATGCATTAAAAGTTTCATTTTTTGTTTAATTTGTTCTAAATGGATGATCTTGACATTATTTTTCTTGTGTTTAATCCTAAAAAATGCAATCTGATTTTGGCTACGAGAGCTCATAAAAATACACAAATTGATTTATTACTGGCTGGATCTCGATCAACCCTTTACGCAAAAGCTGATTTTTTTTTCATTAGATGTTTGATTTCACTAAAACAAATGTCTAACATTATTCATGTACGATTTGACACAAATAACATTTGAGAATATCCTGACGCATGCTCAGTAATCTAACAAGGTTCAGTCAGGTCCTCTGGACAGATTCACCTTTGTTCAAACATTTTGTCTTTGAATAAAAGATGAAATGTTTTGACAAAGAAGAACCCGTCCAGAGGACCTGACCGAATCTTGTTAAGATTCAAACAAAATAGTTTAACCCTCCTGCTGCCCTTGGTTCAAATGACTGTCAAGTTTTAAAACTGAGGCCACTTGGGCCATTTGACCAAGGGCAACAGGACATGTTGTGATATACAGTAGTCCTTAGTTTATTGCGGGGGATCCGAACCCTGAAGCCCCGCGATAAATTTCAGCTCCCGACCTCAGCTGCTCTCAGCCACCTGCAAGCACTTGGCCACGCCCACTTCTCCGTACTGCATGGAGAACAGCTGATAGCTGCAGCAGGAAGTTTATCCTGCAGTATGGGCTGCACAAAGGTGCAGCAGGTGCTAAATAATTTAAAATAATTCATTTAAAATAAAAATTTCATGTCGTGCATGCAGCTCATCCATCAATCAGCCAATTGTGTTTCATGTCCAGTCTTGTTTTGAAAAACCGCGATACAGCGAGTCTGCGATAAACGAACCGCCAAGTAGTGAGGGACTACTGTATATTATCAGTTTCATTACCTACTTTGGTGGCAAATGTGCCAAAGCAAATTAAACTGATGAAAATAAATTAGACTTTACCATCCATCCAAACATCAACCCGTTTACATAACCGCATTAAAACGACACACATTTTAATACCAAGTACAGTAGTCTCAAGTACAGTAGTATAGTAGCTGATACTTGGAGGCTCAACTTTTGAGGACTCACTGTTTCGCGGGGTTTCGACGCAAGATTGTACACGACACTCGATTGTCAACTTTAATATTACTCGTGATTAAGAATGTACGGGATAAAAAGTAGACTGGAGTGGGAAGCAACCTTTCAGACAGGTGCCGTCTAAAGAACTACACGGCACAGAAATGGTAAATGGACTGTACTTATATAGCACCTTTCTATCTTATCAAGACACTCAAAGCACTTTACACCACAATCTGTGCCCTCATTTACCCATTCATACAGCACTCTACTAGATCTATACCCAGCTAATTGAACAAATCATTCTAAAGAGACTAATCAGTGCTTTATCACATTCATACACCGATGGGACACACATCAGTGTGTATCATCAGAAACCTACATCAGAAGCCAACAGTGTTTCCGGCCGCTGCTTTCTGCCAAAATTCAAAGAACAGCAATGGAGGGAGAAAACACTAGCGAAGAAACCGATTTGGTAAAAATAGTTTTGTGACGCAAAGTCAGAAGTAATAATCTATCTATTAAACAGAACTGACAGGAAAGTCGCAAATAATCCTGAAGCTGAACTCATCCTTCAAGGTGTAGTAGTATCTTCACTGGTGAGTACCTATATAAAATGTTTGCGGTACTGTGTAGTACATATATGTATGTTGTTAAAATTATGTAGGTTTAAAAGTTTAGAACATTGTTAAGAACACTGAAAGACTGTGGGAAGAGTTTATAAAGCCTTAAAATACATAAATAAATACATAAATAAATATAACGTCCCTACTTCGTGGATTTTCACCTATTGCAAAGGTGTGTGGATGGAACGTAACCCCTGCGATTAGTGAGGAACCACTGTACAGGTGCTGGTCATAAAATTAGAATATCATGAAAAAGTTGATTTATTTCAGTAATTTCATTCAAAAAGTGAAACTTGTATATTATATTCATTCATTACACACAGACTGATATATTTCAAATGTTTATTTCTTTTAATGTTGATGATTATAACTGACAACTAATGAAAACCCCAAATTCACTATCTCAGAAAATTAGAATATTACTTAAGATCAATAAAAAAAGGATTTTTAGAAATGTTGTCCAACTGAAAAGTATGAACATGAAAAGTATGAGCATGTACAGCATCAATACTTAGTTGTTGCTCCTTTTGCCTGGATTACTGCAGCAATGCGGCGTGGCATGGAGTCGATCAGTCTGTGGCACTGCTCAGGTGAGAGCCCAGGTTGCTCTGATAGTGGCCTTCAGCTCTTCTGAATTGTTGGGTCTGGTGTATCTCATCTTCCTCTTCACAACACCACATAGATTTTTTTTATGGGGTTAAGGTCAGGCAAGTTTGTTAGCCAATTAAGAACAGGGACACCATGGTCCTTAACCCAGATACTGGTAGCTTTGACACTGTGTGCAGGTGCCAAGTCCTGTTGGAAAATGAAATCTGCATCTCCATAAAGTTGGTCAGCAGCAGGAAACATGAAGTGTCTAAAACTTCCTGGTAGATGGCTGTGTCGACCTTGGACCTCAGAAAACACAGTGGACCAACACCAGCAGATGATATGACACCCCAAACCATCACTGACTGTGGAAAGTTGACACTGGACTTCAAGCAACATGGATTCTGTGCCTCTCCTCTCTTCCTCCAGACTCTGGGACCTTGATTTCCAAAAGAAACACAGAATTTACGTTCATCAGAGAACATAACTTTGGACCACACAGCAGCAGTCCAGGCAAGATGCTTCTGTCTCTGTCACTTGTTTAAGAGTGACTTGACACAAGGAAGGCGACAGCTGAAACCCAAGTCTTGCATATGTCCGTGCGTGGTGGTTCTTGAAGCACTGACTCCAGCTGCAGTCCACTGTTTGTGAATCTCTCCCACATTTTGGAATGGGTTTTGTTTCACAATCCTCTCCAGGGTGCAGTTATCCCTATTGCTTGTACACTTTTTTCTACCACATCTTTTCCTTCCCTTCACCTCTCTATTCATGTGCTTGGACACAGAGCTCTGTGAACAGCCAGCCTCTTTAGTAATGACCTTTTGTGTCTTGCCCTCCTTGTGCAAGGTGTCAATGGTCAACTTTTGGATAATTGTCAAGTCAGCAGTCTTCCCCATGATTGTGTAGCCTACAGAACTACACTGAGAGACCATTTAAAAGGCCTTTGCAAGTGTTTTGTATTAATTTGTTCAATTAGTTTTGTATTAATTAATCCAGCCTTCATGCTTGCTCAAGATGAAAGTTCTATGATGGAGTTAAATTCAAAGCAGTCTGCTCCTCAGATAAAATCTTAAATTATTATTTTTATATATGGAAGTTTCTGTGAACTTATTTTACATATGAATATTTATGTTCAGTGTCCTGAGATGACTTCTGCTGTGACTTGGCGCTATATAAATAAACTGAAATTAATTAGCTGATTAGAGTTTGGCACCAGGTGTCTTAAATATTGAACCGTTTCACAATATTCTAATGTTCTGAGATACTGAATTTGGGGTTTTCATTAGTTGTCAGTTATAATCATCAACATTAAAATAAATGAACATTTGAAATATAACAGTAAATGTGTAATGAATGAATATAATATACAAGTTTCACTTTCTGAATGGAATTACTGAAATAAATACAATTTGACATGTTATTCTAATTTTATGACCAGCACCTGTATATCGTATTTGTGCTTGCTGAAATCTGAAGGAAGTGCAGATATTTATTGTTAGGTTTACACCTATAACATTAAGGATGAGGGACCCTTTGATTCAGTTCTACTTTAATAAATACCTGGTTCAGATTTTAGAGGAAGTATGATGAATGGAGAGGAGACTGCAGGGTAAGGAGGCTCTCCTTCATTGAACAGAGTGGGAATAGCGTTGGGCTTCAGCTTCTTCCCACCAGTTGGAGACTTGGCAATTTCTTCAAACTGGCTCTGCTCGAAATGATCCTTTTGATGAGACAGAAACACAAATACACACAGGCTCAACAAATTAATGACGACTGGGAGAGAAAAAAATATCTAGCGTGTTGGACACATTGTCCTTTTTTAAATTAGGTATATTTTTAAATTATGATGCTGTAAAACTTACTTGACACAGTCTTGAGTGAGCAGTTGGTTCGAAGTCACGTCGACAGTTCACCACCCATATCTTCTTACGCACAGGGTCTTTGGGAAACCTAAACAGCTGTTTACCTATGCTGCTTGAATTGGAGCAATTTGGAGCGGAACAGCCACCCATTACTGCATCGCAGTTACAACCAAGCAAACAGCAAAAGCACAAGTTTCACAAACGGTGAGTCGGCTCAGTTTGAGAATGTAACCAGCTTATGCGATGCAAAGACAAAACAAAGCTAGAAACACATTAAATGTTAGCCGGTGGAAACAAAACTGAACCAACACGCTTTTAATAACATACAATTTTACTGAGTTTGTTTGAGCCAAAATGGCGCACATCGTGTGGTCTGTCACTCGATCGTGTTAGATCTTGTGACGTATTTACGTGTGCCCTTGTAATTGCCTGATTTAAAAAAAATCTAATTAAAAATAATTAAAAAATGTTTTAATACATATAGAAAAAAATCAACACGTTGTATTATTTGTAAGTATATAAAAATATTTCAGTATTGTATGTATTTAGTTTTATTTTAGACTTGGCATATGGCATTTTCTTCCAGGACCCCGAGAAGCACATTGAAACATTTACGGTAGAATCTGTAGCGGTAGACTTTTAGCCAGTAGAAAACCTAACAAAGATGTTAACATTTATTTACTGATTACTTAATTACTGATCGTACAATGAAAAAATAGCTACCTAGCTAACAAGGACGCAATTAAAACTGAGAACCTTTACAAGGGAGCAATCCCCCTGTTGTTAGCTTAAAAAATAGCAACAACAATGTCGCTAACAGTTCCTGTAATTGACGTCCATAATGATAATTTCAAAGAGCTTTGGCCTGCTTTGATTGTTGCCATTAAAACGTCGTCCTTCATTGCTCTCGATACAGTAAGTGCTAGTATTTTTCTCCTGCAAATAAATGACTGTGTCTAATGAACGTGGTCCTGGTTTGTGTGTTTCTGATTTTTTGAGAAACAAATATCAAATGCCATAAGAAGTGCAGTAATATAACTGTGTTGCTACAGGAGCTGAGTGGTCTGGGCAACAGAAAGTCCTTGCTGGCCGAGTGAGTACAGACATGTCACATCATCAGATTTGTGTCCAAGGTTTTGTCTGTTCCATGCTCGTCCCTCAGCTGTGTTGCTGCCCTCACACCTGCTGCTCTGTTTCAGATCCATAGAGGACAGATATAAGGCGATATGTAATGCTGCTCGCTCTCGCTCAATCCTCTCCTTGGGAATTGCCTGCTACAAAAAACTGGATGAAAAGGTATTACAAGACAATACCTCTAACAGCTGTTTAAAGCATGCAAGTACTTTCACATCCTTATTTTTGGAGTATGCAAGCCTGTGTGTGTGACATATACCAATGTGATCATCTTATGGTACATTTGATTTATTATTTTCACTTTTATGTGTTTTTCAGGCAGCAGACACTTACCTTGTCCAGGTGTATAACCTCACCCTGTTGTGCTCAGAGGAGTACATCATAGAACCCCAGTCAGTCCAGTTTCTTGTGCAGCACGGATTTGACTTTAACAAACAGTACAGCCATGGTATCCCTTACTGCAAGGGGAACAGTAAGGTGATACACCCTGTGTTTTGTTGTTATGGCTCTTTGAGTTTTACTGCAACTTTGCTGCGTCCAGTTCATCTTGTTGTAAATGATCTTCCTCTGATTTGATCTGAGCTCTAAAAGTGTCTTTTTATGTTTCTTCTTTGTAAGGGAGTAGCAGATTATTGTGGTGTTCACATACGAGCGTTGTTCGTTGGACTGCTGCGTGCCAGGAAACCCCTGGTGTTACACAATGGCCTCATCGACATGGCCTTCCTATACCAGGTAGAGAATATTTACACACTGCCATTCCTATTATCTCACAGCTTCCACATTACTAGAAAATCTTTATTACTATGAATAACTGCTTGTTTTACAGTTTGAACATTGTATTTTTACAGCATGCCAAACACTTTTTTGAACTTTATAACATTTTTATTGTATTTTTTTCCTGTAAGAGTTTTTATGCTCAACTCCCTGAGCGCTTGGCCACCTTCACCGCCGACTTGTCTGAGATGTTTCCTGCTGGTCTTTATGACACCAAATACGTGACTGAGTTTGAGCTCCGACTGACAGCCTCTTATCTGGAGTATGCCTATAAGAAATGGTAAGTGTTGCTTTACAGGATGTTATTGTCTAGCTATTATATATTTTTTTGTCTCTTCATTTAATTTTTCTCTTCCCAGTAAGCTGGATAACAGTCGCAGTGTCACATCTGGTTCAACAAGTCCTCATGTTCACATTGAGTTTTGTCAGTATTCTGCTCACATGTCCACCTATGTGGACTACAGAGAGTGTCCAGCTGTAGATTCCTCAGAGGGACAATCTGACATCTGCCAGCGCTTCTCTGTGAGTTTCAAGTTCAAATTTCACTTCACTTCAGATGACTTCTGTTCTCACAACGAGTTCGTGCAAACTATCAACCAGAGCTGTGAAGACTTTAGATGACGTCTTCATTTTTGTTTTTCTGTCTGTGTGCCTGACAGGCTTTCGGCTGGTGTCCAAATGGCACCAAGTGTCTATTGTCCCACAATACAGACCTCATCGTTCTGCAGGATGAGAAGCACAAGGATGACAAGAAGAAGCGGAAGCGACGGAAAGCGAAAAAAAGAGGTAGAGAAGAGACGACAGAGGGGTCCTCCGCCTTTGACGGCGTCCCTGTAAACAAAATGCCAAACTTGGAAGTGGATAAAAAAGAAACGTCAAGCGATCAACAAGAAGCAGCTGCTGAGCCACTCCCAGACACCGCACCTCCGATGGACATGGATGGAAACAGCAAACAAGATCAAGGGCAGGATATGAAAACTGCTAGCGAGGGAAATGGAACGTGTGAAGACAAAGCAGATGTTGTAAACCCTGAAACAACGGCCGCAGCTGATGAAAACCGAACAGGAGCAGACGACAGGTCTGACGACGCTCAGAGGAAGAAGGCTGACACAGGAACACATCGGGCAGGGTTTGATGCCTACATGACAGGATATATCTTTGCCTTCTCTTGTGCTCTTCACAAGAAGGACGAGGTTAGGGCAGAAGGAGAAGAGGTGGAGCAGTCGTGGCACCCTAACTGTGTAAATAAAATCTATCTCAGTGGAAAGGCAGCTCCTCTCAATATAGTTAAAAGCACCTTCTCCAAATCTTCCAAGGCTCACGTCCAGAAGATGGAAATGGTGTGGGGTGGAAAAATATAAATTTTCTACTCGTTTTTTTATTTTTTTTTATTTTAATTTTTTTAATTTAATTTTTTTAATTTTTATTATGCATCAATAACTTTTGTGCTTGGGTACATTCAACAGAGTAAACATTATAATTTTGTATGACAGACTTGTCATAATATTAATAGGAAATCAGGCCTGACTGCCATTATTTCATCATTTAAATGAACACTTTTTATAATTTAATAAAAGTTAGAAAACTGCTCAATATTTTACTTTAAACATTTTTTTTGTACATTGAACAGTTTGGCGACGTTGGTCTTTTTAAATAGTTTTTTTTAAACCAAATAATTTAGAATAATTAGTACAAAATCTAGATTTACTGATAGATATTAATATTAAAGAATAGGAACACATCAGAGACGTCCGATCTTGTAACTGCCTTTACATTTGAACCATGGTGTTGTTTGGTGTTACCACAATGCAAATGTTTTTTCTGCTGTAACTGAATAAAAGCTTCCTAACAATTATTCTGTAGTCTGTATTCTTTGTGTGACTTTGGCTAGCTTTATTTAAGCTGTTAAACTGAACGACAATATGAATGTTTGTATAAGTTATGGTAAAGCTTGTAAATAAAATGAATGGCCATGATTACATTAAAACTTCTGCCATTAAATAAATGAAAAATGTTATATGCTTGTTAAACCACTGTTTTTGTAAAAGGGGAAAAAAATTGTAACCAAGGTTGAACAAATCACTAAAAATGTGTCTTGTTGGTGAAATTCAGTTCACGTTAAGTAATTTTAATATTTTAAACCATATTTTGATAAATTGTCCAAATACAATACTCGACACACTGGAGGAAACAACCAAACAAAAACGACCTAAGAATCTTAAAATGGTGAATCGACACTTTTCTGCAGTTGATTATTTTAAATGAAGCAAATAAGTCAGATGTCAGTTTTGGGTTCACTTCTGTTACGGGGTGGAAAACAGTGTTGGGGTTTCACCTGATGGGTGGACTCCAGTCAGCCATCAGGTGAAAACAGACCCAGACCAGTGGTCATTCCATATGTTGAGGGAGTTTCAGAGAAACTGAGACATTTATTTTCTAAACATAACGTCCCAGTGGCTTTTAAACCCCAAAATACATTACGACAAAGACTGGTTCATCCCGAAGATCCAGTCCCCCGGCACAAACAGAGTAATATTGTGTATGCTGTTCAGTGTCAGGAGGGTGATCAGTCTTATATCGGGGAAACAAAACAGCCACTGGCCAAAAGGATGGACCAGCACAGAAGATCAACATCATCAGGCCAGGACTCTGCGGTCTACACTCATCTCCAGGCCAGCGGTCACTCTTTCAGGGATGAAGATGTTCACATCCTGGACAGAGCGGAACGATGGTTTGAGAGAGGAGTAAAGGAGGCCATCTTTGTGAAAAGAAACCATCATTAAACAGGAGTGGAGGCCTCCATGTCCAACTCCTCTTACAATGCTGTTATTATCACTTAGCCCTCTGCGAATAGCAAGCAGCCATCAGGGTATTAACCACCAATAGTAAGGCTGATGGTCCATCATGTGAACAGCTAGTTCTGGATGTCAACAACAAACTGGTTGATCCACTATGAGAAGGTGCTATTTATTAGACTGAGTTTGTTGCAGCTCCTCAGACTGATGAAGCCTTTTGGATAAAAGACGAAATGTTTCAACAAGATTTTACTTTTTATTTTTTAATCTGTCCAGAGGACCTGACTTAACTTTTTTAGATGTTTCTACCTCGATTGTTGAGCATGCATCAGGATAAAGTGTTGGGGTCTTTGTTTATAAATGATGACATAAATAATTAATATTGAGCTTCTACTGTCCTTAGACCTTTTTCAAAAATAACATGTAATACAGTAATGTATAATTTCACATATAACTGTAACTAACAAAGTAACTATATGACTGATTGTGCCATTCAGGGCCCTGAGATAATTTCTGCTGTGACTTGGAGCTATATAAATAAACTGAATTTATTGAATTGATTTCTAGTGAGTGAAAACCACATAACACTTGAGCTATGGCGCCTTCTGTCCACTGGGGGCGCTGAATCTCCGTCAACCTGATGCAGCGTCCGCTCGATGGCGCACAGAAGAAGAGACGCTCGTCGCCTGCAGGGATTGTTGCGCCGCTGACTGTCAACGAAACTGTGACATTTGCACCCTAGAGCCATTTTCGTTCATTTCCTCTCGTTAGTTTCTTTAAATATAATTTTTTTTTTTTATTATTGTATACAACGAGTAAATGAAAGAGCGACAAGCGGTTCTATAATATTTAGAAAATGTCAGCCGATGAAATTGACTACAATGTTGTGTTTCCAGATGCGGGCACATCAGGTGAGCACCATTTCATTGTACAGCATGCGCAGCGTCACGTGCATGCTAACTTCGTTTAGTAATAGCGTTTATAAAGCGGTTATTATTATCAGTGTTAGCTTGGTCGTGTCAGCTGGCTGTGTGTCCTGCTAACGCCCTCCCGCGTTGTGTCCGCCTTGTTTTCAGAGAGACACTGGCAGGGGACAAAGGAGCCAGTTGTCATACTGTTGGGCTGGGCCGGGTGCAAAGACAAACATCTCTCCAAATACAGCTCCATCTACAACGAGCAGGTCAGAACCACAGGTGTCCTGCTGCTCACTGTGTCTGTCATCCATTCATGCAGAGCTGGCTGCTGACCTCATTTAGTCTCTTATTAGTCACTTCTGTCTTTGATTTCTTCCCCTCCAGGGCTGTGTCACCATCCGCTACACAGCTCCCCTGAAGACCGTCTTCATCTCTGAGTCGTTCGGCTACAAGGAGCTGAGCAGCACCGCACTCAAGCTGCTGGAGATCCTCTACGACTACGAAGTGGAGAACAGTCCCGTTTTCTTTCACATCTTCAGTAACGGCGGCTTCATGCTGTACCGATACATCATTGAACTGCTGCACAGTGACAAACAGTTCAGCTCACTGTGCGTGGTCGGGGCTGTGGTAGACAGTGCTCCAGGTAGTGGGAACATCCGCGGGTCTCTGCGTGCGCTGACAGCTACTTTGGGGCCAAAAATAAGCCCTCTTTTGAGGTATGTCCTCCTAGCGCTGTTTGCAGTGAGTGTTTTCCTTCTGCGAGTTGTGCTATACCCTCTGACGAAATACATTCACAAAAACCACTATGATGCTGTGCAGGACAGGCCGCCCGCCTGGCCCCATCTGCACTTGTACTCCAGAGCTGACCTTGTGATCAGGTACTGGGACATAGAGCGTTTCATGGAGACCGTGAAGAAGAAAGGTGTCTCTGTGGACGGTTATGATTTTGTTTCCAGTTCCCATGTTTGTCATTTCCGGGATTTTCCAGAGCAGTACACCCGCAAGTGCTGCAGTTTTCTGTCTGCTTGCATGAAAGACTCAGAGGGAATGGAAAAAATAAAAAAGAGACACCATCTTCAAAGTCAGTGAGACTTGAGGAAAACGATTATACGATGTTAACTGTTAACATTTCTGACACTACTGCAAGATTGAAGTTTAACGGTCCAGTGCACTGAAAGAGAAGGTTCCACTTGTGCAGTGATACTGAGCCACACTCAGTTTGTAAAACCCAGCACACACTGGAACACGCGTTGCTGAAGTTTGTAAGTTAAAAAGCTGAACTGTTCTTCCTCGAATGCTTTTCTAACAGTCTTCACCCGTAAGACTATGTCAGGAGAGACCACACAAACAGTTGCTATACACTGGAGAACTTGGATGTAATTTTTAAAGACTGATTTAGTGCTGTGAAACGTGATACATTGTAGATTAGATGTAGTGAATCTAAGACAAGATGCAACTGTATGTTTTGTTTTATAAAATGTAACTCATAATTTGTTACTAAAATAATATTACAAAGGTAAAATGAAGGTAATTGTCACATATTGAAGTAATTTATCTGTTACTGTCACTAATAGAGGCTTCAAAGTTGTTGCCTTATAGAAAAATCTTTCACAGTTGTGTTTTAGGTTTGAAATCTTATAGACCTAATGTGTGATAAAAGTAAATTTAGTCTGAAAAAGCAAGTTGCGTGATAAAGAATGTATGTGTCGAGCACAACTACCGGTAATTTATTCTTTTTAACTGATGTGCCTTCAATAAACCAGAATAATTCCTAACATCTATCGTTGACTGCTTTTGTATTTAGATACAGACTGTTTCCAAAATATTTGAATATCATGGAAAAGTTGTTTAACTTCCATAATTCCATTCAAAAAGTTAATCTTTAATAGATGATAGATTCAGGGCACACAATTTTAAACCATTTCAAGTATTTATTTGTTTATTTTTACATAATTTGTGCTTGCAGGTCACGGAACCCACAAAAACAAGATTTAAAAAAAAAAAAAAAGAATATTGTGGAGAAATCAGCCCAAATGTTGCAGGGTATGAATGTTTTAAACTGAGTGTGACACACTAATCATCTCCGAAGCTCAAAGCACCTGCACAGGTTTCCCCAGGTGTCATTAAATTGCTTCAGTTTGGTTCAATTGTCTCAGTTCGGTCCAATATGGGGAAGACTGCAGACATAACTGGCTTGAAGACCATCATTGATACCCTCCATGGGATGAGTAAGTCACAAAAGTTCATAGCTAAGGAGGCTGGCTGTTCACAGAGCGCTGTGTCCAAGTATGTCAATGGAAAGTCTAATGGAAGGGCAAAATGTGGCAGGAGAAGTTGCACCAGCAAAAGAGATGACTGTGGGCTTCAGCGGATTATCAAACAGAGAAGATTACAGAATCTGGCAGAGATCCAGAAAGAGTGGAATGAGGTGGGAGTCACAACTTCAAAAACCACCACATTCAGACACATCCGGGAGATGGGCTACAACTGTCGGGTTCCTCAGGTCAAGCGTCTCACCTGCTTCAAGGAGAAGAAGGGCTGGACCATTGGTCAGTGGTCCAAGGTCCTCTTTTCCAATGAAAGTAAAGTGTGCCTTTCATTCGGAAATCAAGGTCCAAGGGTTTGGAGGAAGAAGGTTGAGGAACAGAACCCATACTGCTTGAGGTCCAGTGTGAAATATCCACAGTCAGTCATGATTTGGGGTGCAATGTGCAGGTGTTGGTAAACTCTGCTTTCTTAAATCCAAGGTCACCACAACAGTCTACCAGAATGTTTTAGAGGACTTCATGATTCTTTCTGCTGAGGATCTGTATGGAGATGCAGATTTCATCTTCCAGCAGGACCTGGCCCCTGCCCATGCCACCAGAAGCACCAAAACCTGGTTTAATGCCCATACCACAGTGCTTCACTGGCCAGCCAACTCGCCGGACCTAAACCCCATTGAGAATTTATGGGGTATTCTCAAGAGGAAAATGAGGAGCACCAGACCCAACAACAAAGAAGAGCTGACAGCAAGCATCAAGGAAATCTGGGCTTCCATAACTCCCAGTCAATGACACAGGCTGATTGCCTCCATGCCACATCACATCGATGCAGTGATTAAGGCAAAGGGATTCACAACCAAGTACTGAAGTTTGACATATCATTTTGAAAGTACCATATTTTGATTGGTTTGTTGTGATTCTAATTTCTTGCTTTTTTCCTGCAAAAACTGAGAAGTAGTGTGGCCTGATGTTTTCACAGTATTCTAATTTTTTGAATTTCTGTTTTCGTGGGTTTGATGAGCTGGAAGCCCAAATTATGCATACCTTATATACAAACCAGATTCCAAAAAAGTTGGAGCACTAAACAAATTCTGAATAAAAACTGAATGCAACGATGTGGAGATGGCAAATGTCAATATTTTATTTGCAATAAAACATAGATGACAGATCAATAGTTTAATCTGAGTAAATGTAACATTTTAAAGGAAAAATATGTTGATTCAAAATTTCACAGTGTCAACTAATCCCAAAAAAGTTGGGACAAGTACAAACCGGATTCCAAAAAAAATTGGGACACTAAACAAATTGTGAATAAAAACTGAATGCAATGATGTGGAGGTGTCAACATCTAATATTTTATTCAGAATAGAACACAAATCACAGATCAAAAGTTTAAACTGAGAGAATGTATCATTTAAAGGGAAAAATCTGTTGTTTCCAAATTTCATGGCGCCAACAAATTCCAAAAAAAGTTGGGACAAGTCCATCTTTACCACTGTGTGGCATCCCCCCTTCTTCTTACAACACTCAACAGACGTCTGGGGACAGAGGAGACCAGTTTCTCAAGTTTAGAAATAGGAATGCTCTCCCATTCATGTCTAATACAGGCCTCTAACTGTTCAATCGTCTTGGGCCTTCTTTGTCGCACCTTCCTCTTTATGATGCACCAAATGTTCTCTATAAGTGAAAGATCTGGACTGCAGGCTGGCCATTTCAGTACCCGGATCCTTCTCCTACGTAGCCATGATGTTGTGATTGCTGCAGAATGTGGTCTGGCATTATCGTGTTGAAAAATGCAGTGTCTTCCCTGAAAGAGATGACGTCTAGATGGGAGCATATGTTGTTCTAGAACCTGAACATAGTTCTCTGCATTAATGGTGCCTTTCCAGACATGCAAGCTACCCATGCCACAAGCGCTCATGCAACCCCATACCATCAGTGATGCAGGCTTCTGAACGGAGCGTTGATAACAACTTGGGCTGTCCTTGTCCTCTCTGGTCCAGATGACATGGCGTACCAGTGTTCCATAAAGAACTTCAAATCGTGACTCATCTGACCACAGAACAGTCTTCCATTTTGCCACACTCCATTTTAAATGACCCCTGGCCCAGTGCAAACGTCTGAGCTTGTGGAGCTTGCTTAGAAATGGCTTCCTCTTTGCACTGTAGAGTTTCAGCTGGCAACGGCGGATGGCACGGTGGATTGTGTTCACTGACAATGCTTTCTGGAAGTATTCCTGAGCCCATTCTGTTATTTCCTTGACAGTGGCATTCCTGTTTGAGGTGCAGTGACGTTTAAGGGCCCGGAGATCACGAGCATCCAGTAGAGTTTTACGGCCTTGAACCTTACGCACAGCGATTGTTCCAGATTCTCTGAATCTTTTGATGATGTTATGCACGGTTTATGATGATAACTTAAAAGTCTTTGCTATTTTACGCTGGGTAACACCATTCTGGTATTGCTGCACTATCTTTCTGTGCAACAATGGTGGAATTGATGATCCTCTTACCATCTTGGCTTCTGAGAGACACTGATACTCTGAGAAGCTCTTTTTATACCCAATCATGTTGTCAGTTGACCTAATTAGTGTTAATTGGTTTTCCAGCTTTTCGTTATATGCTCAATTTCCTTTTTCCAGCCACTTATTGCTACTTGTCCCAACTTTTTTGGGATTTGTTGACACTGAAATTTTGAATCAACATATTTTTCCTTTAAAATGTTACATTTACTCAGATTAAACTTTTGATCTGTCATCTATGTTATATTACGAATAAAATATTGACATTTGCCATCTCCACATCATTGCATTCAGTTTTTATTCTCAATTTGTTTAGTGTCACAACTTTTTTGGAATCCGGTTTGTAGCAATAAGTTAGAGGCATAAAGAGGAAACTGAGCTGTAAGGCAAAGCTCTCTGTTTACCAGCCGAGCTATGTTCCTAGCCTCATCTATGGCCACGAGCTCTGGGTAATGACTGAAAGAACGGGATCGCAGATACAGACGATTGAAGTTAGTTTACTCTGCAGGGTAGCTGGACTCTCTCTCAGAGATAGGGTGAGAAGTTCAGTTATCAGGGAGAAACTCAGCGAAGAACCGCTGCTTCTCCACATTGAGAGGAGCCAGTTGAGGTGGTTCAGGTATCTGGTAAGGATGCTCCTTGGGTGCCTCTCTAGGGAGGTGCCTCGGGCATGTCCAACTGGGAGGAGACTCCAGGGAAGACCCAGGACACGCCGGAGAGACTGTTTCTTGGTTGGCCTGGGAACACCTTGAATTCCTCACAGAAGAGCTGGCTTTGCAAAAAGATATCTTGGCCTCCCTGTTTAATATGCTGTCCCCGTGAACCAACTTTGAAACAAGCTAATGGATGGCTGGCTAGATGTGTATGTCCACTTTTCAGAACAGGAAAGCCATTTTAGGAACTGTATAGTTCAGTTTTAACCGGTTCACTTACTCAAGAATAGAAGGCCTGACTGCTTTATAAAAAGATTTTAGCACTCGAGGGCTAAGTGAAGGGAGGGTATAACTTAAAATTCAATCACTTCACCTGCTCTCTTCACGAGGGGATAGTTTGAGCTGCGTGCTCTGGAATGGCTCAGCATGGATGGTTGCTGAATGTCTCCACATGTCAAACTTGACATTTGGAAGAGCGAACGCTTGGCATTTGTCTCTGTGCCATGCTCTGGCCCCGGCACTTCATGTATCATGAAGAGCTGCTCGGAGGAAAGTTTACATATTGGCATCGACAGATGAACATTGCTCATACTCTGGAATACGTGAGACGAACTGTAGTTCTTTTGTTTGCTATATCCTCTATGCTAATGGTAGTCCAGGTTTTTGTTACTCTTATTTTATCATTCTAATCTGATACTTTATGCTATTTTTTAAGGATGTGTTGTTTCTTTATATTTATGCAAAGTCCACTTAGTTGTAGCAATTAAAGAAAGGCATTAAAAGTTTATACAATATATTTACATCAATGCAATTTTTACTCAGCACATTTAGAAACATGACTCAACAAAACTTTTACAACTAATTCACACATTAATATAAGAAAACAGAATATAAATTCAAATGCAAAATACTGTATATTAAGAAATACAGTAATAAAATTTGAAAAACGAAAACAAAATACATAAAAGTATACCAAGTGAAGTCTCATGCTCTATCTAATAAATAAATAAATAAATAAATAAATAAATAAATAAATAAATAAAATAATAATCAGGGTTTTATATAAACATTTGTATATTTTTACCATGTGTCCATTGCATTTCTGGAGATTTAAACTTTCAAACATTTGGTTCAGTTCCTTTTTTTTATATACAATTCTTATAAAAGTTTTACTTCTTTTCATACAATTCTTAAAAGTGGCTCAAGCATGTCAAACAGAAAATGCACCTTTTATTTCTTCTTTAAATTTGTCTTTAAGTTTAAGCAAACATATTCTTGTTGTGTAAATACAATTTTGTCATTCTGAAAAAGTAAAAAAAAAAAGGAAAATAGACAATGTAAAAGAAAAGTAACACAACAACATTGCTAGTATGCTTCAACTTGTGTACCTGTAATGCTAACTGAAATTTTTCATGACAATAAAAATTTTATATATATATATATATATAAAACAAAACAAAAAATTGTGTATTAGCTATAAAAATAATTTATCATTTCATAATATTTGACAAGCACAATCATACCTTTAGAAAAGCTAACAGCAGCATGAATTACTAATTGCAAGAACTTGTCAGTGAATTGTTTATTGTCGTGCAAAATGATTAAAAAAAATCAGCCACTAAAAATCTCATGGCTTTGATTTTGTATTTAGCTAATTTATTAATTATAACTTGAACTAAGAGTGGACATGAGAAAAATTGAGGTTAAAATTTATAAAAACACAATAAATTGTTCTGGTGAAGATTCTCAGTCATCCATGACATGATAAATTCAAAAACGTTCAAGACAAAACAACTGGACTTTATTTGTAACAGAAGACGTT
>NC_056506.1:23666759-23674593 GCF_014905685.2 Nematolebias whitei
TATATATATATATATATATATATATATATATATTTTTTTTTTTTACAAATGTTTCTATTCTTTGCCTTATTTTGTAAATGTGTTGTATCAGTTTTTTCATGTCAGTTATAACATATCAAATGTTTACGTGTACAAACCAGGAGGTATAAACCCTGACTGTACATTTCCTTAGTTTAAGCTGATTAGCTGAGCCATTACATTTTTATTGTGTGTCTGTGCATGTATATATATTTGTCTGTTAGCACAATATCTGATGAACAAGTGGAAAAATTATATTAAACTAAAAAAAAAGAATGATTGAATGATGATAGCCTTTTTAAACTGATATTAGTGAACAGTAAAATGAAGGTAAGTCAGTAGTTTATAGATATTAAACTAATATTTAGTGTGCTGATAGATAAGTCAACTCCAACACACTCTCTGAACCTTAATAATTTGAGTAAGAAATATTCAACTTATTTTAAAATTGCTCTTTGACACACCTCTAAATAAACAAGGTACTGAAATGGATACACTGACCACAGGTATAGACAAAACCTGTAAGGCTTACGTCTTTAAAAAAATGCCTCGCTCCAACATGTTGTTCAAGATTATCAACTCAAACATTCAGTGGCCTTTCTAGCTTCAGAAAATTTTGTACATAACCAAAGGTATGACTCTGAATGTGATGGAAGAGGAGCTGTGCAGCGATCTGCTGAGGACACAGTCAGCTGTTGGGTGACTGAGGTGTGCTGCGAGACAAAATCAGGGCAAACGACTCAATATCCAAATATAGCCAACCACAGTTATACTATCACTTTTATGAACTACTATCTGCTTCTACAAGGGTACGATGAATTGCTGTGCAGTCATAACTGTTTGTGAGTCAGTGTCGGCTCAGTCATGTCATCGCTTGTTCTATCTAGACTAGCTCAACCCATAAGCTCCATAACAAGTTGATGATGAAGGTTGTTCAAAAGGCTCTTATGTTTGCCCTGAGAGAGCTGCACATCTTCAGCGAAACATCTGAGCAGGCCGACAGTGCAGTGGCATACCTGAACAGAAGAGTGTGCACATCCGTTTGTCGTGACACTCTCCAATGTGGCTCCCAAATTCCTACACTCAACGGGAGAGATGGTTCAGTTCTGGGAGTGGACCTGCAGTCTCTGACAGAGGTGTCTGAGCAGAGGATGCTGAGGAAACTGCTCCAGATCCTGATCAAGACGTCAGACCCCCTGCATGACATCCTGGACTCTTACCACAGCACCTTCAGTCTTAGACTGAGACCACCGAGGTGCTCCACAGAACAACACAGGAAGTCCTTCCTCCCTGTGTCTATCAAACTTTTCAACTCCTCCCCCTTTCTGCACACAGGATAATAAAATTAATCCTGCACCACAGTAAACACTTCAATGTTTCTGTCTGTACCTGGCCTGTTTGGAACTTAATTGTTGGTATTTTTATATTCTCTGTTATCTTTTATATCTTGTGTGATCCCTTGTGCATGTTCCTTTGTTCTGAAACTCTGGCACAAGAATTTCCTGCGGGATCAGAACAGTTCTATCTTATCGTCTCCATTCCCAGACTGTAACTGTGTGCAGCACTAACAGACTGAGCGTCTGCATTTTGCTTAGCTAAATTTTAATCATCACTATGTATTTTGATCGTGGTAAAACTACTGTAGACCAGTCCCATTGTTTTTGTTGCCCAGCTCCACTCACATCATACTCCAGCTCACAGCATTCAAACACCTGCGATGAGTCTGACGTTCTTACATATTTACACAACGATTGAAGACGAACAACATGCTGGCTATTAATTGATGTGGTGCGAGGTCCTTCCTGGATATTTAAGAGCATCACAGACCTGTTATTGCTCAATCGGCTGTGGTAAAATGCTCTCACTCTTTGCATTTTTTCCACTTATCTAGTGAGGCGAGCCCCAAGTGGCTTTGAGCACTCAGCCGTACTGGTGTGACCCACTCCCAGGTCAGAGGCAGGAGGAAGTTGGACTGGGGAGGTACATCCATCAGGTGTCACAAGGATCTCTTATAAAGCAGCTGAGTAAATACAGTATATTCCCCCCACAAACACATTGTGTTCCATTTTAGAAAATGTATACATACAGTGTCAAGCGGTGCAGAGATGGGGTAGAGGCAGGGCAGCCGACTCGGGACACAAATGTCCCAGGTTCGATTCCCAGCCATTCCCACATGTTAAATGCTTCTGAGCAAGGCACCCAATCCCTATTTGTTCCCTGGATGCTTAGCTGCCCACTGCTCCACCTGGGTATATCTCGGGCGTGATGGATTAAATGCAGAGAACTAATTTAGCCATTGTATGACAACATACAAGATGACAACACAAAGCACTCACGTTACAATATGTTTCCATTCAGTAGCAAAAAAAGAAGAAGTGGTAATTCACAAAAAATACAGCTCTAATGTGCTGGAATGACAAATAAAAAAACTAACTGAGAATGGTTGAGTTCCAATAATACTGATTATAATCAAACTATTTTAAGACATTTATCTTGCCTTTGTTAATGCTCTACAACCCATGTGACTGAAAGTGAGAACAGTGAATGACTTGAGGTTTTGAAAACTCTTCTGCAAATACCTTTAAACATTTGTCACAGACAGATGTCTTTTCCAACACAACCTGGGCTCGAACTCACAACTTCAGGATTATGAGACCACTTCATTCACCACCAAGCTACTGCAGATTACTTGCAAATAACATAAAATTTAAAATAAATAAATTTAATGTGAAATTTATGGCAATTCTGTTTTAATATGGCCACAGTTTGGTCTTAGCCATCCTTTAGCCATTAACACGTCAAAGTTAAACTCTATTTCTCCCATCTAAAGTCATTCATAAAGCCATCTACAACAGGTAAGATAACGTTTTTACAGAAACCCAACTCAACAGCTCTGAACTATTGCTTTAGAAAAGAAACCAGATTAAGCCAGTTTATTTGCAGGTATGTTTGGTGCTGTGATATCGCTACACTACAGAGAATGAAGTTTTAACGTTGCCTTCATTTGGAAAATGTTAAGATTTATGCAGTTGCTAGAAGACTAATATATTTAGAAGTTTTTTCCCCGCCTTTATCTTGTAGCTGGGAAGCCGATTCATCTTAAAGAGTGATGAGGGAAGGTTGCTCTCTATGCAAAACACATTAAAGCTAAATGAGGAGTCTATTAGTCAAATCTAGCTGATAATCCGTTAGCTAAAGGACCCTGGCTGCTAAATAAGTAGATTAAGATATGTCACCGCCACTGCGACCTGGATCACAATGCAGCTTCTATTTTGCTCACGTTGCCAGGTATTCTACATTTAATCTCACTCTCAGTCACACACCTGGACGCAGTGTTGATGAGTTTGTCCCGTACTCTTCCCCACACCGAAACAAGCTTAGAGGTGCATGCACATCATTCACACCCCTGGTGCTTATCTGCATACGGTGTCTTCCTGCCAGCTCATTTCATAGAATTAATTTTATCCTCTCCGCCCACTCAGTTGTGCATGTGTGTGAAGAATTCACTGGGGACTCATGAGGAGGCCATGTTTGTATGAACATGGACAATTCATCATGGCTTGATTAACATACAAGAACCTGCCTCCTTCTCTCCTGCTTGCGCTCTGCGTGATGGCCCTGCAGCGATAATTACAAATATTTTATTCTTGCTGGTTAATTAAGGAATATCCTTCTAAGAAAGTCCTGAAAATACAGAAAGCATTGGATGTGATTCAGATTAAAAATATGCTTTTGCAGTGTATTTATTAAAAAATATTTGCTCCCATGCAAAAGCTTTAAGGCTTCATCATACAAATACTTTTTATGTGAAAATATCACAGTTCAGTTAGTGTTTGTTCAAAATGCATTTTCAAGCTGACCGTTTCTTTTTTGTTTCTTTGCGACTGAAAAATAAAACAGACTGAAGCTACTCATACCAGCAAAGATTGATGTCTCACAATTTGACATTTCTGTTGTCAATTAGTAGTTTGCAAAGTTTATATGGATAATACTTCCATTTTATGTCTTTTAAAGGCTTTATTTTAATCCTATAATCTAAATTGCATTTTAAACAGTACGCTAATAATCATATTTATTTGCAGGGATCAGTTTTCATTCAGATCATTTAGCTGTTTATCATCTAGTATTACATCTATGACCAAAATATGATACTAAATGAACCATTTTCAATGACGTTAATGCCATTTTTGCACATGAATACCATAAATTTCAAGACAATAAATAAAACTGTGTAAAGCCTAAAGGAGGACCAAACACATACAAAAGAATACAAGAGAATTCTGGGGATTTACAAAACATTGAAATTTACACAGAAGGTGTCTTGTAACAAAAAAAAAAAAAAAAAAAGCTAACCCCCTACCCTGAAATTCTGTTATGTATTAAAGATGTTTAATAGGTTTTCTGTTAACGTTTAACATAATGTGTTATGTTAAAAACGTTTCACTTCCCATGCAAAATTTTTCAGATCAAACATCTGGAGTGTGTTTAGATTCAAGTTTTTAAACTGCACGAGACGCAGGTGCAACTAAAACATTAGAATACCGTGAAAAAAAAAATCAGTATTTTTTGTCAGTCATTTCAGAAAGTGAAACTCATACATTAGATAAAATCATTACACATAGAGTGAAATATTTTGAGCCTTTATTTTTTGCTATTTTGATGATTATGGCTTAGAAATAATGAAAAACCAAAACTCAGTGTCTCATAAACTTTGAATATTACAGCCAGCTTTTGTTGCTTTTGTCAGTGTGGGAAGGTGCAGAGACCTGATGGAAAATGAACTCAGCATCTCCATAAAGCTCTTCAGCAGAAGGAAGCAGGAAGTCTCTAAAATGTCCTGGTAGATGCTGTGTTGACTGGACTTCAGAAAACCCAGTGGCCCAACACCAGCAGAGGACATGGACCCAAACCATCACTGACTGTGGAAACTTCACTCTGGACTTCAAACAACGTGGATTCTGGACCTCTCCTCTCTTCCTCCAGACTCTGGAACATTGATTTCTAAATTACATGAAAAATTTACTTTCATCTGAAAAAAGGACAATGAACCACTGAGCAACAGTCCAGTTCTTTGTCTCCTCAGCAGGTAAGACACTTCTGATGTCACTGGTTCAGGAGAGGCTGGACTTGAGGAATGAGACATTTGTAGCTCATGTTTAGGAGTTAATCAGCTGATCAGGCTGTGACACCAGGAGTTTACAAAATGAACCTCTTCACAATATTCAAATTTTATGAGACACTGGATTGTGGATTTTCATTATTTGTAAGCCATAATCATCAAAATTAAAAGAAATAAATGCTTGAAATAGTTCACTCTGTGTAATAAATCTATGTAATTTATGAGTTTCTCATTCTGAAATGATTGACAAAATATAATTAACTTTTTCATGATACTGGTCCCTTGTTTATTGTGTGTGTTTGAGACCACACCCACCTGCGATAAGTGAAAAACTGCAAAGTAGAGATACAGTAGTTCAAGTTCAAGTTCAGTAAACTTTGTCATGACATGTGCCAGGCTGCAATCACACTCATCACCTGCTACTCCTCATCTCCCTCCTTAAATAAACATTTTAAATTTAAATACTGTAATATTTTAAATAAACAATCCATACAGCATATAGTGTTTATTTAAAATGTTACAGTATTTAAATTTAAATTGTAGTGAAGAGAAGATAAGTGCAGCAGGACATTAAAGGGTTAACCATACACACAGCTTCAGCTCTGCAGCACGGAGCAGAAATGTACTTTGATCAATTACACGGAAACAACTGAACATGGAAGTTCTAAAATAATTAAAAATAACTTTTAACATGTTTATATTTTGTGATTATGATGATTCTACGATGTGACATACTTTGAATTTTAAGTCGGAAGACAAAAATCGATCGGTTTATCTGGTCCGCAAAGGGTTAACCCTTCACAAAGCCGATGCAGAAGAAATTTGTGTGGCAGAGAAGGAGATCAGCTGATCAGCTGCAGGAGGGAGCTTCCCCTTCCACTTGTGAGCTGCACACATGGTGCAAAATAATTTTAAATAAGTTATTTTAAGTAAACAATCCATGGCTCATCCATTAATCAGCCGATTGTGTCATGTCCAGTCTTAATTTGAAAAACAGCGATATAGTGAATTTGCGAAAAACAAACCACCAAGTAGTGAGGAACTACTGTATTCCTATGTTTTTAGATGCACCTGTACTTGGTTATGTAAGCTAAATTCACTTGCAATCTACAAAACTTGGAACTGCACTTGCTCAAGTTTTTTAAATGATTGTAGCTCTTTGGATGGGAGGTGAAACATCTTCAGCTACATAATGCAATTTCAATTGTTTTGATTTAATTTAATTTAATTTAATTTAATTTACCATGTCTTGGAAGACTGAGAAGATACACTACTACAACAACACACACTACTTTTTGTCAACAGTTTCAGTGTTGATTTCCATCTCACAGGAAAATAAGTAGGCACAGCAATAATGAACAAGTATAAAGTGACAACAAAATGGATCGCTTAAAATTTTCTGACAAAATCTCTAAAGAACTTGAAAAAGAATGTCTTAAAATTTATAAAACTTTATAAACTTTATTGTCATTCAAACTTGTACAGTGCACCAGGAACAACTGAACAAAATTTTGTTTCATTTCTCCATAGCAATGTGTTCCTATATACACCTAGACATATGATGCATTTATATATGCATGTACAGATATCTATGTATGTATATATACATACTTACACAATACACACAGCATCCATGCCTGAGTGAATTCTCATGTACGGCTTATTTTGGGTAAGTTATGTGGATTTAACACATTTTGCTCTCAGATAAATTGGGGAATTGTTGGGACAATGGTGAAAACAGCTTTTGTATGATGAAGCTTTGGATTTTCTTCTTATATTCAGTTTATACACAAGAGAAGTTACAACAATTCTTCTTCAGTTGACATGGCATTTGTCTAATGTTCAATACATAACTGGGGCATGAAAAATGAAACATTGTACAATATTTGCTTTGTCTTTCATTCTCAAACAGGAATGGACAATTAGTCGTCTTGGTGGTTTAGCATTTTGAAAAACAAATAAACACATTTTGCCCGAACATCTTCCCTTAATTAAACTTTCAAAACATAAGAACAAAAACCATAAATATATTGCAGCCTCATAGTTATGTACTTCACCATTTATTTGTTTTTAAAATGAGAAACAGGTGGCTATTATTATCATTGTCCTTTAAAACCACACACAATTACCTTCACTTGCCTCTGGGATAAGTTATTCCAAGCAGGATGTGCCCTGTTGGTGTGAAGCCCAGCTGGAGACAGTTGATGGCCCAGGGCAGACATCAATGTCCACATCATTCCAGACCTTGGAGCTGCTTGACCTGTGCTGGGCCTGTCTTGTTTCCAACAGCCGTTTGTTACTAATTAATGGACTGGAGCCCATTCTCCTGCACTGAGTGCAACACAAACTGCATGCATTAAACATGACCCTGCCTTCATCTGCCACCACTGAAAAAAGACAAAAAGGTGGAGACAGAGTGCAGAGAGCAGGGACCACAGACAGAAACACGCACCTGAAACATTTCACATGAAAAACAGAAACGACAAGGAATCGTATATCTTTAAACCTAAAATTCAAGCGTTATAAAGGGTTACAAAAACTAAACAACTATTCCTACACCTTCGTCCAAAGTCTAAAGACATAAAGGGTGGTGGCTGAAATGCTTTTCCAAGAAAAGGACACCTTCAAGAACCAAATACCCCCTCACTTGTGATTGATTGATTGATAGATAGATAGATAGATAGATAGATAGATAGA
>NC_056506.1:23674693-23682609 GCF_014905685.2 Nematolebias whitei
TAGATAGATAGATAGATAGATAGATAGATAGATAGATAGATAGATATACTTTATTAATCCGGGGGGGGGGGGGGGGGGGGTCGATTAACACTAATATTCTTATTTATATCATACTACTTGCAACTAAATTTGACATGTAAGGTTAAATTTTGTACATTGTTCAGAAATATCAAAAATAAAACCAAAACATAGACGTTTAAACAGACCAAAGAAGACATTGTAATGACTGAACAAAAAATAACATTTTGGAAAAATTTCCTGTTTTACAGTTAACAATGTGCATGTGTAAAATCGGACACCTCACACTTCAATAGTATTATCGCAATTTCCGGTTGGCGTTCAACTGGCAGCATGACAGCTCAGTGGTTAGCATTGTTGCCTCACAGCAAGAAGGTCCTGGGTTCAATCCCCAGTTGGGCCTGGGGTCTTTCTGTGTGGAGTTTGCATGTTCTTCTCGTGCTTGTGTGGGTTTTCTCCGGGTAATCCAGTTTCCTCCCACAGACCAAAAGCATGCATGTTAGTTCTGCCTTCAGGCCCAGGCCTCCCTTGCAAAAGAGATTTGTGATCTCAATGGGATTTGCCTGGTAAATAAATGTTAACAAATAAATAATAAAACTCTATTGTTTTGATCTCTCACACCTGACTCTTTGTCATATTTTACCTTTATGTACAAATGTATTTATAAATTAGTTTTAGTAGCATTTTACATTGTGATAGGGATGTGCAATGATACCGTGTGTCAGTATGACTGCATAGCTCAGCTAAAACATGGTAAACACTGTTTAGACTAAGAGTATTTCAAAGAACTGGAAGTAGGAATGATACTAATACTATCTACGATGCATTACAAAACTGAGTTTGAGCATGAACATAATGGTCAAAAGGTCAAAATTAATGATGGTGACATTTTATGGATGGCCGTTTATATCCTTATATTTGATGTGTGACTTTAGTTTGAAGAGTCAGCTAAAACCTATACCTTTGCACTCCACTTCCTCATGAAAAGAACGGCAAAACCCCTTAGATGGGCTAAGGTGGAGAGGGAAGTGGTGAATATTGTGTTCTAGGGGTGTCTGGGGGTCCTCCCCCAGAAAATTTTGAATAAAGTAGATGTGATCTTCTGCATTTTGGTGTATTTTAATGGATTGTTAAACATCTACGTTTACCTAATTTGTAAACACTCCCCCCACCCCCCCGCGCCTACTTGACGGTTCCTAGATGACTCTCCTCCACTGAATTCACTGTCTGGCTCAACATGTGAAATCTCAAGGCATTCACCCCCCCACCACTCTTTTAGGGGTGGAGATTTTTTTAAGGGTAGAGGTGGAAGTGCTTCACTTGAAGATGATCATATGTGATACTAAAAAGACGTGTTGTGTCATCTGTTGTGTTTAAGATGAGTGTTTATGTAATTATTTTCAGTTTACATATCCAATATGTTTTATTCTCTGTGTACATAATTTCGTTCCACCTCATGTACCACATGTGGTGGAAACACAAATAAAATTGACTTGAACTTGAACCTGAACTTGAATTTATTAGTTCAAGGCAGTCATATCTGTTCATAACTTTATTATTAATAAGCCTGAGAGTTCACAAGCAAACAGTTGCCGGAATGCACCCTGTCAAAATAAGAATTATCGTATCCTGTTCCGGCAGGATCCAGCTCAAATTAAGCCCTGCATATAGTCCCAGGTAAACAACCATGTTATGCAAATTTGATGGTGATAGAGTTTGCCTGAACTGCTATAAAACTTTTAGGTCTTGGAGATATTTTAAGATTACAAAAATCCAATTTTTATTTTTATAAGCTCTGACTAACCATTAGCTTGTCAATTTGGGCAGAAGTAAACTATTTCTCCAAATTGAGGTTGTTCAAAGAGCTATCTACAACGAGTTAGATATTATTTGCTCATAAACTTTTCACAGAACCTGACTTTTGAGGATAAAAACAATTCCCGAGCTTAGAATTTAAAGGCGTGTCCTGATCAGTGAGCCATAAAACCATTTGCGGCTTCATATCACAATTCTTAACAAACTTTATTTAAGGTGAAAACATTTAGGAGGTCTTTGAAAAGCTTTTCAAGAGACTGGACATGTCCTTTTAGACGGAAAGCGTCCTTGGTGGCCATCACAAGACAGATGCAGAAATACACAGACACACTGTAACACACATTAATGCATCAATTGCCATTATCCGAGCTGCTACCGATGGCAGAAGAGCCCTCACCAAGATCACCTCGGCTGACAAAAGTTAATTTGCACTAATGATGTTTTACTCCTTTCATTACCTTAAATCATCTCCTTCCCTGCCCTCTCTTCTCTGTGCAGATGGAGAGAGATGCAAATAGAGAAGTGGAGAAAGAGACGTGGTCTAAGGAGAACAACAGAGTGAATCAGCCAAGGCCAAAATAGCCCAGTGAGATACATCATGGCAAAGAAGCAGTCAGCAGTTTGTAATTGTGATTATTCTGGATGAAACTAATGCTCATTTGTGCTCTTTAAACAGCTCTCCCACAGCTCACTGTTAAATATTTTATAACCTTTTATAATTATCAAAGCTACTCAAGTTAGCTGTTGATGGAAGGGATGGGCACTCTTAAGTGTCTTCACTGTAATGCCTGCTGCAGTTGTATTTATGTTGTTGGCCTAAGTGGTGGACTTTGTAATGATAACAGAGTCTGAGCTTAACAAGTATAGAGTGCTTAATGCGTAAATTAGCTTTTTATAATCTGAGTTTGAGTGTTATTGTTCCACAAAAGGATTAAAGTAATGACTGTTTTGTTGTTTTGCCAAAGTTGCTCCACTTTACAGTTGTCGTCCTTACTCTGCTCATTGTGGAGATGTTGTTACAGTAATGGTGTGAGGGCCGTGGTTTTATTTAGTTTGCTTAATCTCTTCTCCAGACTTTGGCAGTGTGTGCAGACGGACTAAAAAGCATCTCTCCCACTCCCTGCTTTGTTTTCTTATTCGTCACAGGCTGAGAGGCCTCGTTCAGTTTTACCGTATATTTAGTTACTTTAAATACATATTTGCATTGGGGAGTGATGGTGCAGAGGCTAGAGAAGATGGGCCTGTGAATGGAAGGTTTTCTGTTCGACTCCTTGTACCGAAAACATAAAAAAATGTGGGTGAGAAAGGTGAAGCACCCACACCTGCCTCCACGCTCATTTGCCCCACTCTGGGCTCTTGAGCAACGCCCTTAACCCCTATCTACTCCCCTAGGCACCCTAGATTAGGGGTCGAACGGACCAATCGATTAATCGACTAGTCAATTCTGGGACATCTCGCGAGGTTTTTTCATGTCGTCTAGTGGTGGCTTAAATAAAATCAAACTAAAAACAGTGGGGCGTTAGAGCTGTCATTTCTAACAAGGCCCAGCCTGAGCCAAAATAATGTGCTGGATGGGGGCGTGGGCTGGTGTCAGGCTTTTGATTGCATCATCAGACGCACGCGGCTGACGATCCAGTTTGGATCACCACCAGCCGCGCTGACCGGCCAGTTAAAAGACGTACAAAAATGTCTAGATGCATCACTGCCAGACACACCTGAAGTTTTCCAGCCACTGTGTCTGCTGACGCGCGCTGCTGTTTAAAAGAGGGACAGAACAGAAATAAAAGTCCAGATAGATGGCAATGACCCAGCTACATGAAGCTTTCCAGCCGCTGCGTCAGCGGATGCATGCGACCGACGACCGTTGACAACAAAAATAACTATGATATTATAATAAGGTGCTTCACCACCACCCACCCCGCTGCCCTCAGTTCCATTCCACCCACAGTGGTGGATTAAATACAATAAGGCTAAGAACAGCGGGGCAGGTGGTGGTGTACTCCATCACCGTCCACTCCTCTGTTCTTAGCCTTATCTTTTACGTGCCGCACGTTTCTTTCATTTTTGCAGCTTGATAATAGTTTTGCTTTTCCTTTGACTTATTTGCAGTATATGAAAAATGGTAGGACCATAAATATATGTCCAATGTTTTGTTGTTCTTGTTTTTGGTAAATAATATATTATGTTTCTTTGCAATTTTGATATAGTATCCTGATTTCCTATGACACCATCGACTAGTCGACATCGACTCGACTTTTATCATGTTAAAGTCCACTTTAGTCGTTTAACCTCTATCCTAGATACCAGCTCTCTTCTCCACTCACAGGGCTGTGGTAGCTCGGTGGTCTGTGGTTGCATCAGAAAGGACATCCGGCATCAAAACTATTGCCAAGTCTTTGTGCAAGATAGTTTGCTGTGGCAATCCCTGAAGAAGGGAGCAGCCAAAAGAAGAAGAAGAAAAAAATACATGTTTATTTTATCAGGGAGAAATAGAAATCTGTTGGATCATTTTTAGGGGCAGTTGTGACTGAGTGGTTAGAGCAGTTGTCCTCCAGTGGGAAAGTTGGGGGTTCAATTCCACTAGCAGTCACATGCTGAAGTGTCTCTGGGCAAGACACTGGACCCTTCATTGTCTCTGATGTGTGTCCCATCGATGTATGAATGTGATCCAAAGCTCTGATTATTCTTTGTATAGATCTAGTAGAGTGCTGTATGAATGGGTAAATGAGGACACAGATTGTGTTGTAAAGTGCTTTGAGTATCTTGATAAGATAGAAAGGTGCTATATAAGTACAGTCCATTTCCCATTTTTCTTCCCAGCCACAAAGTTTTTAGCTTAAAAAAAACTACTTAATATTCTGAGTGAGAAAATGACTCTCTTGGCCCCAACTCTTAAATATATATGGCTTTATCATCATGGTGACAACAAGAGTTGAGCATGGCAGTAACAATAACAGCATATCAGTGGAGCGTGACCCATGTGCACTGGTATAACTTGATCATTAAGAATTTTAAGCAGGACTTGCTGCTCTATCTAGCTTTGGGCTTAGGGTACAAATATGACCGTGACAAGGTCATGAAAACAACCTAGCTCAGGTGTGATACCTGTTTTGTTGTTCTAGCATGGTGCGATCTACTAGCATGTAGCTGCATTCGTAGGCAGCCTGAAGGAGTTGAGACGGAGTGGATGTATAGAGAATAGTGATGATGCAAGGAAGCATCACGAAGAAGCAGAATAAAGGAAAAATCTTATTTGGTGAGTACTAGGAGCATTAGGTTGATTTCTCACTGATGAAGGTTTTCCACATTGATGATAGTTTCTGTAGACGTGACATTGAATGAAAACCCCACAATGTTCTCATTGTGAGGTTTTCATTCAATGTGACTGGAGCAACAATAACAGAATTATCAAAATGTCATCAAGAATTAGAAAATTCTGTGTTCTTATTTTGACTTCTTCCTTTAGGGGTCATCATCTGTCATCTCAAAATCACCCCAACCCACTGGATCACTGTAATGCCACTTTAATTGGTGATATGTCACTTATCTGTGCTGCTCATTATCTCTGCTGCTGTATTCATTCATACCCATCTGCTCACCACAGACTCATGTTCGGGCTGCTGTTGATACGTCGTATTATTTTACATTATTATTGTTAGCGTATATCTTAGATCTTTCAGCGTACTGCATGGCATTTGTTTAGCATATATCTTAGTGTATATCTTAGATCCTTATACTCTTTCTTTTTACACTTTATATTTGGCTATTTTTGGGTGTAACTGGGACCCTGAGTACATAATTTCATTCCACCTCATGCATCACATGTGATGTGAATGACAATAAACTTAACTTGAACTTGAATATCCTCCTTCACTAAGAACCTGCTATGTGGTCTTCCACTTCACCTCATCTCTGGCAGCTCTATGTTGTTCATCCTTATGTCTAATATATTATATGATACACAATGTTGATCAGAATTACAGTATGCATCCTTATTATAAAGGTTCTACATTTTTTTTGATGTGCAGTGAACAGGAGGTGGACTCTTAAACAAAGATAAAAACAGGAAGTGACTATACCAGAGTTCCTAAACAACAAAAGTGAGAATTGCTAGGCACCAAGTAATTTACATCTTTTAAATTGCAAATGATTAGTGGCGTCATAACGTTTTATTTTCTGTGTTTTTATTACACCCACTGCAATCATTTACATTTCATATTAATACATCCATAAATGGAAATGCTTGCTCATTAAGATTTAAATCATACTGAGAGTAAGGATTAAATAAATTGTCCCAGATCATAAAAATCACACATTTAAACTGTACAGATTTTTCTTTTACAGTAAAAGCCCATTGCACGGGGTTTGTAACTGCTTTTGCCAAAGTTACAGTATGTGCCACCGACCCTTCCCCTGCAGACTCTAAAGCTCGCAGTCATTAGTGGCCGATTGATGAGGGAGATGGTATTAGTTTGAAAACATTTTCAGCTCTTCTTGAGAAGAAGCCATTTTTACAATTGGTTTAAGGGATTATGAATGTGCACGTGTTCAGTTTGAAACAGGCAATGTTCATTTTTTATCTGTAATCGTTTCTGGAGGAGGCTTTTAGAGAGAGATGAATTATGATTCTAATAAAATCGTTCTTTTGTCTTTATTGAAGAAACTTGGCTCCTTTTGTCTTTTTGATCCCTCACACTAGTTTTATGAAGGACAAAGTGGCTGGTTGGGTAAGAATTTTATGATTTTTTTTATTTATAATCAAATATAATAAAATGTTCTACACTATAAGTGTGTTAAACAACTACAAGTCATTAAAATGACAGATATATATATTCAATGGAAAGTGTTTCTTTCACATCAATGAATAAATGAATGCTTGAACATGTATTTATTGAAATTTCACATACGGTTGTTGTCTTGGTAATGGTCATCATCGTCTGCCCACTTTGACGACACTCGCAGAGCACAGAAAAGCCTTGAAGACATTTCCTTTTTGTTGTCTGCACGTATCGGTTTCATCATCATCATTCTGTCAGTAGCCAGGAGTGCAGTAGATGTCAAGCTGAATACCAAACTCCTGCTTGACATCGCTGACACAATCATGCAGTCAGTAACACATGACCAGTGTAAGGTAGGGAGCATGCCTTGTGAGTGATGATCAGTAGATATGAAGGAGGTAAGGGATCAGGAACTGGCTTTCATGATGGATCAAAGGTTTACATGACAACCAGGCATGGACGTTCTGGTTGACGAGAACATTGCTCTAACGGATGGCACAACGTATCCCAGATGATATGTGTCTATGTGTGTTTTTGTGAGCGCATGAGTGTACAAAGAGAAAGTGATCTTCCACTGAAATAGACAGCGTCCAGTATTCAGGATGATGTGTTTTATTCTGCTCATGTGCCGCTGTCTGTTTGCTTCTTCATTTTTGTCACCTTTCTCTTGGTGCTACAAGCACAAAAGTACATGTGCATTTAACCAAAGTCTGAGACAATGTTTTTTTTTTGATTTGACACTTTTACAGGACCATGTGTTATGTTGGTTAACTAATTTTATTTTATCTTGTTCAAGAAAGCTGCTATTATGTAGCCCATCTTCATGCATGTGTCACCACGTACAGAACCCCACGGCCAGTCAGAAGGCGTAGAACCAAACATAATAAAGGTAATTTACTGCCAAGGCAAATTCCATTGCTCTGGGCCTCCATCCCATGTTAAACAGCCAGCTGACCTTTACGGTCTGATTTCATAAAGGGGGACACAATCCGATTATGCTTGGACAGGAAAGGTCAAATGCACTGGCAGTTGTGGCAAATATGTCGCTGCTTGCTGGCTCGAGCCAGACAGAACGACCACCGCTGTCCAAGCTGCAGGCCCCATGCAAGTGACATGTGTGTGAGCATGGCTGGTGGAAGTGGGGGCAGCTATAGTCATTAGCCTCTGTGGCACTTATGAGCACTTAGCAAAAAGGGCAACATATCTGACATGAGTGGCATGCTCCCTTTTTATGTCCCAGTGACCACCCTCACACACACATAACCTTTATATATGAGGTGTGTATATATATATATATATATATAT
>NC_056506.1:23683009-23693442 GCF_014905685.2 Nematolebias whitei
TTTTTTGTGAAGAATCAACAACAAGTGGGACACAATCGTGAAGTGGAATGAAATTTATTGGATGTGTCAAACTTTTTTAACAAATAAAAAACTGAAAAGTGGGGCGTGTAATATTATTCGGCCCCCTTGCATTAATACTTTGTAGCGCCGCCTTTTGCTGCAGTTCCAGCTGCAAGTCACTTGGGGTTTGTCTCTATCAGTTTTGAACATGGAGACACTGAAATTCTTGCCCATTCTTCCTGCAAAACAGCTCGAGCTCAGTGAGGTTGGATGGAGAGCGTTTGTGAACAGCAGTCTTCAGCTCTTTCCACAGATTCTCGATTGGATTCAGGTCTGGACTTTGACTTGGCCATTCCAACACCTGGATACGTTTATTTGTGAACCATTCCATTGTAGATTTGGCTTTATGTTTTGGATCATTGTCTTGTTGGAAGATAAATCTCCGTCCTAGTCTCAGGTCTCTTGCAGACTCAAACAGGTTTTCTTCCAGAATGGTCCTGTATTTGGCCCCATCCATCTTCCCATCAATTCTGACCATCTTCCCAGTCCCTGCTGATGAAAAGCAGGCCCAAACCATGATGCTGTCACCACCATGTTTGACAGTGGGGATATATATATATATATATATATATATATATATATATATATATATATATATATATATATATATACATATACATATATACAAAGTATACAGTATGACGATTGCCATATGTGATTTGGACTTGGCAACCCAGTTTTAGAAAGGAGAATTTATTACACCTACATGCACCCACACACCACAATGGAAGCCAATACTTGAAATATTTTTTAAGTTGTCACTCTCACAACATGCATGGACGGACAGACAGATGGAAGATATTTTCAAAACCCCCCTCTACAGTGGGGGACAAAAAGTGCTCTGAAGAATAAAGAAAAAGTTTTAACCAAAGCATCAGAATAATCTTTCAAGCAAATAATGAATTTCTACGACTCAGTTTGTCAACAAATTTCAGTCAGAAACTGTGATGTAGTGCTGAAGTGATGGAGGAAGAGAGAGAAAAAAAAAGCTGCTGAACTTAACAGTATCACATTTGTCTTTGTGCAAACTCTGACATAAAGAGTCTAATGCATCTCGTATCTGAGACTGCATCTGTTATTTTTTTATCTTCTGTGTGAATGTATGTTTGTGCATGTGTGGGCCAGCGCAGGTAGTCTTTCCTTCTCCCCTGTGGATGATCCTGGTAGCAGAGCTGTCATCTGTTTTATGAGGCACCCATTAAGGAGCTCCCATGGATAATGCTGATTGCGTGCAGTGCTGCCAGGATATGCTTTAGTGTGTCTGTCACAGAAATGTATGTATTAGCCTCCACATATCGCTCTACCTTAGTGTGTGTATGCATAAAAGTTTGTGTACTAATTAATCACAGGAAAAATGAGAAAAATCTGCTTGGGAGTGTTTGTGTGTTTGTGTAAGGGAGAGAGAGACAGTTTGAATGCATTTTTGTACAAATGTGCAGTGTGCCGTGTGCGTGTCATGGTTAATGTTGATTATGTCGGGGCACAGCGAGGCGCTGACAGTGCTACGTCTGCTGAATGACGGAGAAGATGTTAACAAGCTCAGGGAGGCGGTCACCACCCCTCTGTTTACAATATGGGGGTGCTAAAACTGTCGAGACCATAACTACTGCACACCTCTGCATTTGTGTGTGTGTGTATGGGTGCACAAACACTAAACCCCTCTTGTCCTCTACCTCTTTGTTGTCACACTCCTCATCTCCGACTTGCAGCAGAGCGGCTTGCCTGGCACTCCAGCTGAGAGCAGCAGAGAGGAGACTTTTTTCAGTGAAGAACGAGCCCCCACACTGGAGCAGGAGCCAAACAGCCGAGACAATGTCAACAGCTACAATTATAACAATCTCAGATAGTTGCTGTATTTTCTGCACAGTGCACTTTCAGTATCAACCAATCGCAAATAATATATTTTAGATAAAATGAAAAACCACTGGCTTATCTGAAAGTGAAATATTTTGCTTTTGTGTGGTTATTATCGTTAAAAAAGTTGTATAAAATGGTTTACACTGGCTTTACAGGTAATAAACAAAATACAATTTATGTCTAGTTGCAAACTAAAATACACAGTTCTGTTGTTCACACTAATATAAACCGTGATTTTTAAGTGAAATACAACTTGTCATAAATGTGACATTAGTGTAATAGAATTTATTCCTTGTTTGAATCCTGAAAATATGAATTTCTATGTAGTTAACAAGTCTGACCACTGAACACAAGCAATCAGCTGGCTATTTAAATAAATGACATTATTAACTGGCTTTATATGCACTTTATGTGAATGTTTCTATTCAGTTCCCTGAGATGACTTCTATTGTGATCTAGTGCTATATAAATGAACTGAACTGAACTGAACACAATAACAGATCTTATACTTTATTCAAGGTGCCATTCTCATTAAATGGTTCAACTTTCCTCTCATGTTCTTCACGCAATTAAATGTTTCAGGGTTCTTCTGTGACTGAATGTTTTATTTTCTTACCAATTTATAAAAATACATGAAGCCCATATGTTGAAACATGCCAGTGATAGATGTATGAATCAATTTTCTCAGATTTAGGTGGAAACCTATAATGTCTTGCTTGGTTGAAAAAGTTAAGAAGCAATATATAAAATTGGGGGGTGGGGGGGGGTGGGGTGGGGGAGTAAGAACTTAGTTTGAGAAAAAATAATTATCTTTCTTGTTAGTTAGTTGTTGTTTAGTTTTTCAGAAAGTGGAAGGAGCATTTTAAGGACCTCTTCACATGCCTATCTTTGAGAAAGCAGAGTCTGAAGTACATTACAATGGCTCAGGTTGCTGGGGTAGTTATAAAGGTCCTTGGTGGTGGGGTGCCACTGGTAGACAAGATTTGCCCTGAGATGCTGAAGGATCTGGATATATTGAGGGGCAGGCATGGTTGACATCCATTCAATGTTGCATGACAAGCTAGAACAACACCTGTGGAATGGTAAACCGTTGTGATGATTTCAGTTTTTATAAAAAGGGATAGAAGAGTTTGTTTCAAATATTCAGGGCTCACACTTTGCCTCTTTGGGAAAGTTTACTCCAAGGTGATGGAAGGGAGGCTCTGACTGATTGTCATACCTCCAATTCAGAAGTAGAGTAGCTTTCATTATGTCATGGAAGAGTCAACCAGATACGTACACTTGCAGAGTTCATAAAGGGTTCGTATGAGTTTGATTTTCTGGTCTACGTGTTTTGTGGCTCTGGAGAATGCTTATGACTGTGGTATTTGAAGTCTTCTGTTGTTTTTTTTTTTGTTTTGTTGTTTTTTTTTTTGGGGGGGGGGGGGGGTTTTTGTGGGGGGGGGGGGGGGGTTGCTGCAGGAGTATGGGGTGTATGACTCACTTGTAAGAGTTTTATGGTCTCTATAACCAAAGTAAGAGTTATGTATCTGCATTCTCAGCACAAAGCTAAGCTTATTCTCACTCCATCGGGGCTGTTCCTTATCATCAATCCTGTTTAGTGTTCATCAACAGGATCTCAAGGCACAGTCTTGGAGAGTAGGGTGTCTGGTTTGGCAACCTCAGAGTCTCATTTCTGCCTGCAGATCATGTGGTTCTGTTAATGTATTTGGGCCAAGACCTTCAGCATACACTGGGGTGGTTCATAGCCGAGTGTGAAGTGGCTGGGATGGGAGTCAGCTCCTCTATGTTCGAGGCCATCGCTCTCAAGCAGAAATAGGCGTACTGCACCCTTCACTATTCTGCCTCAAGTCAAACAATTTATCTATCTATAGGGATCTTGTTCACACATGATGATAGAATAGAGTAGAAAATGGAGTGAGCTTCCTTCATAGGAATGTTGGAAAAATGTTGGATTGTACACCTGGATTATTGAGCATGGACTTTGTTGTTTTCAACCAGTTTGACACGACTGTCAACAAGGAAGAGGGCCGGAAATGGATGAAGGGGCGTGCCAAAGAGACCATCTTAGCACCAACAAAACTGGTTCGTTTCACTTTGGAGTAAGCTGTTGGGGGAATAATCTTTTTTTTTTTTCATTTACCCTTTATTTATCCAGGCAGTCTCATTGAGCCACGAGAACTCATTTTCAAGAGAGACCTGTTTAGGGAGCAGATGGTGGGGGTTAAGGGCCTAGCTCAGGGGTCCAGGGTGGGGCGAATGAGGGTGGAGGGAGGTGTGGGTGTTTCACCTTTTCCACCCACATTTTGATGTTGACGGTACTGGGAGGTGAACCTGTGACTTTCCGATCACAAGCCCATCTTCTAACCTCTGCGCTACTACTCCCCCAAATATATAATCAGTTTTGTGTTGTGTGTTTCCTTGACTGATGAAGCCTTCCGGATCGAAGGTGAAACATTTCAGCACAAAAAAAAGAAACTGTCCAGATGACCTGACTGAAAAATGTTGGATTGTATACCTGGATTATTGAGCATGGACTTTGTTGTTTGGGCAGCACGGTGGCACAACTGGTAGAGCTGCTGCCTCTCAGCGAGCAGGTCTTTGGTTCAAACCCCGGTTCAGGGGCCTTTCTGGGTGGAGTTTGCATGTTCTCTCCGTGCATGCGTGGGTTTTCTTCGGATGCTCCGGTTTCCTCCCACAGACCAAAAACATGCATGTTAGACTGATTGGTAACTCTAAATTGTCCCTTGGTGTGAGTGAGAGAGTGAATGGTCGTTTGTCTTGTTTGTCTCTATGTGTCTCTGTGATGGACTTGCGACCCATCCAGGGTGTACCCCGCCCCTCGCATAGTGATTGCTGGACATGGGCACCGGCGACCCCCATGACCCAAAATGGAATAAGCAGGTAAAGATAATGGATGGATGGATGGACTTTGTTGTTCCTTCATAGGGCTTTGGAGCTAAGTTCCTGCCATCTAAGGTAGCTTGGCTTTGAGCTGTTGTACCACCATATCAAAAGAAGTTATCAGCTATGATGGTTTGATCTGATGAGGATCCCTTCTAGACACTTTCCTTCTGAGATTTTCCTGGCATGTCCCACTGGAAGGAGATCCTGGGGCATACCCAGAACTCACTAGAAGGATTATCTATCCTTGTTGGCCTTGGAACAACTTGGAATCCCTGAGGAGGAGCTGGAGAGTGTCACTGGGAAGAGGGTTGTCTGTGTTTCCCTCTTGGACTTGCTGTCCTTGCATTCTGACTATGAAAATATAATTTGTTTACACGGAGGGGCATGACTTCAAAATTGTACCACAGCTAGCCTACAGAAAGTGCTTGTCCATTGTAGGTTCAACTTCAGGCTTCCATTCATGACTCTAGTAATAAAGATTTTGATTATTTCAGCACAGGTGGTATATATCTCACTGACAAATATTTGAGTAAGTTGGGCAGGGTGGTCTGTGGATTGCTGCTCTGTTTAAATACACATATTTATTCAACATGTATGAATAAGCATGTTTAAATTGTTTAATTGGTGCTTAATTTCTCGTTGGCTTTTTAAATGTACAGTAAAACAGAGCATTTTACTGATGACAGCAAATCTATGGCTGACATGAAGTTAATAAATACCCACTGCTAAAAGTTAGAGTGAACGTATTATTTGGATTTGATACAGATTGCAGGCTCATATTATATTTCACACAGAAAGTTACATTTTTTTTTAATTTAATTATCTGTACTTCAATGTCCAATAATAAGTAAAAAAAAAAAAAAAAATCAATGTAATGTTGTGCCATGTTGGCTCAAATTTCAGTTTTGGAATTTAGCAGTTGTTATTCAAAGTGGAACATCAAGGTACAAGGTCCTTAATGGGTCCAAGTTAAAAGCCTGGCTCTTGTAGAACACCAGAAGTTAAAAGCTTACACGGAGTTATCATAATAGGCCACACTCAACATCAGCCAAGTCGTCTTTCTGAAGCTGGCCTAATTTCCCTTGATGATGATGATGATCAGCCGGACAACATGCTCAAAAACAATTAGTGGTGGTCGTTGAAGTGGACATTTTCCCCAAGTCAGCCATCGAGGGCCAGGGCATAAATAAGTCCCCTTGTCAGCCATTGCCAAGCGACAGCTAATGACTCTCATTAATATGCAAAATAGCAACCATATTTCCCTCCTGAGTGTGTATGTCCTTTCTCCTTTTGTGTGTTTGGTCTAGCAAGTGCAAAGTGACCAGCTCAAGAAAATATTTAATTGCAAGTCAATTATGTCATTGAGCCCATTTAGATGTTCATTTGTATGCAAATTTGAAGAGAGGACAGAGAAGCTGGCATCATACAACATGGAGGGCAGAAATACTGAATACTGACCCGCACATAGGTCTGCATACAAGTACAGCATGACAGCATGTGTCTGCATGTGTAGTATGACATATCCTGAGATATATTCATACATTAAACGGGTTCTTCATTTTTCTGGACTGTGTAACATGCGTGCGTTGAATGTAATAAAAATGTGGACGTGAGACGTTAATTATCTTTGACTCACCAAGCGAGTGGGTCATTTATTAACAGAATCAAGTTTAACACATCACACATTTACATTAATTTGGCAGAATATGAAAATAACAACATAATCAATCAGCTTTACAACCAGGAAAACCATACGGCCATGATTTTCCGTTGCTACACCACAGACATTTCTGAAAACATCTGGATTAATTTTCTAGCAGAAAGGAGAGTTTAAAGATGGAAAGATGAAGTTTATCTGAGAGAGATTTGTGAGGGAATTTGTCTGTTTTAACCAGAACAGCACGCTCTTTTGGAAATCAGCTTGTCCCAACAGTACACTTTGGGTGAAGGTCGACTTTTACCTTTTCTGAAGATAGATCAGTTCCGGCGTGAAGTCCCACTTCAAGCCACTATTCAGCGTCTCCGTAAGAACAGCTAAAGACCTTGGGAGTCGTGTGAGGTTATCCAAACAGAAGTTATAATTCCCAAAATCGTCTCTGGTTCAGCTTGATTCTAATTCAGCAGCATCCATGAATGCCTGCGTTTGCATTCAGGAACTCCCAAACTCTCTGCATTCTGGATTCCAAAAACTCTTGAACTCTACCGTTGAACTGGGAAGTGCCACATTTAAATGGGCTCTACTTCCGGTTCATTTGAGAGCTTTTGATTGGTCGATGGACCAGAACAGAGGTGTGGTTTGTGATGTAAGGTGTTATGGAAAGTCAAGGAAAGAGATTAAGATTGTTTAAGAACAGACAGAAAGATTGTTGGAGAAAACCAGACTTAGTGGCGCCTCTCACCAAGTATCTTGCTGTAAAAGTTAAACATGACATTTCTTTTCAGTAAACTTTTCAGTTGACCGAAGCTCGAACTTTGACACACTTACAACTTTGCTCACTTCAAAGCAGACAATCAAGAAATTGAATCATTACTCTGTAACATTCTCTAACTTGATTTCACTTTGAATTGAGGATTAAAAATCATTACTACTGTTTATGTAAATAAAAATGAGTAGTTCACTTCAACATGTAAACATTGTTTGAACTAACACAATTTGATTATCAAAACATTTGTAAAATAGTAATGATCATAGAGAATTGTCTTTTCCACTTGATTAATTCAAGAAAGAAAGTCTCAGGATCGATCAACCTGTATTTCTGGATGCAAATCAATGAAATGACAGTTTCTGACCATATGATCCTAAGGTCAAGATTTGACATCAGGCCTAGTCCACTACACATGACATGATTCATCAGTTTTGTTAATAAGAATCTATAACTTAGGAGGTCATCGGATGTCTTTGGGGTGTTAGCTGCTGTCAAGTCTTTGGGTAAAAATGTTAAAACTGCAAAGAAATGTATATGAGGAGCTTTGGTTAGTTAACATGCCATCGCAGAGTTAATGCCAGCATGTTTGAGCATTTTGTAGCAAGTCTCAAGTCATCTATTATGAGTAAGTCCTATCATTCTTGGTTAATGTAAATTTAAATAAATTGTGGTATTATTTTCGTTTCTGGGATTTGAACCAGGGTGCCTGCTCACTGAGAGGCAGCAGCTCTACCAACTGTGCCACCGTGCTGCTCTGTTTTAAGAGTCTATATGCCACGTACTTCCATTTTAGCACTTCCGCATTATTTGGCCACATTGATCACTTCTGGTGTGCAGACAACAGCCAGTGGAGCAATGATGTTTTTCACTCGGTCGCTGCAGGACTTGCTGACAATGACGAGGTTTATGACATTATACAGACATCCTCGAAAACTCCAACATGTAAACAGGACAAAAGATTTAAGCTGAATGTGTCCAGTTTCATAAAGGTAAGTTAATTAATCATTTTTGAGTTCACCAAAATGCCTCATATACATTTAACGTAGTCAATTTTACAAGTGTTTTCTAAACGTTATGCGTTAAGCCAAGGCCTTTTCTTGCAGATTATTATTCAATTATTGTTGGGTTTGAGCAGATTTATCTGCATCTGGATCTTTGCTACTTAATAAAACTCATTAAAAACAAATCGGTCCTGCAGAAAAACGCTCTGATGCCACATTCAGTAATATCTAGAAACCAGCAATTTCTTCAAACTCAAGAGGGAAAATGCACAAGAAGTGGAACTTGAATAGTCTGTTTTGGTTTCTGATCATTATTCCAAAGAAAATCACTTTTGAAACTACCTGTTTTAGGAATTACTAAATTTTGAAGAAAAGTTATTGTGCACAAGCTTGAGTGAGCTTGTGCACAAAACTGGTTTGAGCTGAAGTCAAACCTGTTAAGTCAAACACAATATAAACTCTTTATATTCAACAGATTTCTGCTATATGGTTTTATGAAGCTCATTGTTTGTAGCAGCCCTTAAGCCGCTGCTGTTCGGCATGTTGTTTTTACGCTACTAGTGCTAATGTATTCTTAGTTAATGTTTTTCTTAGTTCATATCTTAGATCTTATTACTGTTTTTCTTTTACATTTTAATACTTTAGTTGTCTGTAACTGGGATCCTGTATACACAATTTCATTCGCACCACATGTACCACATGTGGTGCGAATGACAAATAAAGAACTTTGAACCTTTAAGAGACGTTTTCTTCCACTCTACAGGAAAAAGCAGAAGGAGATGATGAGGAGGAAACAGATGGTCTAGCCTGGATGTTTGTGAGAAGTAGGGAGATACCACCGCTAGAGCCCAAACACGAGGGAAGCAGTGAGGAGGTTAGAGAATGTGGGCCTGTGATTGGAAGATTGCCAGTTCAAGCCCCGGTACTGACAATATCAAAAATGTGGGTGGGATAGGTGAAGCACCCACACCTGCCCCCACCCTCATTTGCCCCACTCTGGGCTGTGGTAGCTCAGTGATCTGTTGTTGCGTCAGGAAGGGCATCCGGCATAAAAAAATAACTGCCAAGTCTTCATGCAACTTAGTTCACTGTGGTGACCCCTAACGCAGGGAGCAGCCGAAAGAAGAAGAAAGAAGATTCATCGCTCAAAAAATTGTATTTTTATTTAAAACAGTCTCAGAGTCCAGTTTTTATTTTAACTATTTTAGTAAAAACAAATTTGATGACCACGTTACATTACTGCCGAAAACGTATAACACGAGAGCTAAATGAGGCACAAGATTTAAACACTGTGTTTACATTATTTGTTACATTATTTAACGTTCCACCTTCTGGCTTTAAGTCACAGCCTCCTTGACTGCTCTTGGAGATTTAAAAACGTAATCTGTCAGAGAAAGGTAACTACATGGATGGGTGAATAGAAGAGCTGCTTCATTTGAGGGTTTCCACGTGGATCACTTCCTGTCCTCCATCCTCGGTGCCTCAGTGGAAAAACTTGTTTGTATTTGGTGTTTGGGATCGGATCTCGGCCCTAGCCTCTGTGCCACCACTCCCCTTACATACAGCAATAAGAAGACAAAGTCAGAATGTGTTGAATATTTTTTTTCTAACTTTACAAACTGTGGTTCACTGACCAGTTTACATTAGTGCTAATGAAGTGATGACACAAAATTTAATGTTCCACAACAACAACAACAAAAAAAAAAAAAACACAATACTGTCCAACTATTATTTTTTGTGAAGGATGACTGTAGTGTCAGGGTAGTCCTTGAAGTCTGCAGGTAGATTTTTGCATATCTGCTACTCAGGTATGAGATCCTAATTGAGCAGAGTATTGTAAATGAAAAGTTGGTCCACGCTGTGATGATCCGGCTAACCATGAACTGATGGGCACCGTACCAGTCAGCAAGGTCCCGTTGCTTGGATCCAAGGTCAAGGTAATTTAAGAACAGGAAGAACTCATCAATGGGCTGCAGGGTATGGGTTGAGGATGTGGAGTGATAATCGATAAATAACACTGAACAACTGGCAATAACTAACTAATGATTCAATCTCAATGTCTCTACCTGTGCAATAACCTCTCACACCACCTGTGTGGTATATGTTGATTATGAGCACCATACATATATACATATATATACATATATATACATACATATATACATATATATATATATATATA
>NC_056506.1:23693842-23706305 GCF_014905685.2 Nematolebias whitei
ATATATATATATATATATATATACACACATATATATACATAACATAATTATTAACATTATTAACATGGGTTCTAGAATTGCGCCGCTCAAGGTGGCTGCATGTTGGAGTAGCTCTGTTACTTTCATTCTGAGATATTACTTTTGAAAACTTTAATTCCTCTTTTTTTCTGGATATAAATTGCTTTTTTGGATGATTATTTCCTCTGGTGTCGTATGCTGTGTAGCTGGAAGGATTTTTATAGAAATATTTTTGCTTTTGGACATTTGTTATGATGCGTAACCATAACAACAAGGTTGTTTTTTTACAATCGGTAGCAGCTGATTAACATCTCCAAAGCTCAAATAATATCTCAACTTCAGCCTCAAATCCCAATTGAGTTGAACAAGAGGCATCGTGGATGCAGAGCAGGAGCAAAGAAGAGGGCTAAAGAGAGAAGAATGAAGTTCAAACCATCTCTTCCATCAATCATGATGGGCAATGTGAGATAGCAGGGAAACAAGTTGGATGAACTTCAAGCCCTAACAATGACTCATCCAGAGTATCGGGAATGCAGTGTTATGTGTTTCACTGAGCCATTGTTGCAGGATTATATCCCCCACTCCAGCGTTTCCTTGCCAGGCTTTCTGACCATACGAGCAGATAGAGATTTAAAGAGGAGTGGCAAAAGGAAAGGAGGTGTGTTGGCAGTGCTTGTGAACAACAAGTGGTGTAATCCTGGACATGTTACTGTGAAGTGTCGTCTCTGTAGTCCAGATATTGAACTGTTAGCACAAAGTTATCGTCCATATTATTTGCCAAGAGAGTTCACAAGTGTTATTTTGGCAACTGTTTACATTCAACCCAATGCTGTTGCCAAGACTGCGTGTGATGTCATTAGCGCCGAGGTTGCTAAGCTACAGACACATCACCCTAGTGCGTTTGTTGTCGCAAGTCCATCACAGGGCCACATAGAGACAAACGAGACAAACAACCATTCACTCTCTCACTCACACCTAGGGACAATTTAGAGTTACCAATCAGCCTAACTTGCATGTTTTTGGTCTGTGGGAGGAAACCGGAGTACCCGGAGAAAACCCACGCATGCACGGAGAGAACATGCAAACTCCACCCAGAATCTGGGGATTTTAATCATGCCTCTCTCTCTGCTACACTTCCGACATCCCAACAGTTTGTCAGCTGCTCTACCAGAGAAAACAAAACACTGGACTTGTTTTATGCAAATGTCAAGGATTCATACATCGCTAAAGCAAGACCCCTCTTGGCAAATCAGATCACAATCTTGTGTTTCTCTGCTCAAAATATAAACCCCTTGTTCAGAGGCAACCTGCAATAAAGCGAACAGTGAGAAAATGGTCAACAGAAGCTGAAGAAGCCCAGCGGGGTTGTTTTGAGGCTACAGACTGGGATGCTCTGTGCCAGCCAAATGGAGAGGACATCAATGCCATGACTGAGTGTGTGACCGACTATATAAACTTCTGTGTGAACAACACCATCCCCATCAGAACAGTGAGATGCTTCCCCAGTAACAAACCCTGGATTACCACTGACCTGAAGGAACTGCTAAACCAGAAAAAAAGAGCTTTCAGGGAGGGAGACAGGGACTTATTGAGGAGCACACAGAAGCAACTAAAAGTCAAGATAAGAAACAGCAAGGAGGTGTACAAGAAGAAGCTGGAGAGCAAGCTCCAGCAGAACCATATCAGAGAGGTGTGGTCAGGGATGAAAAATATCACAGGCTTCAAGCAGAAGGAGGATCAGAAGGATGGAAGCCTGGACAGAGCCAATGAACTGAACACATTCTTCAATAGGTTCAGTTCAGGAACAAGCTCAGCATCCTCCTCTCTTGCCCACAGCCAAACATACATACCACCCTCCATTGACCCAAGGCTGTCCTGTCACACCTCAAATACTGTATCTACCACCTCAGTCATGGACCCTTCTTCTACATATTGGTCTTCAACCAAATCAGAAGATGCTGATACCTCCTTTGCCTCCCCCCTCTGTGTCTCCAAAAGTCAGGTGAGGAAGCAGCTGGAGAGACTGAACTGGAATAAGGCTGCAGGTCCAGATGGTGCCAGTCCCAGAATCCTGAAGGTCTGTGCAGAGCAGCTCTGTGGGGTTCTGCAGCACCTCTTTAACCTTAGCCTGACCCAGGAGAAGGTTCCAGTGTTGTGGAAAACATCCTGCCTTGTTCCAGTGCCAAAGAAAACTCACCCATCAGTCCTCAATGACGATAGACCTGTTGCCCTGACATCCCACATCATGAAGGTCCTAGAGAGACTTATGTTGGCCCACCTGACTAAAAAAACAAGCACACATCAGGAGCCACTGCAGTTTGCTTATCAGCGTGGACTTGGAGTTGAAGATGCCCTCATACACCTGCTTCAGCAAACTCACTGTCATCTAGAAAAGACAGACAGCACTGTGACAGTCATGTTCTTTGATTTCTCCAGTGCATTTAACACAATCCAGCCTGTTTTGCTTTGTCAGAAACTCTAGAAGACTCAGGTGGAGGCCTCAACAATCGCCTGGATCAAAGACTACCTGACAAACAGACCACAGTTTGTGAGACTGAAGGGTTGTGTGTCTAACCAGGTGGTCAGTAGCTCAGGAGAACCACAGGGGACTGTACTCTCACCGTTACTTTTCACTCTGTACACCTCAGATTTCCAGTATAAAACAGAATCCTGTCATCTGCAGAAATATTCTGATGACTCTGCAGTAGTCGGGTGTATCAGAGTTGGACAAGAAGCTGAGTACAGGGAACTGGTGGACCGCTTTGTGGCATGGTGTGGAAAAAAATCATCTCATCTTGAATGTGAACAAAACAAAGGAGATTATTGTAGATGTCAGGAAAATCAGGAACAGGTCCAACCCTATTTCCATAATAGGAGAAGAAGTGGAGGTTGTGGAGAAATATAAATACCTTGGGGTTCACCTGGACAACAGACTGGACTGGAAATGCAACAGTGAAGCCGTCTACAAGAAGGGACAGAGCAGACTGTACTTCTTGAGGAAGCTGAAGTCCTTCAACGTTTGCAACAAGATGCTGCATATCTTCTATAAGTCTGTTGTAGAGAGCGCCATCTCTTCTGCCATCATCTGCTGGGGTAGCAGCACTAGAGCAAGTGAAGTGACTTAAAAAAGATCAACAAGCTCATAAAGAAGGCTGGCTCAGTTCTGGGGACTCCTCTAGAACCTTTGGAGATGATTGTTCAAAGAAGGATTCTTCATAAAATGAAGAACATTATAGACAACTCTCAGCATCCTCTTCATCAGACTGACATACAACAATGAAGTCTCTTCAGTCAGAGGCTTCTTCAAATCTGTTGTAGGACAGACCACTACAAGAGATCCTTCCTGCCCACAGCCATCAGCATCTATAACAACTCATTAATGAAACCAGGATGATGAGTTACCACAACATATAATTTCCCTCTGAGATTAATAAAGTACTTTTGAATTGAATTGAATTTGAATTGAAAGGGGAAAGACCATGAGGATAGTGGGTATTAAAAAAAAAGAAAAAAGACTTCTTCACACCTTGTTCTTGTCAGGACACAGTTTAAGATATAAAAAAAAACCTACCAGCAAGCACATTTATAAACACATTACATATGTATTTGACAACAAGACTGTATTATTTGTCCATGAAACACTTCCAGATAGCACCATAGCCCTGATAAGATGTTAATGTGTCAGCCAGTATAGCTCTGATAAGCGTTCACAGAAGTTCTTGGGGGGTGGAGGGTGGGGGGTTGGATAGAGCAGATCTTTTTTAGTGTACACATTGCCAGGAGCAAATTGATAAAGTGACCTATTCAAGGTCGAACGGGGAGGCCAGCTTCAGATAAGCCAGTTGTTATTGTGCAGGCAGACTGTTTTTCTCGTCAGCTTTGAATTCTGCTGGTACTCTTGATGATCCAAAATGGTCAGATTTGTGGGCTTTCCACTGGTCTGTACTTATTAGCCTTCTCCAAGATTGCTTCCAACGTGCTGGCGAGTTCCAGAAGTTGCAAGCGGCCCGCGATTCTCATAAATCGCTTCCAAGTTATGGTTGAGCTCTTAAATCAGCTGAGTCTGAGACTTCGAAGCACAAATTAATCCTTCACATAAGGTAGATAACTTTGCCATGGCCAAAACTGCCGCCGCCGTCTTCCTTAATAGCCTATAACGTAGGTATCCACAGGCGCCAAAAAGCAGAAACCCTGCTATCATACAGCCAATGATGTATAAATCTTCAACATCCTCCAAAGACAACACAGACAGGCACGTCATCTTCCACTCCCCCCATGGATCCATAACGTATCCTGCCATGTGCGTCTCACCAGGGCATGATGATTCTCCAGCACACTGTCGCTTGGTTGAAAAAAATTTATCAATTGCGTTTTAAAGTCCAGCTGACCAAATCCATAACAGTAATTTACAATTTGGAAGATGTGTAAATAGAAGCTCCAATACACAGGACAGAGAGCAAAAAGCAGAAGGAAGGCAGGAGAGGGAAGAAAAAGCATCAGTCTTGCTCAAGGGCAAGTGAGAAAAACAAAAAGATTGTCTTGGTCTCTGTTTCTTGTATCTGTCCCTATCAAATAAACAATAAACAAATAAAATTATCCCAAAACTGAAGTCCAGAAAAAACAATATTACATAGGAGGCCCTGTTCTCCAGATAAAGGAGGGCCTAGTGGGTAAATAAAATGACATCTGCTGAGAACCAGTTACACCTGTGTGCATACTGATGACGGTCCTCAGACTTGTCACTTGTCTGCTTCAGGTGCCTCATCGCCAGTCTCTCAAAGCACTTCATGATGACAGGGGAGGGAGAAATGAGGCAGTAATCATTGAGGCATGATGCTGCAGAAATCATTTGGACATGAATTATTGTGGATGCATGATGAAACTCTTGTCTAAGACAGCAACAATGTCTGTCAGGACCTCAGACAACTGCACAGTTCTTTAGAACCATGCCTGGGATCCCTCAGAGTCTGTGGCCTTTTGGGGGGTTACCTTCTGCATCAGTCTTATCATTTAGAGCAAATTTACCTTTAGAAATGGACTTCTAAAGTTGCTCTAGACTTACAGTAATTCAACACCTGGGATTAATGGGAACACACAGATGCATATTACACCACTTTAGCTTCATGGAATCACACTGTGATCACTCTATAGGTTTGGGAAACAAACTGCATTATAAAGTGCTTGTAAAACAGTAAAAAAAGTAGCTTATATATTTGAACTAAATTAGATCCGATGACAAATACGCCTTTTATTTGGCAATTAAACCAAACTTCAATTAAGAAAAAGTTTTTCAAGTTCTTATTTAGTCCATGCAGTTGATTTGTGCTGCGGAAGGCAGAGCTCATCATTTTTCCAAGCTATCATCCTGAAAATCAGTGGTTGTGGTTAAGAGAAGTGGACCAGCCCCAGTAAATTATTCCCAGATTCATCATCCTGCTGTGATCTGATCTGATGCTGATTATTGGAGTAAGAGAGCAAATACATCAATATGAAGAAAGGGGCAGAGGTTGAAGAGAACAGGAGACAGCAGAAAAATTGTGACAAAAGAAGGAATGAAAAACTGGTGCAAGAGACATTTGTAGTACCTCTGTCAATTTCAATTTTTTTACATGCTTTGTGCATGCATGTTTGAATACATGTGCTCTCACTGTTGTTATGGTTGTGATTCCAGCAATGGCAGCAGAGTTTGCTGTTGACATTGAGCAGTCGTTACAGCAGCTTTCAGCAGTTAATGAAAGGATGGAGTCCACAGTGATCCCACTGAATTCATTATCACTGTATTGGGCTTGATGGTGCAGACTAATAATTGGTTTGTCACGTAGATATTTCGCATGATTAATATGGGTATTGATTAAGAAGAGAAGGTTGTGTGTGCGATGATAGCGCTGGCAAGAGGAAGAGTGTGCACACCAACAGCAGACTACAGGAAGTCAATGGTTGGTCGGTGAAGAGACTGATTAGAAAAGCGCAGAGAAAATCACCACCACCCAACTTAATCAAAGCTGTGGTTTGGCAAGGACTTCTACTTCTACTTCATTTTTCTCTCTGCAGTTCTGAGATTTTAGCTAAAATTATCACTATCAGTGACTCTTATAATTCAAGGATTCAAGGATTTTTATTGTCATTCACATCACATGTGGTACATGAGGTGGAACAAAACTATGTACATAGGGTCCCAGTTACATCCAGCAAAAATACAAACTGTAAAAAAAAAAAACTGTAGTAAGATCCGAGTCATGAACTAAGAATATACTATATTCACTAAACTAAGAATACACAAAACTAAGGATACACTAAGCACTAATAGTGCAAAAACAATGAACCAAAACAACAGCAGCACAAACATGAGTCAGTGTGAGCAGATGAGGACAAATGAACACAGCAACATGAAATAAATCAGCAGCATGAGATCAGCATCATGGATAGTCAGCAGCACATATCAGCAAGCAAGTGGCATTACACTGAATTTTTTTTTTTTTCACAGTGATTTTTCACAGTAATTTTCCTGGTTAGATATTCATGAGACTAACAGCCTCAGGGTAGAAGCTGTTCCTCAGCCTGGTGGTTCTACACTTAATGCTCATCAGCCTTCTGCCTGAGGGGAGCGGGGCAAAAAGTGCATGTGCTGGGTGGGTGGGGTCTTTCATGATGCAGGTGGCCCTCTTCCTGTTCTAGAGGTGTAGATGTCTGTGATGGTGGTAATAATTATGTATTCATGTCATTACAGAGAGTTTAACCCCCCCCCCCCCCCCATAAAAAGTAGTATCTGCAAAAATGTTGATCCTGAGTAGATTGACTGCAAACCAGTACTTCCTTTTGTCAAAAATAGTAATATAGATTTATATCTTACACACAAATTGGTTTTATGTTTAGTTTTAAAGGTTTTGAGAAGGAAAAGCAAAACAACTAAAGTATTATCTAGATTTTAAATCGCTTTTTTTTTTCCCCAAGGTCTTTTTCAATGAGTATCTGCCTCTGAGAACATTAGAACATCAGTTCATCTAGATAATGAATTGATGTGTAAATCAGAGAAAATCCTCCAGAGCCTGAGACGTCCTGCTTCAATCTCTGTCATTATACATTGGTGTGTTTGTGTGTTTTGGCTGCTTGAGACCCTTAAAATTGTCTCTCAGAGGAGGCATCTTGTTGTCTATCCTCCGAGCTCAGATTCATGGCTATCGACCAGCCATGTACTGGATATATCGATCCGTCAAGTTTATAGATAAGCCATTTATTATGAAAGATCTTTATCAATGTCTATAGATTTGCCAAGTAGGTGTATAGATTGAGCAGAGACAGGTTTACTGCACAGTATCTGCTTTTTTTTTTTACCTCCCTTTTATTATATACATCTAAATACGCAGTTTAAAGAGCGATGCTTTGTTCTTTTTGACGGTTAGGCGTTAGACAATGGGCAGGCTTTTGGAGTTTTTGTGTTCATTTATCTGATGTAGAGGACTAAACCATTCAGCAGTGCAATAAAATGTTTTTTCTCTTTCAGCCTGGCAGCAAATATGCCACTTAAAAAAAAAGATCTAAGCACATATTTTAAAATGCTAGATAACAAAATAAAAGAAGTAATGTATTCAATCCCTCATAGAGGATGAATGGGGATGGTTTGAATAGATGGATTTACAAGCATAAAACCAAAATACCTTCATCACAAAGAATTGCTTTCTCACAATTTTGAGTTTATCAGAACTGAATTATTCTTTTTCACAAATAGATCACAAGGGGGTATATGTTTTTTTTATTTTTTTTAATTCTTAAAGGGTGGGGGGTTTAAAATGACAGTATGAAGTTATCACATTCACTGAGCCCTTGCCTTCCCACCAATATTTAATCAACCCCCCTCCCCCTTTTCCTTTTTAATTTACACACGCACAAAAAAGGTTTCTCTGATATATCCATCCAGACGTCACCCGGCACCCGTCGTCATCGTAGGATCTGTGGAGATGATAAAGTGCTGCAGAGCTTCGTTTCAACAGAGAGAGTGAGCTGAGGCCTCCCTCACAGATTAAAGAAAGCCATGCTTTCCGCAGGGACAATGCAGAGGAATTACCATATGAATATGACCACGGCACCCTGGCCTCTTAAGACCATCAATCTCCCCACGCGAGCGCCGCGATGCCAGATAACCCCCCGGATATCCCCTCTTAACCTCAATTTCTCAGGATGTATTAAGAGCTGGTTGCTGCAGAGAGGTGGAGAGAAGAGAGGGAGTCGGGAAGGAGGAAAGGGCTTTGTGTATCTGTGGATGCTCCCACTTTTCCATGTGCACCCTCCACCCCAACCTGAAACATGTTATAACGCAATTAATCTTGTCCCGTAGGAGAAAATATGGCAGCTAAGTGAATTTTACATGAAGATCCTCCCTCCATTCTTCTTTATAACAACATCCATCAGCTGGAAGATTTGTGCAACGCAGGAGGTGGAAGATTCATCTGAAAATATGTATTAATGTGTCAAAACCTGTGTCGGAGATGTCAGCAATGCTTCTGAGGAGCATGCTGATCCTGGAAGGGAATTTATTTTTTCACTTGGACTTTGTAGTAAAATTTTAATATATAATACAAGTAACACAACCACGCCATAGTTTTACAACTACAGGACAGTCTAATCCCTGTAAACACCTGCACCCTAACTTTGGGATGGGTCACCAAAAATTAGCTTGACATTATGTATTTTATTATGACTTCTGAATGACTATTATCGTCGTTATTTAATTTTTATGTTCCTAAAATAAAGAAATTTGTTAAATTGAGAACATTTGTCAATCTTTACTAGTGAATGTTACAGTATGTCATTTAATACTTGGATTTCATTGTTTACTGTTTTTAAAGTTATACATAAAAAAGGACATTTATGTAGCTTTTCAGGTAAATACTACAAACATTTTTTTAAATTTTAAAGGTTAAAAAAATGATCAAAAAGGGGAATACCTTTATCTTTATTATTGATATAGTGATATCAAATAGCTGAATTTTTCATACTAGATATTTAATATTTGTTTTATTTTACTGTCATTTTGCAGGATAAATGTTCACAGCTTGAATCCTCAATTGAACCATTTCAAGTTTGTAAGTAATACTTGAGTCTTCTCCTGACTCTTACTTTCCAAAGACTAAAAAAACAAAACATAATTACAAATCAGCTAAACAAGAAAAAGTGACCACAGGTCACATTTAAGTGTATAAACATGCATGTGTAACCAGTTTATGAGTGGGAGTTTCAGAATGTGCAGTGACAAACACATGTTCTACAAATCTATAAAGATATCAGACTAAAAAACAATGATGTTCAGGCAACAATAGTTCAATAGTTTGGTTTTGCATCTTATATAGTGTTATTATTTTTTTTTTACATGTATTCATGATCAGGGATCAGTGGTTCAAAATACATTCCCAGTACATACATTTTTTAAAAGAAACTTTCAATAGTTTCACATTTCTGGGACGTAAAGAACATACAAAGTGTTAAAAAAAAAAAAAGAATATTTTTTATGATTTAGGATAAATAGCTGTTTTGTGGCCATTCTGGTAGCTTTATAAAACCTGTAGCTTAACACAACAAGATTTCCTTGCTCATCTCAATTTGCATATTGTTATACTAATAGGTAGAAATACACAAACTTATGGTTTGGTTTTAGGTTAATTCAAAATCTTATTCCTAAAGAGGAATGCCATCTAATAAATTCAATACATTTTCTATGTATTGAAGACAGAAAAGATTCAGCTGTAGATATGATTGAATCTTCTGCACTTGTTTGACCTGCACCGACTCTGGTAATCCAATGTTTCAGGTTTTACTTCTTAACATTTTACAGTGTTTAACAAATTATAATGTTTTAACAATAAAGTTCTATCTGATCTTAGCTGAAATATCAACAAGTGGTTTTTTTTACAAAGTAATTTCAAGCAAACAAATAATTGTTTTAGGCCCTTTTCTTGTGAAATTTCGAAGAACCGAGCTGCTTTCCACCTTCCATTTAGTCCTACCTCTGCGTGCTCCCACAGCACAGAGGCAGTGAATACAGATGAATTGACTGTTAAAGTCCTTTTATTTAGCAAATGTTAGACTGAGACACACCAAACAAATAGTTTGTAATTGTTTTTAGGTGTTTATCTTGTTAAAGCTCTTTTTATACCCAATCATGTTGTCAATTGACCTAATTAGTGTTAATTGGTCTTCCAGCTATTCGTTATATGCTCAATTTCCTTTTTCCAGCCACTTATTGCTACTTGTCCCAACTTTTTTGGGATTTGTTGACACTGTGAAATTTTGAATCAACATATTTTTCCTTTAAAATGTTACATTTACTCAGATTAAAAATTTTGATCTGTCAGCTATGTTATATTACGAATAAAATACTGACATTTGCCATCTCCACATCATAGCGTTCAATTTTTATTCACAATTTGTTTAGTGTCCCAACTTTTTTGGAATCCGGTTTGTATAGCAAAGGTGTGTCTCTGTTGAACTTTAACTTAATAAATGCACTTTAATAGTCAATTTAGCTGCATTTCACCGGGGCGGTGCAGCTGGTTTGACGATTACTCCAAAAGCGAGCAGAACGAAGGTGGGGAGGCTATGGCAAGCCGATTGGGTCATTAATAGTTGGTGAAGATTATCAGTCATCCAGGACATGGTAAATTCAAGTTCAAGACAAAAATAATAAAGTATAAAGTATAATAAATAAAGTCCAGTTGTTTTGTCTTGAACTTTTTTGAATTTGTCATTATAGCCACATTTACCTATTACATGATACAACGGCATGCCTTACTGCTACTACTACTCTGCTGCCATCTAGTGGCTAAAAATGGTAGTGATCTTTTTTTCTCTGTCAGAATGAATGAAAATTGTCATATCTCAGCCAAAAATTGGTTTGTAAATATGGGAAAATATCCATAAATACGTCGTTTCAGCCTATAAGTCGCAGGGCATACAAATTATGCAAAAAATGTGAGTTATAGGCTGAAAAATACTGTACCTCTACTTGTTTCATACTCACGTTTCACTTTATAACCCACCTTAGCAGCCTCCCCAACATTGTTGAATTAATCTACTGGAGTACACTTTTGATTTGAAGATATACATATGTGGATCAGTTTTATTTTATACTGTGGCTATGCTTGGGCATTTGGAGCTGTATCTCTACACATTTTTGGAATATCTCTCAATCTCATGACAAAAGAAAATTCAGTTCTGTTCAGTTATACATTAGGTTCCTTAAATAATTGCACATTTTTATATGGTTACATGGAAACACGAGCAGGCTATTGTTTTTATCCCCTTTTTTCAAACAAGCAGCATCGGCTTTAATACATTTGCCCTCTTTAGTCTGTGAGTGGCATGTGCTTATTTTATGCACCATGGTTGAACAGTTACATGTACATGCTACCTAAGTATATAATTCACTTCACTAAATAATTAAAAATGTTACTAGAACTGCCTTCTTCCACCTGCGTAATATCACTAAAATTAGAAACATTTTATCTAAAATGAGGCAGAAAAACTGGTTCATGCATTTGTCACCTCTAGATTGGATTATTGTAATGGTTTATTATCTGGGTGTCCAAATACTCCTTTAAAACATCTTCAGTTGATCCAAAATGTTGCTGCTAGAGTCTTATCTGGTGTTAGTCTCCAGTTTTAGTTTCTCTCCATTGGCTCCCTGTCATATCCAGAATTTAATTCAAAACCTTACTTCTAACCTACAAAGCCCTCAACAACCTAGCTCCATCTTATATTGGAAATTTTATTGTTCCATATTTTCCTAACAGAGCACTTCACTCTTTGACTTCAGGCTTACTTGCAGTCCCTAGAGTTTCCAAGGGAAGAATGGGAGACAGATCTTTCAGTTATCAGGCTCCTCTCTTGTGGAACCAACTTCCAGTTTCTGTCTGTGAGGCCGACACATTGTTAAGTTTTAAGACTGGGCTTAAGACTTTTCTTTTTGATAAATCCTATAGTTAGGGTTGGCTTGTCATGCCTTAAGCTTAGACTACTGAAGTACAAATTGATCTCATTTCCTTAAATGAATTCTTAAAATTGAATAGTTTCAATTTGAAACTATTTCTATCTTAACATGTGATTCTTGACCTGCCATTGTGTATCTGTTCCTCTCAAACTCAGCCGGTCAAAGCAGATGGAGGTTTGTCCTGAGCCTGGTTCTACTAAAGGTTTCTTCCTCATGAGGGAGTTTTTCCTTTCCACTGTCGTCTTCATGCTTGCTCAAGATGAGAGTTCTGTGATTGAGTTAAATTCAAAGCAGTCTGCTCCTCAGATAAATAGTGTAAAATTATTATTTTTAAATATGAATGTTTCTGTTCAGTGCCCAGAGATAACTCCTGTTGTGAATTGGCGCTATATGTTAGTTCTGCCTTCAGGCCCAGGCCTCCCTTGCAAAAGAGATCTGTGATCTCATTGGGATTTGCTTGGTTAA
>NC_056506.1:23716305-23735269 GCF_014905685.2 Nematolebias whitei
TTAAACAAAAAAAAACGAAGTCCAGATGACATGATTCAACCTTTTTTGTTGTTATATACCTGGATGACTGAGAAAACAAACTTTGTGTTTTTGAAACCATTAGTGAAAAGGCCAGACTTCAGGGGTATCTGAGGCAGGCTTGAAACACAAGAGTCAGGGTGGCTTCTGGGTAATACCAGATGGCTAGGCCTCAGACTGACGAAGCCTCTTGGATGAGGGGCGAAACGTTTCTTTTTTAACAAAAAAACGAAGTCCAGATGACATGATTCAACCTTTTTTGTTCCCAAGTAAACTGTTTTCCCCACTAACCAGTACACTCCTTTAGAGGACCAACCAGTTTGCTGTTGATAAGATGATTTCTGGTTTAAGATAGTCCAGATAACCTGATTGACCATTATTGTATTTTGTACCTGGATGATTGAGCATGAACTTTGATGTCTTGAATCACTTTGGCTGTGACTGTCTGCCTGGGAGGAGTCGACGATGGACAGAACAGCCCCCAGAAACCATCTTATCACCAGCAAACTGGTTGGTCCACTAAAGGAGTGTACTGCTTAGTGGGAAAAACATTTTACTTGTGACTCCTCAGACTGATGAAGCCCTCCTGATAGAGGGCGAAACGTCTTTCCACAATAAAAAAAAACTGTCCAGATGACCAGATGGACCGATGTTGGATTCACAACCAGAGTACATTTATTTTCCATGACTTTTGAATGTATTTATGAAGCTTAGAAAGAAAAATAATTCTTATTCATTCATTTAAAAAACTTACTGTACTTTTACTGAACTTCTTTTCTGTCAATAATGTTGATGGTCAATAATGCAATTCAATGTTTTCAGTAGGTCAGTAACAATGACGTTGTGCTCTTTCTCATATTACATACACCATAATGCACTTTTGTTTTCTACTTTCAAACCAAGCATTTACAGTGAGGGAAGAAATTACAGATGGTGAAAAATCATAGAAAGAAACAAGTGAAAAATCATTGTGAATAAATCTATGAACAAATCTGTGCATAATATATATTTTTGTAATTAAACTGAAAACTGAATATTATCAACGTTGGAACTACAGATTAGTCATTATCACTAACATTTGGTACGCTACATGTATTGAGCACAAAAAATTGGAAAATAAATGTTTTTTTTCATGAACTTATTCAACTGTGCACTAACAGCTCATCTAACTGTTAACCATTTTATTTCTCATAAAATGACCCACAAATTATTATTTTTGTTTAACATCTGGGTTTTTAACTCCAATTGTATTTTGGATGAAAATCACTGCATTAGTTATAATATTGTGGTTAACACCAACAAGAAGGTAAAAAAGTGATGAATGTGGCAGGATGGCACAGTCGGTATGAGCTGCCGCCTCTCAGTGAGAAGGTCGCTAGTTCAAATTCCAGCCCGGGGTCTTTCTGGGAGGAGTTTGCATGTTCTCTCCGTGCATGCGTGACTTTTCTCCAGGTATTCCAGTTTCCTCCCACAGACCAAAAACATGCATGATTGGTAACTCTAAATAGTCCCTAGGTGTGAGTGAGAGAGGGAATGGTTGTTTGTCTCTATGTGTCCTTGTGATGGACTGGAGACCTGTCCAGGGTGTCCACTGCCTCTCGTACAGCGATAGCTGGATATCCACGCAACCCGAAGAGGAAGAAGCAGGTAAAGATAATGGATGGATGGATAGATAAGTGATCATTTCTTTGCTAATAATACAATCTATTTTTAGTTAGCAGAGCAATAGTTCTGGATTTCAATGTCTATCATTTTACTAAAATATTGTCAGAACAGAAAATCTAAAGTAGATAACATTTCTTGAAACACCACAAACACACTTGCATGATTCACCTCACACATAGTTTCAGGTGACACGACCTGGACCCAGACTGGATCAATCTGTCTTCATTTGTTACTGACCGCTTCTATGGGCAAGTCTGTTGTGATTGTGCACGGGTGAAATTTTTTTCATCAGAAGTGTAAAAATAACCTTTGACAGGTGTATCGAGGACACGGTTCCCCATTTCTACACGAGTGCTTCCAGTAAAAGCCTGACTGCTACCAGTCTTTACATGAAACAGCTTGTAAAAAATGAACAGACAAAAGAGAGCGACGGCAAAAGCTCAGCAAAAAGGACACGGGAAGGAGTGAGAATGAAGTCAAATCAAATCAAATGACAAAGACGAGAAAACCAAAGTTGTAAAGGTGGAGGGGAGATAGAAGGAGAGAAAGAGATGATAGTGTGCACAGATATGGAAAATAAATGGTTTTAAATTATTTTGCTGGGAAAAATATGGTCCTGCATAGACTTTAGGAGTTAAAGGAATGAAGAAGCTAGCTGAATAAATGATTTACTACATCACAGAGGGTGCTTTTATGCGGCTGATACATCACTGCCTTGCCCAAAGCTCGCATTTATGCCATGTGCCCAATTCATAACCATAATACTCATCTGGCAGCATGGAAACACATACCAACACATTTACTCCATATGATACTTCTCGTTGTAGCTCTCCTGTAACTCATCCTACACATAAAAACAGATGTTCATGTTACATTTTTAGTTCTTTAAAAAGTGAAAATCACATCAAGCAAACTCATAAAATGTATTTATTTGGCGTTCGTTTTTTCCCCTCATCATTAATCAAGTTTATTTCTCATTTAAGCAGATGATGTGTTAAGATTAAAACAAATATTAATTCGTAATAGAACTTCTCTTGTTTTCAGTTTTTTTTTTCGTAGCTCAAATTTTTTATGTGCCATTCTTTGTTCTCTGGTTTCATTTAGAACTGTTCTAATGAGGACAAACTGCTCCCCGGATGAGCCACAAGGGCTCTGCTGACTCTGAGAAGAACTAAAATGGCCAAATGGAAATGAGAGGGGCAGATGAGGTCAGCCTTTAGCATAAATTCTCATATTACACACACGTATGCACGCACACACTCACACAAATGAGTATTGCACATTTAGGTGTCACAGACGCATAATGGTGACAGCCGACACATCTCTTAACTATTTCTCGCCTCTAATATCCTCTGAATCACCTTTTCCCCTCCTTCCTATATTCTCTCTAAGTCTCTCAACTCCTAATATTTTTATATGGATAGCCATTAGATCATGGAATGTTAGACCAGTGATCAAACTGTGGAAAGAAAAAAAAAGTTAGATGAAACAGAATAAATGAGTGCCATCACTTGCAAAGACTGTCATTTAGTGTATCTGTTCATTCTTTAATTGTTTTATTATGTAAAATTAACAAGAGAAATGTTACGTTCCAATTCATGTTCATAAAAGAGTTCAATAAAAAAAATTCTAGTTTTAAGGTATGCACAGATAGTACCTTCTGTCTGGCTCTCACCATCCACTGGAACACAAACTGTCATCAGAACTTTACAGCACCAGCCTGATCACATCTCCACGAAGACAGAAGAGAAGGAAAAGGAACAAAAGCAAATCAAAGAAGTTTTCCAAACATGTGGATATCCTAATTGGGCTTTTGTCAAGTCAGCAAGGAAATCTACAAAACACACCACTAACCAGAACCAAAAGAACACAGAAAAACATTGTCATCCCATATGTTGCTAGAGTATCTGAAAAACTCTGAAGGATTTTCTCCAAACACAACATCTCAGTACATTTCAAACCCAACAGGACTCTCAGACAGAAGTTGGACCACCCTAAGGATAAAACACACAAACACAAACTGAGTGGTACAGTGTATGTAGATCAGTGAGGCGAGGAATGTCCAGAGCTCTATATTGGAGAAACCAAATAGCCTCTTCACAGATGCATGGCTCAACACAGGGAAGCCAGCTCTTCAGGGCAAGACTCAGTGGTTCACCTACACCTCAAGGATAAGGGACACTTTTTTGAGGAGCAAAATGTTCACATTTTGGACCTTCATAACTCAAACCCCACACTCTTTGTTCTTTGAATTGAGAAAGCTCCTCAAATAAGAAGCAAAATGTCCTCAGCTACAGAATAGAAGTTCAGTTGTTTTTGTCTTTAACAAATTTTTGGATTATTGCAGGAGTTTTTTTTTAAGGGTTTCTTAGCTGAATGGCTCATTAAAACAAGATACTGGTGCTCTATGCTTAAACACCAAAGTTCACCAGACCTACCGGAAATACCAATCACAATATGTCAAATAGGAAGGTGAGTGGTCATCAACACAGTTTTACCCATGGTCAACGAGCTGATAATGGCTACTTGATCTGATGAACCATTGGGTGAGGGGATGTGTGGATGTAGACTTTTAGTTGTCTGAACGAATTTCCCTGCACCCAACCTAAGGAGGGCCAACTGCAGTCCTCCTATCTGGGTAAAATCTGGAAAGCCGCGGTGGCCCATTTTCTCTTTTGATGGAAGGCTGGTGTGAGTCACTCACCAGAGGGAGGGGGGTTCGCCAAGTCAAAAACCGTGGGTTTCCTCCGGGTACTCTTGTTTCCTCCCACAGACCAAAACATTGCATGTTAGACTAATTGGTAACTAAATTGTCCCTAGGTGTGAGTGAGAATGTGAATGGTTGTTCATCTTGTTTGCCTCTATGTGGCCCTGTCACTGACTTGCGATCTGTCCAGGGTGTACCCTGCCTCTTGCACAGTGACGGCTGGATATTGGCACCAGTGACCCCCACAACCTAGAAAGAACGAAGTGGGTAAAGATAATGGAAGGATGGATGGATGAAAATGAACAAATGCATTGATTTTGTCATGTAACACAAGAAGTGAGTCTTGGTGGGCTGGTACTTGTTGTTTTGGTAACCAAAACTCAGGAGCTGTGGGTTCAAGGACATCTGAGAAATACTGACTTGGATGTGTTCAGTTTCTTGGATATATGGTCCTAATGTGGCAAAGGGTGATCCATTCCCTCCTCTCCATCTGAAACGTTACATTCTATCTCTTGGTTTTCAACTTGACAACTCCTTAAGCAGATTTTCCTGTTAGTTTTGAGGAGACTCTGACTGAGGTGTGTTCTCAGATCTATTAGATCAACAGGAAGGGTCGGCTGCCTGCTGAATATCAACCCATATGGTGAGTAGGGAGCAGGTGAAAGAATAAAAAAAAAGGTGAGTAGCCAGTTGTATCATTTCTTGTATAATTGTAGGAGTATACAAGTGGTTTGACATACTCTCGCTAGTGTTGTTTATCTTTTATTTCCAGGGTACTGAGCATGTTTAAGAATGTATAATTAAAGCACTCCACAGTGTTCCCTTGGGAATGGTATGGTGTAGTGCACACTTTGTCCACTCCTATCAGTGCATAGTAGTCCTTCACTACTGTGCGGTTCGACTTTCGCAGACTCGCTCTTTCGTGGGTTTTCAACGATTGTCAACTTTAATATTACTTGTGATTGGGACGGTATGGGATAAAAAGTAAAATAATAATAATACTTCGGACAGGAGCCGCCATGGGTGAAATTTTAACAGCATTCCAGGAACAGAGAGGTGGGTGTCTGCTGGGTCCTTTTGTGAGTTCAGCATTCTGTCAGTTAGTGGAGGATTAGACCCATGATGCAGAATGGAACACAAGTTGAGTGGAGGAACCGGGACTGAATACATAAAGCAGGGATAAATGGGAAGTGGAGGATTCTGGGTGATCACTGATGGGCACATGTGTGAGTGGCAGATTGATGGGAGAAACACTGACAGCTAACTAAGAGAAGATGGACAATGGCACACATAAACACAGGGAAAGAAGAACACAAGAACATTCACTAAAGAATCACAAAAACATTAAAAGCCAAAAACGGAAACTAAACTGATCTTAGACACAAAAGAAGGAAATACAGATCACGACACAAATTTTGTTCTTGTGCTTAGTCATTGCACGGGTTCACTTACACAACCAAACTGGATAGCGTTTATACTTTATCTGTAAAAATTTTAACTTGCAGAATTTTTTTCCACATCTATCAAAAGGCTTTGCATAGTAAGGTAGATCACTATAAAATATTGCAACTTACTGTTTAAGTTCATTTGAACATGTTCCTTGTTATTATCTTGACACAAGCGTAAGTAGACCAATAGATCACATTTGAACAGATATTAAATTAATGAAACTTGCATTCTCTAAAGGAAAGCATATTGCCAACCACTTTTCATTCCAAGGTTTTAAACAAATAACTACCATCTGTTGGCATGATGTATGTGCTGGGGGAGACACTCAGCTACTGCCACAACAGATTTTAGTTTAATAACTGTAAAATTTAATGAATTATAGCCATTTTTGTGTTTGCAAAGTTGATTGGGCATGGCAGCCATGTTGAATCTGGTCAACATAACAAGGTGGTTGTAAATGTGTATCTTCTCATTCTGTTTCATCAAAAACTGCAGTTCATGAAATATATTACGCTAACAGATAAACAAACACATGCCCACACATTAACATACACAACAAAGACACAGGCAGTTACATTATCACCCACCTTCCATGGCAGAATGCTTAATAAAATGTATTCCTTCACTGAGCTCAGTAATAACACCTAGTCTCTTGTTTATCCATTTTCAGGTATTTTAAGCTACATTTTTTTAGATGAATACTTCAGATCTCTACGTTTCTTTGTTGCTAACTAGCCAACTTACTGTTTTTTTCCTCTTTGGTGCTTGTTCTCATCTGTTTGTGCTGGTCACTATCATCTCTCGTCTTCTGTTACGGGGTTTAGTGGGAGGTGGAGGAATCATAGAGCTATCAAAGGTTGCCAGCTTTAGGAAATGTCTTCATTTGCAATGTGCAAGTCCCACACCTGAGCTCCAGGCTTGTGTGTGTGTTACTGCCTGTAAGCACGTGTGTGTATGCATGCATGTGTAACTGATAGTAAGCCATCCCAGCTTCTCAGCGGGTCTGTCTTTAAATTGTCTCTGTGTGCTTTATAGCTCTGTGTGTGTGATTGCTCTGGGTGTGTGTGAGTGTGTGTCTGTGGACCTGTGCTCCATCCATCAGAGTTAAGATGGCACATTACTGTTAATGAATGATATTTGTGTTCACCATGTATGTCAGGAGGGAGAACTGGGAAAACAAAACAAGCTCTCCCAATCACCTCACTATAGCCACCACCTTTTCCAAGCAATCTGCTGCTTATTTTGCATTTCTTCAGTAAGCCATACACCAGTTATCTGAACATTTTAATTCAATTTTAGTTTGGTATTTCTCCAACCAGCCATTTATTCAACTGTTTAATGCAATCAGGGACACTTTTAACTTCCTCTCCTGGCACTGGTGTTAAATATTTTCTAAATGCTGCACAAAAGCTTTTTAGCTACTGCTTTGTTGAGTTGATACTTTAACTGCTATTTTACTACTGTGCTAATCTAAGCTTTAGACTACTGTTGTGTTGATTTTAGGTTTTAGTTACAGTTTTCTTTTTCCCCTCATAATTTTAGATTTTGGCTGCTGTTTAGCTGGTTTTAGCTTTTTAAATAATACAATGCCTTTAGTTTTTAGCTAAAGGCAGCTTTAGCTTTTCCTTACTTAACATTTAGCTACAATTGAGTAAATCTGAGGTTTTGGCCACTGATTTGCTAATTGCAGTTTTTTTTTTAATTTTATCTTTTGTTATGCTCGTTTTAGCCTTTGTTTTGGCTAAACTTCAAAAGTCTTGTTTCAAACTAATTTTAGGAAAGACGTTCAGTTATGAATGAAGTTTAAGCAATCTTTATTCTAAAATGCAGGACTGATGTGGTTTAGAATGACTGAACCTAAGAATGCAGACTGACAAAGAAGCTCAAATAAAAATACAACTTAAATATTCTAACGTGGCAGCAAAACCTAAAGCATATACTTGAGGAGACATGGAGGAACATTACAAAGAGGCACAAGGAGAACCGGATGTGGCATAAAGTACAATAATCCATGACTGAAAAATGAGTTAAAAGTGAAAGATTGAATACAATGAGGCTAATGAGGAGATGGCTGAGACTAATATGAATGGGAAAAAGGTGTTGGTGGCCGTGCCAGAACAGCGGACCAAGAACTGGCTATAAAAGTACTCGGAGAATATGGTGGCACAAGGAAAAAAGAGGAACAAAACCAAACACAAAAGTCACAAAACACAACAAAAGAGAGCAAAACCCGACAATAAGCAAGGAAAATACCAAAACATAATAAAAAACACACAAATCCTGATAAGGACAGATTTTGACTATATTATTTCCTCAAAGATCATAGTCCATGACTATCATTTTTAGATTTTATTACTGCTTTGGCTAGTTAAACCAAATGATTTATTAAAAATCCATATAATGTTATTTATTTATTTATTCTGTTTAGCACAACAAAACAAAATACCCTCTGATTTGTGATGTAAAAGAGAAGGATACAAAATCTTGTACCTGTAATTTCTCAATCTGAACTAAGCATTTTTGTGTTTGTCTGCTTCCCATGAACATTTGTTCAATCTTAACATCATCTTGTGTCTCCGCTTCTCTGTGCAAATTGTATCTAGTATATAAATGTGCTGTCTATCTCTTAAACTGCATTTTTACAGTGTTGCACTGCTTAATTTACAATTGTTGCTCTGAAACAGATTTTACTGAAATTCAGGCTTTGAGTATATTCCTCTGAAACGTGAGTAAAACAAATACACAGGGAAATCAGAGCTGCAATAATATGATCAAAATGCAGTCTGTTGGGCCACTTTCACACTAAATGATGACCCTATGAAAATCTACACAATTTAGGACACTGCTGGATTATAGCAAGTTTGGAACATCTCCTTCTGTGTGAAGGCAATCGTTACACTACTACAGTGGTTCTCCATCATTTCTAATATTCTAGGTCTCTGAGATACTCTCCTGCTCCTTTACCATACTATATGCCAGTAGCATGTTACCATGAAAACACTGCCCCAAATTCTAAGAGTTGCACCACGCCCTTGGCCAAACCCCATCATGACTCTCTTAAATGACATCAGGATGCATTTATGTTTCATGCCATCCCAGTGCAACTTTGATAGCAAGATGGAGTGGCAGGCTAGGCAAAAGGTCAACATGATCAGTCATACTTCAAAGTCTTACTTAACTAATTTGTCAAGACTCTGCAAAAAACATCCATGTTTTGAATGAATTTGTATGCCGTATTTGGGTCTTTATCCATTGTGAATAGACCTCCATATAACCAAGTCAACTTTATTTATAGAGCACATTTAAAACAAAAGCTGTTACCAAAGTGCTGAACAATAACAGCAACGAGAGTAAAATTAATGGAAAAAACACACACTAATGATAATACTGAAAAAATTATTAAAAGCATTAAAAACATAGGAACACAGAATTAAGAATACTAAATCAACTCATACTGTTTGAAATGCCAGAGGAAACAGGTGTGATTTTAGCAGAGATTTGAAACAGGAAGGGAAGTGGCCTGCCTAATGTTGGGGGGCAGGTTGTTCCAAAGTTTGGGGCCCATGACTGAAAATGCCCGATCAACTCTGAGCTTCAGTTTTGTTTCTGGAACAGCCAAAAACAGCTGGTCAGATGATCTCAGGGCCTTAGAAGGAATGTATGGTTCCAGTAGCTCAGAGAGATAAAGGGGTGCAAGGCCATTTAGGCACTTATAGGTCAACAGGAGAATTAAAAAAAATTCTATTTCTATTTTAGTATGCACATGGAGCCAGTGCAGGGAGGACAGAACAGGTGCGATATGCTCAAACCTATGAGTTCCGGTTAAGAGCCAAGCAGCAGCATTCTGGATGAGCTGGAGATGCAAGATGGAGGCCTGACTGACCCAATCATAGAGTGCAGTCGTCCAATCATGTCATGATAAAGGCATGGACCAGTTTCTTGAGGTCAGATCTGGACAACACTGGTTTAAGCTTAGCTACCTGCCTTTATTGGAAGAACATTTTCTGCAGAACAGAGTTGATTTGTTTATTAAACTTCAAATCAGAGTCTAAGGCCATCCCAAGATTTTTACCAGATTGTTTAAGATATGGCTGAAGGGAGTCCAGGGTTACAAGATCTGAGGCAGCGGTTGAGCTAGGGCTAAACACAATGACTTCAGTCTTTTGATCATTAAAACTTAAGAAATTTGAAGCCATCCATGCCTTAATGCCTTTCAGACATTTTAGGAGTGAGTGAATAGAGCAAGCACTGGCTGGTTTCAAAGGAAGGTAAATCTGACAATCATCAGCATAAAAATGGAATGAAAGGCCATGTTTCCTCTAGGGCTTTAACAGACTACTCGAGTAATCTACACATCAATTCCTAGGACATTCATTCAACCTTTATTTAGACAGGTAAATCCCATTTATCGAATTTTTAAATTTCACTTTGAGTATTCGTGGTGACATCATTACGTTGCCGTTACATCATTGCGCCACGTGTCACGTGATCTGCACCGGGCGCGGGTTACAAAATTGATTCCTCCAAGCCGACAGATGGAGCAGAGCAGGCCCAGTCTTGGCAAACAGGTAGAAATGCATCAATAGTCTGGAAATATTTCACTAAAGATGAATCTTATGGTTCAGCTACCTTAAGGAAACAGAAAATGAATCAACTTCCTGACTGTTTGGAGCTCGTTGCGAACTGGTGTTACACCATATTCTGTGACCACCATATATTGTGACCATAAGGGATGGTGTTGCATGCACTGTTGCAGGTCACAGAATATGGTGTAACACCGGGTTCAGTCAACTGAACCAGAACCAGCTTCCTCTGACCTTGTTTCACAAACAAAAAGCAAAAAATATTAATCTCTAAACCTATAAAAACCTATAAACATATTAATCTCTAAAACTAAACCTAATGCGCACCACTGCTGACGGTGGTGCGGGGTGGTCGTCCACCCACTGTTTTTAGTTTCGTTTTTGACGTGCCACATGTTTCTTTTACTTTTGCAGCTTAATAATAATAATAACTAATAGTTTAGTTTTTCCTGTTACTTATTTGCTGTATGATAAATGGTAGGAGCATAATATATGCTCCCAATGTTTTGTTGGTCTTTTTTTGTAAATAATGACATATTTTGCGGTTTTATTTATTTATTTATTTTTGTATCTTTAGATCCTCTGATGTCATCAGTACTCGAGTTCTACTCGAGTTTTATTATGTTAATGTCGAGTTTTAAAATTATGTAGTCATTCAACCCCTAGTCAGAGTTCATTGTGAATGTGTGTCAGAGTCCATCGTGAATGTGTGTCAGAGTCCATCATGAATGTGTGTCAGAGTCTATCGTGAGCGTGTGTCAGAGTCCATCATGAATGTGTGCCAGAGTCCATCATGAATGTGTGTCAGAGTCCATCGTGAGCGTGTGTCAGAGTCCATCATGAATGTGTGTCAGAGTCCATCATGAATGTGTGTCAGAGTCCATCGTGAGCGTGTGCCAGAGTCCATTGTGAATGTGTGTCATTTTCCTCAGGATAGATCCCAGTGGGAGCAAATAGAGTTAGAATTGAAGGGGTCCAAGAATCGAGCCCTGTGGGACCCCACAGGAAAGAGGCATTGAAGCAGATGCATTATTATCAACCTTGACACAAAAACTCCTGTCACTCAGGTGTGAGTGGAACCATTCTACTGTAATGCAGCACCTGTAGTCCCAACCCAGTGTTCCAGCTGCAATATAAGGATACTGTGGTAAACAGTATCAAAAGCAGCAGTAAGGTCCAAAAGTACAAGTACCACAAATGAACAGAATCATTTGGATCAATTGATCATTTGGGGTCTTTCTGTGTGGTGCTTGCATGTTCTTCTCGTGCTTGTGTGGGTTTTCTCCGGGTACTCCGATTTCCTTCCACTGAAAAAAAACATGCATGTTAGGCTGCCTTCAGGCCCAGGTCTCCCTTACAAAAGAGATCTGTGATGTCAATGAGATTTGCCTGGTTAAATAAAGTTTAATAAAATAAGATACCAGAATGTCATTACAAACTCTTACTAAAGCTGTTTCGGTGCTGTTGAGTTTTATAGCTAATTTTTGTTGGCTGTTTAAGCCATGATGCTGCAATATATGATATAAAATACTTAGATTAAAAAAATTGATTTCAAAATGTTAACTCCAATTGATTTGACTTTGATATTTTTTTTTAATTTTAAAGATTTTTGTGTGGCAATATTTGAGAATGAAAACACATGGAATTGTGATGAAACATTCATTTCTCTGCCAACAATAAAATGTGTAACTTTTTTCCACAAACCATCAAGTTCTTCCTGCTCACAGGAGATGTTTTCTCCCATTAGATGGTGTGAACTGGTGAAAGTGGAGACATCGAGTGTCAGGACTCCAATGGGAATATTACTTTGCAAAAGAAGCTCATAATCCACTGCTCACAAATTGTTATGAGGCTGTGTGCTGATGCAAGCAGTTGTACAGCGACTTTATGAGAGAAATGGGTGAGGAAGTTGTCCCTAACCAGGTGTCAGTAAAATGCAGAATAACTTCCATAAATCTTCTGCTCAATAAGTTAAAAAAATAAAATGTAAAGGACATTTGGGACATAATTAAACAAATATGGAAAGCGTGATTTGACTATATATCTATTTTCCCCCCCGACATTACTTTGCCAGGGTAAAAAAGTGAAAAGTGCAAGAAGTGATGATAGATAGACATGTCTTGTTTAAGGCTGAGTGACTCTGCTCTGTCACACACGCCCCCAGCAGATGTCACTCACTCATTAGTAAATGGTGTGAGAGCAGTCAAAAGCAATCATCTGGAGAATTAGTCACAGGAGGATCAGGTTGAGAGCATGTTGCCTCCCACCTCAAAGATGACAATGGCAGTATCTTTACAATCCATCCAATCCGCATGTAAGCCATAACTACCTGACACGGTAGGAGCAAAAACTAAAGAACCCTGAGCCTTCCTTTTTTCAACTCATTTACTTGTGACTAATTATTGTTGTGTGCTTAATCATTTAACTTTTTTTTTAAGAACAAAGTTAAGAAAAACACTAACGGCAAGAGGAAATAAGCAGCTGCTGTGGCTGTTAGCCAACTTTAACAAATGGACTTTGTTATTTTACTCTCTACGAGCTACAAAAAAAAAAAAAAAAAAAAAATCAGTTAGCCTCCTTTGTTTCCACCTTTGTCTGTTTTTGTGTGCATGTGACGGATTTCACCTTGACCACCATTTGAACACTAAATGTGTCAAACAGGAAACTAACATGAGCTCACCATCCGGTCTCTTCCCATGACAGCAGCAGTGAGCATTTAATAAGTTGAATAAAGTGGTTGGACAAAGACTGCAACCCAGAGCGAGTGAAAGAGGACAAAAGAGGAGAGCATGGGAGAGCAACTGAGATAGGGAGAAAGGGAGAGATGAACTGAGTTGAGATAATTAACCGTTTAAAGTTAATTGACAGTTCATTTAAGGGATGTGGGGGAAACAGATGTTGCAAACATCCTGTACTTATGTCTCAGTCCTTGTTCAATCATTTCCCTTTACTACGATAGCTTTTCAAATCTTTAAATCTTTGAAAAGAGAACAAAAAAAGTAGGTTCAATATAAAATAAAGTTTTGCAGGAATCAACCACAGCTTGAAACAGTGGAGAAATAACAGCTGTAGCAAAACTATTAGTCAGGTCAACAGCTAATCAGAGTGAGAGAGTGAATGGTTGTTTGTCTCTATGTGGCCCTTTGATGGACTTGCGACCCGTCCAGGGTGTACCCCGCCCCTCGCACAGTGATTGCTAGACATGGGCACCAGCGACCCCCGTGACCCAAAATGGAATAAGCGGGTAAAGAAAATGGATGGATGGATGGATGGATATTTTCTTCTCATTATTTTTAATGTTTTTAATATATTGTAGCGATTCTGTGTTTTAGTTCTGCTCGTGTCGTTATGGTTATGTGTATTAGTTTTGTGTTCATTGTGATCTTTATGGTGATGTGTATAAAGTTGTAGGCTTCCCCTGACTGTCTCTGCTGGACTCCCACTCACATGTGAGAGATCTGTCATGTGGGCGGGGGATCAGGGGAGCAGCAGGAGAGGACCGGGAGAGGGGAGAGTTCGAGTGTGTTAGCGGGAGGCTAGTTCGGGTGCGCTACGGTTTGTTGCAGGTGTGAGCTGCGCCTCAGAAATAGCAGCTCGGTTTTCAACGACTAATAAACCCGGTTGGTGGGACTTCTACCTGTCGTGTCCTGGCGTCATTACATTGGTGTCAGAAGTAAACTTCATCGACGGAGCACCGCACCGCACCACCGTTTGAGCCGAGTGAGTGCTGTTAGCACGTTGTCTCCGCCAGCTACAACAGCGTCATGGACAGAACGCCTCTTCACGTGAGAGTTAAGTCGGAAAAAGAGGAGGACAGTGAGGCGTGGAGTGCAGAGCTTCATAAAATGGCTCGGGCGAAGGAGTCTCTGCGAGGCTCCGCGGCGAGGATGGCTACCGAGGCAGGTTTCGGCGCCAGCGGGAAGTCGGGGCTGTCGACGCCGTTGTCCCAGAGAGCGCCAAAAGATGTCAACGCGTGTGGCGGCGGCCATAATTGTTACAACGATGGCGGCGGCCATAATGTCGCTGTCCCGTTGAAGACGCCCAAGTACTCCGGTAGGTCAAGCTGGGAGGCGTTCCATGCACAGTTTGAGCTGCTGGCACAGGCTGGAAGATGGACAGTGGAGCATAAAGCCCTGCAGCTAGCTCTCTGCCTACAAGACGATGCATTGGACTGCCTGTTGCTGCTCGGCTCCGAGGACAGGAAAGACTATGATGCCTTAGTCGGAGCGCTGAAGAGGCGGTTTGGGCAATGTGTACAGCCAGACATCTTTAAAAATAAACTCGGCAGCAGGAGCAGGTTTCCGGGTGAACCCTTGCGTGTTTTGGCTAATGACATTGAGAGCCTCACACGGAAAGCGTATGCACACATGTCGTCAGGTGTACAGGATGAATTGGCGAAGGATCAATTCATCAGAGCCCTGTCACCTCCGGAGCTGCGTGTGCAGGTTCAGCTGATGCACCCCCAATCCCTACAAGACGCTTTGGATTTAGCAGTGGAGAGGGAGTGCTTGCTTGGAGTAGCAACTGGAGATGACCAGAGAGGACAACTACCAGCATGCAGATCTGCAGAGGGGGCGGAGCTGAACCAGGAGAAACCTGCTTGGGCCTCAGAGTTGGTGGAAATGGTTCGAGCGGGGTCAGCGCAGGACTCCTCTGGAGCCCCTGTCCGTTGTTGGGGCTGTGGCCAACCAGGCCATCTCCTCAGACGTTGTCCTAAGGCAGCCAAGAAGCAGGGAAACGACGCAGGGTCTGCATGGGGGGGGCATCGCAGACCCTTACCGTAGCCTCCACACCGTCGTCACCGGCAGGCAGGGTCCGACAGCACCAACAAGGGACCCTGTCTCAGACTTCCCCAGAAAGGGATTCGAGCCGAGGACAAGGGACCATGGTTGCGGTGGTTGGCCGCACTTGTGTTGGCGATTTTTGTTATGTTCCAGTCACAGTGGAAGGGATTCCCTGCACGGCCCTAATTGACACTGGTTCCACAGTAACACTAGTGAGGCCTGATGTGGTGACAGACTGGACTCGGATTCAGCCCACTACAGTGCAGCTGCGCACAGTCACAGGGGACATGGCACCTATGAAAGGGAGGGGGACAATGACTGTTAATGTAGGTGGCCGATCTATCACCCATCCTGTGTGGGTTGCAGAGGTGCAGGACAAGTGCATATTGGGGTTGGACTTTTTAAGGGCTGCGGGGTGCCAGTTGGATTTAGGTGGGGGGACATGGAGTTTTAAGGAAGGCCCTCTCATTCCGCTGATGCCCACAGCTTCCGATTCAGCCTGGGTGGAGCCTGTGGTCCGTCACACAGGACCTCAGATTGCAGCTGTTCGACACATCTCACCACAGTACAACCAGATTGTTGCCGCAACTTCCCCCACACCTACAAACCCTGTACTTCCCCCAGGGTGGGTGACGCATGAGACCGAAGATGCGTCAGTAACCATGCTGCGTAAGATCTGGGCTGAGAACTGTAGGGGTTTGGACGCCCAGCAGCAAGAACAACTGTGGCAGCTGCTCGTGGACTTTAAGGACAGCTTTGCCCTGAGGGAAGACCAGGTGGGTCGGACTCAGTTGGTGGAACATGACATCCTGACGGGAGATGCTTCTCCGATAAAATGTCGGCCCCGCCGGCTCCCCCTGGCCCGGCAGGAAGCATGTGACAAGGCAGTGTTGGGCATGTTGCAGGCTGGCATTATCGAACCTTCAGACAGCCCGTGGGCGGCTGCGGTTGTCATGGTGCCCAAAAAGAATGGAGAGTGGCGCCTGTGTGCTGATTACAGGCCGCTGAATGGGGTGACGGAGAAAGACTCATACCCACTTCCTAGGGTCGATGAGTCACTGGACCTGGTGTCCGGCTCCAACTGGTTCTCGTCTCTGGACCTTCGGAGCGGTTATTACCAGGTCCCCTTATCAACAAGTGCCAGACCAAAGACTGCTTTTTGCACGGGGCGGGGGCTGTGGCAGTTTAAAGTGCTCTCATTTGGGCTGTGCAATGCACCTGCCACCTTCTCCAGGCTGATGGACCGGGTGCTAGCTGACATCCCTCGCCAAGAGTGCCTGGTGTATCTGGATGACATACTGGTCCATGGCACCTCTTTTGCAGCGGCTCTGGGATCACTCCGCCAGGTGTTGGAGAGAATTAGAGCAGCGGGCCTGAGACTCCACCCAAATAAATGTCATTTCATGCAACAAGAAGTGACATTTCTGGGCCACCGGGTTGGAAGAGAAGGAATCAGCACAGTGGAGGACAAAGTAAAGATGGTGGCAGAGTGGCCAATCCCCACGACTCAGAGAGATCTTAAAAGTTTCCTGGGGCTGGCTTCTTATTACCGGAGGTTTGTGCGGGGTTTTGCAAGTATTGCGGCCCCCCTGTTCCAACTTCTCCAGAAGAACCAAAACTACGTGTGGACTGAACAGTGTCAAGGAGCATTTGACTGTCTTCGGAAAACTCTGACTGAGGCTCCAGTCCTTGCTCCTGCTGATCCCTCTCTCCCCTTCATCCTTGACACGGATGCAAGTAACGTAGGGGTTGGGGGGGTCCTTTCCCAGTTGGGGAAGGGGGGAGAGAGAGTGGTAGGGTATTTCAGCAGGTCCTTTAACAAAGCGGAGAAGCGCTACTGCGTGACAAGGCGGGAGCTGCTGGCGGTGGTACTTTCTCTGCGCCATTTTAAGTACTACCTGTGTGGCCTGCATTTCACTATAAGGACAGACCATTCTGCTCTACAATGGCTGATGTCTTTTAAAGAACGTGAGGGTCAGGTGGCCCGGTGGCTGGAAGAGCTGCAGTCCTACAACTTCTCAGTTGTCCATCGGGCTGGAGCTAAGCACGCTAATGCCGATGCCCTCTCCCGTCGCCCTTGTGCTGCAGGGGGATGCAGTTATTGTGACCGGAGGGAGAGGCTGGAGGAGGAACAGCTGCAGCGCAGCCAGCCAGGATCATGCCAGGGTGACTCAGTAATCTGCAGGGAGCTGCAGGCAGTTGGCACAGACAGCTGGAGGCATCAACAGGAACAGGATCCTGACATCCAGCCTGTGTTGCATTGGGTGGAGAGCCAATTGAAGCCACCATGGGAGGGGGTTGCTGGGTTCTCACTGGCAACTAAAGGATTGTGGTCCAAATTTGAGGCTCTGCGTCTGGAAGAGGGGGTGCTGCAAAGGGCTTGGAAAGACCCCGCCACAGGTGAGGAGCGGTGGCAGATTGTAGTCCCCAAAGGTCTGAAAGACGTAGTCCTGCAGGCCATGCATGGAGCATCTGGGTCCGGACATTTTGGCGTCACAAAAACACTCCGTCGCCTCCGGCAGGGGTTTTATTGGGGCCGGTGCAGGAGGGACGTGGAGGACTTTTGCCGCCGCTGTGACCCCTGCACAGCACGGAAGGGTCCGACAGGTCAGTCACGTGCCCGTCTGCAACAGTTTGTTGTAGGGGCCCCTATGGAGAGAGTGGCTGTGGACATTATGGGTCCGCTGCCTCGCTCAGACAAGGGAAACTGTTATGTTCTGTCAGCTATTGACTATTTTACAAAATGGCCAGAGGCTTACGCCATCCCTGATCAGGAGGCAGAAACAGTGGCTGATGCCTTGGTGGGGGGACTGATTAGCAGGTTCGGGGTACCAGACAGTATACATAGCGACCAGGGCAGAAATTTTGAGTCACGGGTGTTTTCTGTCATGTGCAGCCGTTTTGGCATCCAGAAAACAAGAACAACGCCATTACATCCCCAGAGCGATGGTCTGGTGGAAAGGCTTCACCGCACCTTAGGACAGCAGCTGGCCATCCTCACAGCGGAACATCAGCGGGACTGGGATGAGCACCTTCCACTGGTGTTAATGGCATGCCGCTCAGCTGTACAAGACTCCACAACTTGCACTCCATCACTCCTCATGTTGGGGAGAGAGTTGCGCACACCAGCTGAACTGTCTTTCGGACGCCCTCCAGATGCACCTGCTGTTCCAGCCGGTCCCGAGTATGCCAGAAAGCTTCAGGACAGGTTGGAGACAGCACATGCATTTGCTCGGAGACAACAGGAACAGGCAGGCGTGCGTCAAAAACGGAACTATGATGTAAGAGCTAAGGGTCGACACTTTACAGCCGGAGAGCTAGTCTGGGTTTACAACCCTCGGAGAAAGAAGGGCCGTTGCCCAAAGCTGGACAGTCAGTGGGTGGGTCCCTGCAGAGTGTTGGAGCGCATGGGGGAGGTGGTTTACAGAGTGCAGATGCTCCACAACAGGAGAAGAGTAGCACTGCACAGAGACAGGTTGGCACCCTATCAAGGCAGGGCTGCACCTCAGACCCCGGAAGGCCATCAGTCGGGGTCGCCGGTATCACCACCAGCCTCCCCGGAAGCCATGCCGCTGTCGCAGAATGATGTCCCAGTGGTGGGGTCCGAAGCTCCGCAGGGAGCTCGACCCCAGCGGACGAGGAGGGCCCCAAGACGGTTGGATGACTTTGTTTGTTCCCTCGTGGGCGAGGAACTCTGTAGTGGGGGGGTAATGTAGCGATTCTGTGTTTTAGTTCTGCTCGTGTCGTTATGGTTATGT
>NC_056506.1:23735669-23737609 GCF_014905685.2 Nematolebias whitei
ATATATATATATATGTATAACCGGCAACCCACGTGACCCAAAAAGGAAGAAGCAGGTAAACTGTTTATTTTTTTGAATGTGATTTCATTCAGGCGTTCTGAAGGCACCTCTGACACTGCTGTTGAGCCAGTATTGTTTGACTTGACTTTAGACAGATCCTGACCTCACACACAAACACACACAGACTCAAGACTGACTCAATAGGCTTCTAGATGTTCCCGCTTTCCTTAAATAGAGTTCTATCAGGCAGGTGCTTCCTATGACACAACAGGGAAGCAGGGTCAGAATGAAGTGGCAGTAGTGCATGCATGCGTTTGTGCGTGTATGTGTAGGTGGGTGGGGGGTCCAGTTAGGGCCAGCTGTCAGCTACTATTCCTCTAACTTTGGAGTGTTATTTATCTGTGTGCAGTCTGTTAGTTGGCTCAGGCTTCCTGTGGACACGTGTCTGACTGGACAGCTTTGTAAGAGATTGGAAAGAAATGTTTTAAGGCTAAAAGACTAAATGAATTACCTTCAGGTGGATACTGAAGGCCTTAAGATGGATACTGTAGACATTGCTCAAGAGCACCAATTACCTCCAGGTTTATAATCAATCAGTAATCAAGTCAGTTATTTAAAAAAATCTGTAATTGATCTATGATTCACTTCTTTGTTTAAGCCACATGCCTACATATTGTCTAATGCTCACCATATTTCTTGTGGTCCCTTACTTCTGCTGAACATTTTATTTAAGCTTTGAAACAAAGAGCAGGATGCAAATAAGAAAGTGAATAAAAAAAAAAACAAGTATACAATTTTTCTAAACAGAGAAGTAAAAGTTTTACTTTTACAATTGAATTACCTTGCCACAATACCATCCATCCATCCATCCATCCATCCATTTTCTTCCGCTTATCCGGGGTCGGGTCACGGGGGTAGCAGCCTAAGTAGGGAGGCCCAGACTTCCCTCTCCCCAGCCACTTGGGCCATCTCTTCCGGGGGAATCCCGAGGCGTTCCCAGGCCGCCGAGAAACATAGTCCCTCCAGCGTGTCCTGGGTCTTCCTCTGGGCCTCCTTCCGGTGGGATGTGTCCGGAACACCTCACCAGGGAGGCGTCCAGAAGGCATCCAAAACATATGCCCAAGCCATCTCAACTGGCTCCTCTCGACGTGGAGAAGCAGCTGCTCTACTCTGAGTCCCTCCCGGATGATCGAGCTTCTCACCCTGTCTCTAAGGGAGAGCCCAGACACCCTGCGGAGAAAACTCATTTCGGCCGCTTGTATCCGAGATCTCATTCTTTCGGTCACAACCCAAAGCTCGTGACCATAGATGAGGGTGGGAACGTAGATCGACCGGTAAATTGAGAGCTTCGCCTTTTGACTCAGCTCTCTCTTCACCACGACAGACCTGTACAGCGCCCGCTTCACTGCAGACGTTGCAGTGAGCGTCTGCAGTGCAATCAAAGAGCAGGATGCAAATAAGAAAGTGATTAAAAAAAAAAACAAGTATACAATTTTTCTAAACAGAGAAGTAAAAGTTTTACTTTTACAATTGAATTACCTTGCCACAATACAGCATTGTTAATTCTATAACAATTAACTATTAACTATTATATGCAAGTGCACTGTAGTGTCAATACACAAATGATCACTTGTTAATTACATGGTATAACTGATGAATACTAATTTACTGTAAATCTATTAGAGACAAGATTGTTGAGAAATGGTTGAAAAATTAAATGTTCACCATATCTTTCAAAAGTCTTTGTAAATCTCTCAAAGATCTTGTAGTCTTTCAACAGATGCTTAACTACTTCCAGCCTTTTCCATCCATCCATCCATCCATCCATCCATCCATCCATCCATCCATCCATCCATCCATCCATCCATCCATCTATCATCTCTATCCATCTATCATCTCTATCCATCTATCCATCTCTATCCATCCATCCATCATCCATC
>NC_056506.1:23737709-23757455 GCF_014905685.2 Nematolebias whitei
ATCCATCCATCCATCCATCCATCCATCCATCCATCCATCCATCATCTCCTACTTGTTCCAAAGTCGGATTGCTGGGGCAGAAACTTGAGCAGGGAGTCCTAGACATCTCCTTCCACAGCCACCTCTTCCAGCTCTTCTGGGAGGATTCCAAGGAGTTCCCAGGTCAACCGAGAGACATAGTCTCTCCAACGTGTCCTGGGTCTTCCTCCCAGTCAGACATGCCCGAAGAACCAGCCTAGGGAGGCGTCCAGGGAGCATCCTTCCCAAATGCCCGAACGATCTCAACTATGTTAGAGTTATCCTATTTATCATGCTGAGACCCCCGGTCTTGTCTGCACAAAGTCGGACTAGTTTCTGGCCTGGTTCTGTACAGATGAGATGGGCCTAGCTGCTCTGAGTGAGCTTCCCAGGGTCAACACCTGATAAGGAGTAACTTTTTATTTTGCTGGCTTCCACCACGTAGACAGATTCACACTTTCACCCATTATTCATGATCAGAAACAAATAAGGTCAATGAGGTCACACATAGTCACCCCACTGATACAGTCTGATAGGCTGTGCTCCCAGAAGTGAAGACGAAGCCAAGGGCCAATATAAGCTGGGGCGTTCTGTAGATGGGGCTTCCGCTTCCGCTGCCAGGTTAAGACAAGTTGGACAGATGCCTCAGCACTGAAACTGTAACTTTCTCCTGCCTGATGAACATTAAATTGGTAAACAGAAATTATCACTTGAATTATTTGAGTTCGAGTGAGTTTCCTCTCCACCTGGGAATAAAAGAACCATACGCCGGAAGTAGAGAGTCAGACCGGTTTCAGGGACGGACCCGGTCCAGATTCTCACAAACTACTTCCATCTTTTTCAAAGAAAAAAAAAGGGATTCCTAGAGACAGTCAGGATGGTGCCCTCTGGTGGCTGGTTCTGCCCCTGCACTCCCTTGTGTCCCATCACAATAATTATCCTTATCTTTGTCACCCGCATGTCCTGTCCAGGTGTTTATGGTTGTGTCTCCTTTAGTCTGTGTATCTGTGTCTGTGTGTTATTCATTGTCTGGCATCGTCGGATGAAGCTTCCTGAGTTCCTTGTACTCCTGTGATTTATATGCATCTCCTATTTAAGTTAGTTCAGCTTCCACGTCAGCTCCTTTATTTTGCATTATTAAAATACTTATTATTTTACTACCTGGTCTCCAAGTTCTGCCTGCACCATTGGGTTTGACCTGCCTCCAAATTGTGACACTGCTGAAAAACTGAGCTAAACTTTGGTCTACCAATGGCATTTCAATGGTCTCCGTCCTGTAGAAAAGAATCTTCACCAAACTATTTGATAGCTGGAGGCCTTGTCCTCTCTTTTTAAACAAATGTTTTCTTATTTTATTTTCACTTTTCCCATTATCCTTAGTTTATTACTCTTAGGTCAGTCTTCATTGTTGACTCTGCAAAGCAGAAAAAACAAAATTTCTTTCCAGATGGAAGTTTCCCAACTAAAACTTAAAACCTTTTAAACAGTTTGACCTCTGGTTGGAATGCTTCTGTTTTCAACTCCCCCATGAGAAGACACCAGAACAATCGAAAGCCAGCCATTGGCAATGGGTATCATGAGTAGCCCTCTATTTCCCCTTAGTATCCCTTCTCTCTGCAATCTTTCCATCCTTTCACCTGATGGTGTTAATTGAAAGTCAGAAGAGGGCACTCTTGTGGTTTCATTATTAATTTAACACATAGGGTAACTTAAAGTGCAATTTTCAGTCACATGTGAAACAGAAAAATCAATGGCGACAACAGAAACGACCAGCAAGGGTGTCGACAGGCAAGACGTCATTACAGAAAGAGTGCATCGTGTATGCGTTGTGTGCTAGTGGTTTCTGCTAAGTGTTTGAGGCGTTTCAAGCCTGTTTTGACACCACTTTCTGTAACATAAAGCAGTGACTAAACACAAATTGGTAATCAGCTCATTAAAATAACAGTTGATGGTATTCTAAGTCAATTTTGTTTCTAAATGTTCTGTGTGAGGTAGTTGTGCACATACATGGCTGTGTCTTATTACCTCCAGCGCTGCAGTGCTCTGCCCTAAGCTGAGGATTAAATGGGGGAAATAAAGGTATATTGCTCAGTAATGCAATCTGTCCAGTGGGTTGAGAGATGAGCAACCTGCCCTTTGCGCTGAGTGGGCTCGCAGATGATTTAGAGCAAGCAGATGGAAAATTCTAATATGTTAGCCTAACCCTGAATGGCTGGAAGGTAGTTTATTTCAAACCCTGCACAAGAACTCTTTCCTCTTTCTCCCTTACTTACAATGTGTGAATCTCATCCTCTTGATTCTTAAACATAAATGAGTAAAAAAAAAAAAAAAAAGAATAAAAGAAGAAGAAGAAAGAAATAAATTACGGTCCATCACCTTTAATGGCAAGTTTTTAAACTAAAATCATCCTTTGTTGAAAAATGATGGAATCATACCTGTTTTGTTCAAACCTTGAAAATATAATGTTGAGTAAACTCTATAGCTGTATTTTTCATGATTACGCATGACCTGTTAGTGCTGGGCATATGAAATATTTTCAAACAACTTTCAGCTACTACCATGACAAATTTTAGCTCAATCACTGTAAAATTATGAGAGACAGCCATTTCTTGTGTTGACTGAAGTAGACAGCTGTGGCAACCAATTTAATCAGTTGCAGTGTCATGGAAAAAAAAAAGGAGTCACAGATGATGATGATGTGTAGACATAATCAAATTTATTACAATGCTTTGGAGAACAGTCAGAGCCACTGAGAGTCAATGCATCACAAGTACAGAACTCATTCATGCCTTGTCCTGTCTGGGTTCTGATTTGTTCTAACTTCCTGAAATGAAATTATTAGTTTTATAGAACATGATCAAAGGTCCTCCTCCTTTGTCCTGTTCGAGTCCAGGGAGAAAAAAAAAAGGAGGTTTCTTGGTTTTAAGGTTTCTTACGGGGGCAGTGGCCTTATGATTCTACAAACAGTAATACTGAAGCATCAATTAAAATACCATTCAGATTGCAATGACACAGAGTCAAATAAAAAATTATAAAGTGTGCAGTAAAATAATATTGGATATTACATACTGTACATATTGTAATGTATCAGGAAGAAGATTAAAAAAAAGTTTCCAACACAGCAGATTTACAACAAATGACTCTAATGGTTTCAATAAAATCCATGAAGTGGTTTGTGAGATATTTGCTAACAGACAAGTTGGCAGCTTGACTCTTAACAGTCATTACCAGTGTTTCAAGAAAAGCTATTGCACTCAAAGCATATATTGATGACAAAACACAACTACTAAGGCCAAAAATGTTAGCTCAACATTTTTAAAAGTGGCTGAGTTGCAGCCATATTTGTGTTTACAAAAGTCAGTTGAGTGTGATGGCCATCTTAAACTACAGTATATTAAATTGAGCTAAGTCCAAAATGTAATCAGTTATAAGAGGTTAACGATTTCTTTCTGACAGTTTCATTAAAATATATTCTGAGGTTCATGAGATATATTGCTAACAGACAGAAAGACAGTCGACTGATAGTTATTGGAAAGTATGAGTTGAGGATGACTCTCAGCTACCGCCACTCCAAACTTTCCATCAGTATATGTAACAATGGTTGAGTTATGGCCAATTTTTGTGTTTGATGTGCATCTAATTATTACTTTTTTAAAAGGTTAATTAAAATCCATTCATTGGATGGATTTTGAAGAGATGTTTTGTTAACACAGCAGACAAAAAAACGTACACACTGACTTGGGTTATCATTTTTACCCACTGTTGCTTTTGGTGGTTAAGAATCACAATTCCAATGCAACATTGGATGTTTTTGGACCGTGGGAGAGATCTCAAGAAAAGCGGGAGCAGAAAAACTCCACAGAGAGAGAATTGAACTGGAGATCTTCTTGCTGTGGGGTTATAGGCTAACCACCATGCCATCATGCTGTCCTTATGCTGCAGCAGTAAAATGTGAATATCTCACTGCAGGGAAAAGTAAAAACACAGCAGAACAGGAACTAAAATGCTATTTATTGTTAGCACATGCTTTGCCAGGAGCCATTTTCGCCTCAGCTTAAAATGATCTATGTCTGCGTTTTATTTTAGGCAATTTCAAGTGCTTTGCACGTTAATCTAGTTATTCTAATTTATGATCAGGTCATTATGCGTTTGATAGTGAATTACTTTTTGACAGAGGGCCACTAATAGCCCTTTCTTCTCTCTACCTTTGCGTACTTGTGTCCATATTGTTCTCCAAGCAGATGCCATATAATAGTACTTTGTGTGATCTATAAAATACTAACACAATGCCTATGTTGAGTCAAAAATAAATAAACACACTAGAACATTCTCACACTCATTCCAGCTTTACTTTTTACCCTCATTTGTGTTAAGTTGTATCAGGTATTTCAGCATAATCACTCTAAAGTGGACACATCTGTCTCGGTAAACACTTTATGCAGATGAGCTTCCATGTGTTTTCCCGTTCTTAGGAGAGGGAGCAGGAAAGAGAAATAATACCTCTCAAATTGACCCATTTGCCTGCGTCCCTGCCCTTAGGAGGGGGCTGCGGCTTTTAATGTTTGATTGGCCTAATTTCCCCCAACACATCATTAGTAGCCATCTTCAGCCCTGATTCTTAATAACCTCTTTATGAGGCGAATGGATGCAGTTAAAAGTCTTTGTCTCTCTCATCCCTCTCCCCAGGTCCTGGACACTCCTCGTCCTCTTAATTAAGTCAGATGTTTCAAAATATGGTAATGGGGCCTGAACTTGTTTGAATTAAATAAGCAAGCATCTATTGGACTCCCATGCCATTTACATAATTTTATTACCAGGTAAAACACACTAATTGTTGAGTGTGCATGTTTGTGTGAGTGAGTGCATGTTCAGGGTGAACCGGTGATTCCTTGGCAGAAAAACAGCACTAATTACAAAGCGAGTGGCAAAGCTCCAGAGCCATTTACAGGAAGGCTAATAGATTCCTGATCACCAGCCTGGCCATTCCAACTGTGTAGGGCAATAGTTTCAGTGTAAAGCTGATCTTTCATTACACATTGTGTCCTAATAACAGGTCAGTGCCACTTAACAGTCTAATGTTCAAAGCAACAAGCCACAAAGTCAGATCCTAAATGGATGTCATTTGTGAATCAATTAGAACAATTGGCAATGACATTTTTTTCTTCTTCTTTCGGCTGCTCCCTTCTTCAGGGGTCACCAAAACGAATTACCTCACACGAAGACTTTGCAATTTTTTTTACACCGGACGTCCTTCCTGACACAACCACAGACTACAAGCTACCACAGCCCTCTGTGTAGAGCAGAAAGCTGCCATCTAGGGCACCCAGGGGAATAAGATGGTGGGAAATAATGCCTTGCTCAAGGGCTCATAGGGCACACAAGGGTGGAGGAAGATGTGGGTGCTTCACCATTCCCACCCACATTTTGATGTTGTTGGTCCTGGGGGTTGAACCGGCAACCTTCTGATCACAGGCTCACCTTCTCTAACCTCTGCATCACCACTCCCTCTCTGCGCCACCACTCCCCCACAATGACAATATCAATATAAAACAAAATAATGATCATGACTGATCAGTAATGGTAATTCCCATAGTGGTTCGAACTGAGGAACGAATGACTTATAACACTCGGGATTAAAAAAAAAAGTAAAGGATTTATTTATAAAGTGTATATGCTTAGGGAGGCCATGAGGATCTGCAAGGTACAGAGGATGGTGAGTATCGTTCTTAGGAAGATTTATAATAGATGTTTTATCCAAGGATTTTTTTTATTTTGCTTTCTCTTGTTTTTAGGTTCTGAGAGAATGACTGAGGATTCCAGGTTCCAGGAGGATCAATGAAGGAAAGTAAATGGCAGCAGCAATGAGTTAGAAAGTGACAGGATGGACACTTAAGTGCCCAACATACTCTCTCTGAAACCGAACAGTTGACTCGCGGTCACATCGTTGCAGGATGTTCATTTTCACACACACCTTTCATAGTCCATGAGACACAAGCATAGAGCTCCTGGGAACCCCCTCCCACTGCAGTATATGTCACCACATAGGTTTCTTCCCACCAAAGTCTCCACTTGGTCCCTACTGCCGTTTGTCCACAAATCTATTATGAATAAAGCGTCACACTACTCAGCAGACAGATTCCTCCATACACAATGTCTGCACAATCTCCATCCATGAGTTTTTGGCCATTTGACTAATATAGTGTGTTTGCTTAGTTGTGTAGCTGAATGTCCAAGCGCATTTCCTCATTGACGGACATGCCCACAAACTTCTGACCAATCATGCAATACTTGGCAAATATGCCTGTGAGGAAAAAGTTCAGCCCAGGACTTGTGTCGATAATGGGAGGGCGAATCTGCTCTGCGAACAAAATGACACAATTTTCGTCATGCAGCTACTACAATAAGAGCCGATTTCGGCACTTCGGATGGATTATGCAGGGCCCTTTATTCTGGTGATGATGTTCAATGGAAATAATCTATTGTTTGTAGGTGATGATTCCAGGACTAGTGAGCTCAAGGGTTCCTGATAGTTGGCTGGAGCTGAGACACATGAGGAGACCAAGTTTATCAGGAGAGTAGGGCTCAAGGATCCAGGAAATGAGATGAAAGATGATCATTAGGAGGACAAGGAAGCACAAGGTAAAATTTAACCACACACTTAAATCAAGTTCAGGTTTGGTTTATTTGTCATATGCAAAAATCAACACAAGGTCAACAATGCAATGAAATGCTGAAGACGAGAAAAAACGTCTCGACTCGCCAAAAAATAAACAAGAAGAAGAAATACCAAAGCATGCAGTAAAGATACAAAAAAAATATGCGCCAAACGTGAAAAAGAAATACATATAAAGTGTGGTTCGGTTAGCAGTGAGGCTCTTTCAACAGCCTGGTTCTGTTAGCAGCGTGGTCTTGTTAGCAGTGTTAGCAGGTTTTGTTAGCAGGTCCCGCTATCACATATAAACTCAAGGCCCGGGTGCCAAATGTGGCCCAGGTTGACATCTTATCTGGCCCTCAAGATGATATGTGAAACGCAAATAGGTTTATCCCTTGAATTTTTTCAGTAATCTTTGATTATGATGTCGAAAACACAACAGAGAACATCAAATGAGACCAATCAAACTCATGTTGAGGAACCTGTGACCAAGAAAAGATGCTGGATATTCGATTTGAGTTAATATAGTTTCTGAAACCAGCCCTTAGTTTGAAAAAGGTTTTAATTTTGGCCCTCATTTGTAAGTAAGTTTGACACCCCTGCGGCTAGCAGCTTGATGGTAATAACAACCGCAGCAGCTTCCCTCACAAAATTCCCTCCAGAACCGGGTCCAACAGACAGAGAACATCCCAGGTTTTTCCCGCGGAGCCGAACAGGCCTGCAGAATTCGGTCCGTGCAGGCAGGAGGAGGATCTTGTTAGCAGCATTAGCAGGTCTCGTTAGCAGGTCCCATAAGTAGCTTGATGGCAATAATGACTGCAGCAGCTGCCCTCGCAGACTGCCCTCCAGAACCAGGTCCAGCAGACAGAGAACATCGAAGGCTCTCCCGTGGAGCCGAACAGGTCCCTAGAGTTCGGTCCGTGCAGACAGGTGGAGGATCATGAAGATGGCCGCCATGACAGGCCGGAGCCTGAGCCCAAAGCTGGAGTGGGGCCAGGAGCTGAACCACAATGGCAGGATGACAGGATGGCAAGGCAGCGGCACAGAAATCTCCAAACGTACGTCACGGTCATACCCATAGCGTGGGTGTGCAGTGTAGGCACACAAAAAGTTAAAACAAGAAAAACAGGAACAAAAAGAGATTGAGTCAAAGCGAAGCTCCCGTCAATGCGGCCATACTGCGGTGCTTGTGCCGTCACACTGTACATCTGTATCCTAATGTCACAAATAATATTCTAGCAGTAAACTGATGAGACACAGCCTTAAATACCCAGTGTCATGCAGAGCATCAGCTGGTTTCAATCAGCACTTCCTTGTCACTCAAAGTTGCAAAAGAAGTGGTTAACGATGGAATCCTACAGTACCTCCATCTGAGTGATCACATTCAGGAAATCTGGGACACTTTTTGGGATTGACCTTGTAAAAGGAAGTGATGAGGCTAGGATCTAAAATAAATGACCTGGGAATCCATGGGATGAATTCTCATGGAGGTGGGCAGTTTGAGCTTGACAGCAGAGGAGTTGATGATTGTTTTTTCAATGGGAAATAGACCATTGAACCTGGGGGCTAGTTTTCTTGGATTGTCTTTGATACTGATGTCATGGGTGGAGCCATACCCATTTACTTCTTTGATAGTCCAGAGCTGGAGAGCCATGTTTATCTGATAACCTCTTATTTTGGTATGTGGCATGTAATAGGACCTGTTTCGTCTGTTGCCAAGTTCTTGGACAGTGAAAAAGGTGGTGCTGAACCAAAGGGACAGGTATTTCAGACTAAAAACAGGGGAATAATGGCAGTGAGTAACCTAGAGAGGCCTCAAAGGGAGACAGCACAGAAGCAGAAGAGGTAAGCTATATATTTAACGGTTATTGCATACTATAAGTCTTTGAAAGACCTTAGTTTGAGGAAATAGTGTTTCATTCTGATTTATTTGATGATCTGATGGCTGAACAAGAAGACCGAAATGGATTGCTGCCATCCTAAAACATTTCCAGTCTCAAAAATTTTACAGTGATCCATACCCACACTACCCCCACCTTTTTTTTTTTTACAAACTTATGCAACACTGTAACTGTCACATGACATGGTTTTTCTAGCAGAAATGTTACTATTTTTTTGTTAGTGCTGTTAGTTGTACCAAAGCTGTTAGAGCTAGCCGTGGTTGCTGCTATTCTCATTTGTAAATGACCCATAATATATGCACAATGTGAATTTGACTATGTAGATATATGTATGAAACAAAGTTTGCAAAAACTGCTCCTAAAGCTTTGAGAATAGAGTTGTTTGAAAATGCCAGCATCAATCTTGGCCTTGCTAAAACTAGCTATTAAGTCATCATCCAGTCAAATTTAAACTGTACATTTTCTAAACTGAGGTGTTTTAGGATGTGTCAAAAAAAAGGCACATTTAAAATAACTAATAATGGAAGCACCCATTTTTACAACAACAGAGAAGAAAAACAACATCTGAAACATATAAAATTAAACTTTCTTTATTAGCAGTGGCTAGGCTGTGATTACATGGAAAACTAGTTACTGGATGTAAAATGCAAGGTTTTGCTCTAATATAAAGTCACTCAGTATGAGACAATTTTATTAAAAGTTGATTAAAATAGGGACTTCTAACCATGTCACCTCTTTGCATTGTGTTGTGTAAATTCCCAAATAATGACAACATGTTGACATCCTGCTTGCTTTTTGTGTCTGTCTGTGTGAGCCATGTGTTTCCTTTGTTATGCCTCCTGCAGTGTTTTTGTCCAAATCACACACAGCTGTGACTGTCTTTCCCCATATCAACACTAGCAAACTTCCTTTACATGCATAAACAAGATAATCTTTCTCGTTTGAGACACTCGGCCTTTGAATAGTGATGCAGACTCAGCAAGGCACAGATGTGTATAGGAATAATGACTTCATAAGCATTATTGCAGACAAAACAATAACACTGATTGATTCAGAGCAGTCAAGCATTATGGTCAGTGGTGACATTATCTCTTGCTACTGTTTTTCTATAATCTCAAGTTTGCACACTTTACATCACCCTTTCAGAGAAGGCAAGGTGTTTTTGCCAATCAACAGTCTGTAATAATATGTTCAATGCTGCCTTAAAATCAAAGTAAAATCATAACAGTTTAAAAAGGCTTAGCATTAGGATCACCAGCCACCTTTCATATCAGAAGTGTAAACTAAAATCATATTAAGTTGAGAAATTAGTTATAATCATTTGTGCATATTCTATGCAGTATCTCACACAACTGTAATATTTTATGTGGCTTGTTATGTGTATGTGTTGGGAATGACTCTCAGCTATTACCAAATGAAGTTTTAACTCATTATTTCACAGAATATTTTGCTAACATAAGCACACATGCAGAAAGGCAAATACATGAGTGTAATATTGCAAGGACTGAAAGCAACTGAATACTTTTATTCCTCATGGTATTTTGATTTTTATTACAATTTGCCACGAGGTGTTCTAACATTAATTTCTAACATTTAATATATTATGTTTGTTAATTTATGTTTTCAAATCTTCACCACAGTTGTTTTACTTTCAGTAAGAATGTGTATATTTTTTTACATGCTTATTAATAAGTTACATAGAATTAAAAAAAAAAGTTTTTTATTGTTCATAAAGTAGAAAATGCCACTTCCTGTACAATGTGAGTTACTGAAAGACGACACTGGACTGATGATTTGTTCATGATGTACTTCAACATTCTTGCCTACCTCTGGAGATGAGCACTAGCTTCCTGAGATTAAAAACAAAATGTATTAATTGCAGTCTAGATATGCGTAAGTATGCTCTGTCATCTAGACTTGAAGTGCATTTTAATTGTTTTCTTCTTTTGTCTGCTCCCTTCTTCAGGGATCGCCACTGCGAACTAAGTCACATGAAGACTTGGCAGGGTTTTTTTTTGGGGGGGGAGGTTACGCCGGATGCCCTTCCTGACGCAACCACAGACCACCGAGCTACCACAGCCCTCTGTGTGGAGCAGAGAACTGCTATCTAGGACACCCGGAGGAGCAGATGGTGGGGGTTAAAGGCCTTGCTCAAGGGCCCAGAGTGGGGCAAATGAGGGTGGGGGCAATTGTGGGTGCTTCACCTACCCCTCCCACATTTTTGATGTTGTCAGTACCAGGGCTTGATCCGGCAATCTTCCGATCACAGGCCCACCTTCTCTAATCTCTGCGCCACCACTCTCATTTTTATTACCATGGCAAATTATAAATTAAAGAATTATCTAAAAATGGACTGTTTCATCTAATTTTAAAATAATTTATTTTGTACTTCACTGATGCAAGCATTGCATTGCCTTAAAAAAATCCACCTTCTCTCTAAAATACTTAAAACACCTCACCTAAACTTACATAATTTGCATACCTCCTTCTGCAGGTGTGCAGTGGAGAGAATCCTGTGCTCAACATCAACGTGTGGCATGGAGGCTGCACAGCTGGAAAGAGGAAAGTTCTGCAGAGAGTGGTGAAGGCTGCACAGAAGACTGTTGGAGTCAGTCTCCCCACCATCATAGACATCTACACCTCCAGAAGCAGGAAGAGGGCCACCTGCATCATGAAGGACTCCACTAACCCAGCACATTCACTTTTTGCCCTGCTCCCCTCTGTGGGATTCCTGGGTTTATTCTCTGTCACTCACTTTTTCTCCACAGCTATTCACCACAACCCTTCACACCTGCTGCTGCCCGAGGAGACCTAATTAGGAGCTGAATATAAACTCTTGCCAGGCCTCTCTTCAACGCCTGGACATCAACTACCTTACAGTAACTCATGTTTTGCCAACTATCCATTTTAATTACAGCCGGTCCTCACCACCTGTGATTCTCCAGGGGCTTCCACGTCCTGCTCTTTCAAGTCCTTCCACGGACCTCATCTCTCCACAAGGACTCTCCTGTGGATCAACGGTGTCTCATCAAAGGCAGCCAACAAACCATTTTGGGTCAACCTGCTCCTCTCTCCAACCAATACTCACCTCTTCACTGGATCGCCTCAAAACCCAGGATCCTTCCACTCCTTCTCGGGGCAAACATACAGACATTAAGAAATTATTCTTCATCATCAACATTCTCATCAAGGATTGTCTGAGTATATAAAGATAGCCACCTTACATTTCTTCTCTTCCAGCCTTGTAAATACCTGGCACTGCACTGCACCTGTAAATAAAGATCACTTACCTTTTTTGAACTTGAATCTGTCGTTCCTTCTCAGTCTGCTTACTTTGGGGGCCGCCGCAAAATACGATCATGATACCCTCAGGCAGAAGGTTGCGGAGCATTAAGTGTAGAACCACTAGACTGAGGAACAGCTTCTACCCTGAAGCTGTCAGACTCATAAATCCCTAACCAGGATAATCACTGTGGGAAAAAAAAATCACTGTAATGCCACTTTAATTGGTGATATGTGACTTATCTGTGCTGCTGATTATCCATGCTGCTGATCTCATGCTGCTGTATTCTTTCTTACCCATCTGCTCACGACAGACTCATGTTCGGGCTGCTGTTGTTATGTCATTGTTTTACATTATTAGTGTTTATCGTATCTTAGATCTTTTAGCAAACCATTTTGTTTAGTGTATATCTTAGAGCACGGGTATAGATCCTTATTTACTGTTTCTTTTTATACTTTTACATTTTGCTATTTTTGGGTATAACCCTGTGTACAAAATTTCATTTCACCTCATGTACCACATGTGATTGAAACAACAATACAGTTGATTTGTTAAGAAGTCATTTTGTCAGTGTTCCTTGTCTCGGGCTAGGTTTCATTTGCTCTCAGTGCAACTCAATTGCTGTTGGTGACAAAGCTGGCAATAAGGTCGATCCTTGCTTCCAAGAAAACAACTCTCAATTTTAACGTTGATTTGCATTGTTGAATAAGAGGTTTTAAAACATATGCCCCCAAAATGCATTTTCTTCCTCTGTTGCTTGTTTTTCTGCTTTTCTCTTTCACACAGTAGAGTAACACCACATAGCTCTTCATCAGGTGTGAGTTGTCAGGCTGCTTGCACACAGAGACGATTACCTTGTCCCTTGATTACCATCATACTGGGAGGAGGAGGTATTTTTTCTAACAAATTAGTGGATAAATATATAGCCCACCACATTCACTATTCTCCCCCTCTCCTTTGCAAAATCCACCCATTCACCTTATGCCTAATGACAGGGGCCGAGGAGCAGTAATGAAAAACTATACATCACAATCAGCTGGACAGTCCTATTCATGGCTATGCATTATGCTCACTAGTCATAATCATAGCTGCTGTGACAGAAGGGATGTGGAAAGAGAAGAGATGGTGAGAGGTGAGGTATGATTAAAGACAGATGAACACTGTTAGAACACCGGATGATGTGAAATGGTTTGGAGAAGAATAGAAATGGATACATTTTTGGACTAACAAAGGGGAAATGAAAAGACAAAACACAAAGAAATGGCTGAGAAGAGGAAATAGAAGAAAAGGCAACTGAGACTGATTAGTTGTTTGTAGCTGCAATCAATAAATTAAATTCATATTTTTAGGTAGCATGGTGGCGCTGTTTGTTGAGCTGCTGCATCTCAGCGAGAAGGTTGTTGGATCGAACCCCAACCAGGGGACCTTTCTGTGTGGGTTTTCTCTGGGTAATTTGCTTTCCTCCCACAGACTAAAAACATGCATGTTAGACTGATTGGTAACTCTAAATTGTCCCTAGGTGTGAGTGAGAAAGTGAATGGTTGTTTGTCTCCATGTGGCACTGTGATGGAATGGAGACCTGTCCAGGGTGTCCCCGCTGATCGCAACCTTCCCGATCCAGAAAGGAAGAAGCAGATGAAGATAAATGATGGAAATATGGAATTTCCAAAGTCAAAATGCTCCCCTTCCCAATGCTCCACCCCCACCACACACACACAAACAGTACAAACAACAACAACAAAAAACAGGGCAAAACTATGATTTTGTTATCTCCTACAGCATTAGAAACTAAAAAAAAAAAAAAACACATTTGGAAAAGTTTTGTATGTCTTTTTCGAGATATATTAAGTTTTAATAATATATATATATTAACATTGCAAACATATAATAGTTAAAGTCAAGTCAACTTTATTTATAGAGCACATTTTAAACAGAACCTGTCATCAAAGTGCTTAACAACAACAACAATCAATGGGAGTAAAATTAAAGAGAAAAAAATAAAATACAATAATAAGAATAACTGAAGAATTAATAAAAAACATTTAAAATATAGGGTCAGGTCACAGAACAAAACAAAACAAAAAACCTTGATCAATTTACGCTAAGTGAAATGCATGCGAGAACAGATGTGTTTATAGCAGAGATTTGAAGTGAGGAAGGGAGGGGGCCTGCCTGATGTTTGGGGGCAGGTTGTTCCACAGTTTGGGGCCCATGACTGAAAAAGCCCAATCTCCTCTGAGCTTCAGTCTTGTTTTTGGAACAGCCAAAAGCAGCTGATCGAATGGTCTCAGGGCCCGAGAGGGAACGTATGGTTACAGTAGCTCAATGAGGTAAAGGGGTGCGAGGCCATTTAAGCATTTGAAGGTCAACAGAAGAATTTTCAAGACTATCCTCGTACAAACAGGGAGCCAGTGAAGGGAGGACAGGACTGGTGTAATATGTTCAGAACTACGAGTTCCGGTTAAAAGCCGAGCAGCAGCATTCTGGACGAGCTGAAGACGTGAAATGGAGGCCTGGCTGACCCCAGCACAGAGTGCATTGCAATAGTCCAATCGGGTCGTGACAAAGGCGTGGACTAGTTTGTCAAGGTCGGGTCTGGACAACACTGGCTTGAGCTTAGCTACCTGTTTTAGTTGGAAGAAGCTTTTTTTGCAGAACAGAGTTAAATTGTTTGTCAAACTTGAAGTCAGAGTCTAAAACCATCCCGAGATTTTTACCAGACTGCTTAAGATATGGCTGAAGAGAGTCCAGGTTGACAGGATCAGTGGCGGCAGTTGAGCTAGTGCTAAAGACAATGACTTCAGTCTTCTCATTGTTAAAACTTAAGAAATGTGAAGCCATCCGGGCCTTAATGTCATCCAGACATTTTAACAGCGGGTGAATGAAGCAAACACTTGCTGGTTTCACAGGCAGGTAGATCTGACAGTCATCAGTATAACAATGGAATGAAAGACCATGTTTCCTCAGGATGGACCCCAGTGGGAGCAAATAAAGTGAGAACAGAAGGGGTCCAAGAATCTAACCCTGTGGGATCTCGCAAGAAAGAAGTAATGAGGCAGATACATTATTACTAACCATGATACAAAAACTCCTGCCACTCAGGTATGAGCGGAACTATTCTAATGCAGCACCTGTGGCCCCAACCCACTGTTCCCCACTGTTCCAGCCGTGATACTGTGGTCAACAGTATCAAAAGCAGCAGTAAGGTCTAGGAGCACAAGTACCACCAATTGACCAGAATCATTCGATATCATAATATTGTTACAAACCCTCACTAATGCTGTTTCAGTGCTGTGGAGTTGCTTAAAACCAGACTGAAAAATCTCTAAGATTCTGTTCTCATTCAAAAACTTGTTTAATTGAATGAAAACTATTTTCTCCAAGATTTTGGACAGGAATGGAAGTTTTGAGATTGGTCTGAAATTTGAGCAAGTCGAAGGGTCAAGTCCAGGTTTCTTAATTAACGGATGAACTACTGCAAATTTGAAAACATCGGGAACCACACTTGTCACAATACTACTATTTACAATAGTAAGAACAGAGGGTCCAATTGTGGGTAGAACCTGTTTGAAAAACGACACAGGAATGGGGTCAGCGGGGGAACCGGAGGGTTTCATCTGACCAACGACTTTGTTTAGAAATGGGAGTGCAATGGGTTCAAACTGTTTGAAGACAGCTGAGCTAGGGACAAAGACAGAGGAGTCAGTTGTGGACTGGGGGATGGATGACCTAATCAACTCTACCTTATCAGCAAAGTATCTGGTAAAGTCGTTGCAGATGTCAACAGAGGCCTCCATGCTGGCAGACCGAGGCACGTTTAAAATGGAATTTACGGTATTAAAAAGAACACGGGGATTATGACTGTTTGAAGCAATGCTTTGGACGTATTTGTTCTTTTCAGATTTAATGATGCTCTGATAATCTTTCAAACACGTTTTTAACATAATAAAAGAAACCTGTAATTTGTCCTTTTTCCATTTACGCTCAGCTCTCCTGCATAGACGGTTGGCTGCACGAGTGGTCGCGTTCAACCAGGGGTGTGGTGCCCGCTTTGATCACCTGATTTTTAGCGGGGCCACAAGGTCTAAAATCTTAGAGCAGGTCGCATCATGCCTACTGAGCAGCTCCTGTGTACTAATACAGGCAGAGGTTTCAGGGACTGAGGCAGCATCAGTAATGAATGCAGAAGAAAAAAGAGCAGTGGTTGAAGAGTTAAATATCCGACAACTCTTGGCTGGAGCGGGGGATTTAGACTCATGAATAACAGAGGTTTCAAATTAAATTGGTTTGTGATCTGAAACAATAGCATCCCCAATTTCCAGATTAACCACAGATAAACTGTGAGACAGAACTAAATCAAGTGTATGGCCCTGTTGATGAGTTGGACCAACAACATTTTGCACAAGGTTGAAAGATTGCATCAGATTTAGAAACTCCTGCACCAAAGGTTTTTCAGGACAGCAAACATGTACATTAAAGTCACCAATAATCAAGACCCTGTCGTGATTGAGCAGTATTCCAGTCAGAAAGTCAGAAAATTCACTTATGGAGTTTTTGTTGTACGACGCTGGCCTGTAGATCACGCTACAGTGTTGGGTTGGAGCGGCCCAGCTCAAAATACAGCAGTTCAAAACTCTGAAAAGCTACAGCCTGTAGCTGTCTGCAGTTCCAGAGCTTTTTAAAAACTGTTAATAATCCACCACCCCTACCAGAAGTCCTTAGAGCATTAAATAAGGCACAATCCACCGGCAAAAGTTCAGAAAAAAACACTTAACTCACCAGGGACGAGCTAGGTCTCTGTAACAAACATGAAGTCCAATCCATTGGAGCAGAAAAAGTCATTTAAGATGAAAGTTTTATTTGCCAGAGACCTCACATTCAGCAGAACAATCTTAGTAGGACCAGTAGCTGAAGGAAAAGCTGAGCACGGATCACAGATCAGCTGTTTTAGATTTTTGGAGTTTGAACCGCACCTCCTAGGACCAGAGACGCCTCAGCTGTGTACGCGCCCGCGACGCGGGCCATGCTCAACTACAGGGATCAGGCAGAACCTAGCAGGATCAGCGAAGCACCCGGACAGGCGAATATCCAGCAGATGGTCAGCAGGAGATGATGCAGCAGACAGTCCGACGTTGGTTAAGTTCTACTGAAGACGACCAAAACCACCGCGGCTGTGTGCACGCCTGCTGCACATACCAGGCCCGGCCACCTGTAGCAAGCTGGAGTTGAACAGATCAGCGAAGCATCCGGATGGACAGTTTAACGTCTGATGGTCAGCAGCAGATGACAAAGCAGCAGAGAGCTTGATGCTGGCTTTAATCCTCACGAGACGGCCGACACGTCTTCCACGGCGCCTGGAGCTATGTTTTTGGGCGGGCAGAAACGCTGCGCGCTGCAGGTAAACTGGGACATCAACAAGCAGAGGGGGTGGGGGTCCTGAGCCCCGATCAAAGTGGTCGAACAAGGCGGGGTTTGCAGTAGATAACTGTAACTGTCTGAAAACAGACAGAGGTGAACAGCAAGCCAGCAGCACTGGCGCCATCTTCCCAGAAGAAGCAGAAGAAAACAGCATGTACATAAATAAAAGTAAAAAGGAAATGAAACTTGAAGCAATGTGTGCTTTGAGAACTACACTACCATTCAGTGCAGACAAAGGGAGTGTTTTCTTCTTTGCCACAGTAATTATCAACTTTACTTGTTTGACTACGAGCTGTGGGTATGAGATTATCAACACACTAATCCACTGCCACTCCTCATGCCCAGCAGTTTCAAAGTATGACAAAGTTAGGTCTTAAAGCCAATACCTTGTATTAAGGTAAGCCAAATTGCACACCTGCTATCTGTCAGTGATTACCTAATAAAAGTGTTGCAGGTGAAGGGCCCACACAGTCTCTAAACTGCAAATACTGCAACAAGTTATAGTTCCAGGTTTCACATTTTTCATTTCCGTACAATACTGTTTAATTTATGCTTAATATATTTTCAAAATGTTTCTATGCCAAAGAATGAGTACACAAATTTGTTCCACCTGATTGTAGGGGTAATGGTTGAGGCTTGAGAGGTCTGAGCACCTTTTAACAGGTGTTTATGCTAACCGTTCAGAGTTATGTAATAAATGGTGACCAACCTCAATCAAAACAATGTTGTGAGTCCTTGTAATAATTGTAATTCCCCTCACTCGAAGAAAAGACAAAAAAAATCTGGTAATTTAAATAAACAATTCTGTGTTTATTTTCAGCTTGTGAACAATAAACCATAGTGTGAAATGATGGCAAATATGAAATGTGAATGAATAACCAAGTAGTGTTATTTCAAAAGGTGAATGATGTAAATAGTCTGAAGACTTTGAGAAGAGGCATATTCAATTTGGACTAACATTTTAGCTCTAACATTAAAATTTAGGTAAACTTTATCTCTGATTTGTGAGCTAATTATAAATGTCTAAAGAATCCGAGTTGACACTGAGTTGTTCTCCTCATCAAAAGAAAGGCGTTGTCCTACCCGGGAGGTGTCCATCATCTCATCACCCATGGTGAATGTAGGTGAAAGCCGGTGGCTGGCTGTCCCAAGAAGTGATTTCCTCAGGACTGTGTTTCATTTGGCAAGACAGCACCTTTGCTCCAAGGGTGTCTGAGAAATTGACCAGGACTTTTCTCTATCCCTCAGCTGACTGATTTGGAGTCCCTCAGACTTCTGGGCTGGCTCAGAGCCAACTCTTTGCAGCTCACGTGTAACACCTCAGCCAGCTTCGGACAACTTCTTCCATCATGACTGCTTCTCCTCCTCAACCCTGAGACTGCTCTCAACCAACTCTCCTCAACAATTCTTCTGGTGTATTACCTGACACCAGGAGAGACCGTGCCCCCTGATCTTAACCAATCAGAGTGCTATAACAGTGGGTGTGAACCGACTGCATAAATTAATGTTTTAATTATACCCTTCCCTCTCAAAGTCTTTAAAGGAGGAACACAATAGCTTTTGTTGAAAATGGTGACACCTTGTTTTTACATAAACACCATTCCTTTAGCAAATGAAAGTTTGATTCCTGACACACATTGAAAACAGTGGGTTACTTCCTGGTGGTTATGACAACCTCAGTCCTTGTTGGTACGGCAAAGTTCACACTTTGTTATGGACTTCTGGTCAGATACTGAATATCATTAACACAGAGGGTTAATTATCATAGTCAGTAGGGAGTGGGTGGTCAAGATGTGGACATGAATTGTAGATTTAGCGGGGGGGGGGGGGGGGGGGGTTGTCTCTGAGGATGGTTTGTCCTTTTGAGGAACGTTGGTTGGACGCTACATCATGTACCACATGTGAAGCGAATGACAATAAAACCTACTTGAACTTGAACTGTGAAAAAGTACGTCACCTTAAAAAAAAAACCACAAAAATGAAAGAAAGTGTTATGCGTTGTCATTGTAGTTTCTATACAAAAACGAAAATTAGTATTTAACGCATCACATGTGAGATACACCCAAGTGGAGCAGTGGGCAGCTATGTAAGCAGCCGGGGAGCAGTTAGAGGTTAGGTGTCTTGCTCAGAGACATCACGACATGTGGGCATGGTGGGGAGTTAAAAATGCTGCTTTCTGGTCCCAAGTCGGCTTCCCTACCTCTACTCCACATCGGCCCCTTTAATAACTTTAATTCAACCTGACAATACCACAAATACTGTGACAAATAAGTTTCTAAAAGCTAGGGATGGGGCCGATCCGATCCAGTATCCGTATCGGCCTCCGATACCAGCAAAATTTACGTATCGGATTTCCAATCCACCTGCCGATATTTCCGATCCATGCATGTCTGTGGTTGCGCTGCATGTTGGCTTTAAACTATGGAATGGATTTCCTGAACGGCGGCGTGTCTCATGAACCCAGAGTAATAAGA
>NC_056506.1:23757855-23777692 GCF_014905685.2 Nematolebias whitei
CGCTGTGTGGAAGTATTTTACACTAAACACCACAAAACAAGACAGCAACGTGCAATGTCTGCAGAGCCATAGCGCCACATTAAACCGCGGTAAAGTTAGTTTTACGATGGACATTCGAGCTCCGTGGCTTCAGCGGGGCGCTGCTCTTTGCTCAACCCAAAACAAGCAACTCGACCCCGGCCATCCGCGTCCAATCTGCCCCGCTCAGTCTGCCCGTCTCCGAGGAGGGACAGACTGAGCGTGGCTGCCCCAAATCAGACTGCCTGCTTCGGATTGAACAAGAAGAAGACATCGCTGAAACCACGGAGCTCAAATGTTTACAGAGAAGTTGCTAAACTTCATCATAATTAATGACCAACCACTATCAGTTGTAGAAAATGAAGGATTTCACAGCTTGATACTTGCAGCCAAGATATAGTTTACCCTGCAGGAGATATTTATCAGTACAACAGTAGACAATCACAAAAAACATATGATTTGAAAATTATATTAAAAACAAAAACAGCTACATTATAAAGTGATGTAAAATACTAAAAACAGGAACATGTCTGTTGGTTTATGCCATGAACTTAGCAGCTGTTTGAAGCCATTTAACATTTTATTTTATTTAATTCATTTATTCATTCATTTAAATGAAACAAAATTTAAAAAAATCATCAAAAAGAAAATATTGAATGAATAGAGTGCAGAAAGAAGACAAATAATTCTTATATCTGCCCCTTATAAAATATAAAACAACTTTAAACAATCACTTAAATTAATCACTTTAATATCCACTTTAAAGCTAGGAATAAAAAGAAACATGTTTTGTGTTAGCAGAATTTAATTCTAACTTTAAAACTTATCCAACATTAATAAAACTTACCTCAAGTTGCCTTTTTGGACATGCATGCATTATTTGTACAAACTGTACTTGAGAGCAGATTATTACAGCCTCATATAAAATCAATGATGATCATGATATCGGAACTGGATCGGTATCGTCCGATACTCAGATCTAGGTATCGGGATCGGATCGGAAGTAAAAAAAGTGGATCGGGGCATCCCTACTAAAAGCTCAGTAACATAGCAAATTATAAAAAAATATTTACAGAGATGTTGAGTGAAAAATAACTTTTTAACAATTTTACAAAATGGCCAAATAATAATAAAAAAAAAATACAAAGGCCTTTCTTTTCAGCAGACAGTGAATGGGCTTTTCTTTTTTTATAAAAGCTCTTGATTTCTTTTATCATGAAAGTTAAATCTTTGTGTTGTAGTTCATTTGATAGCTTAAGCCTTTTTTAGTCAAACATTCATGTGTGTGAGGGTAATAAATAAGATTCATCCATCCATTCACCCAACCATTTTCTTTACCCAGTGTTCCTGTTCAGGATCATGAGGCGCTAATTACTATGTCTAGCGGTCATTGGACGAGAGGTGGGTGACAACCCTGACAGGTCCACAGTTCAGCCCCAGACCACAGAAAGACAAACAAGACAATTTAAACATTGACTTAGAGGGGTTCTGAAAGAGGGATGGGCGTTTAGAGCTGGTCACGTTTCATTCTGTTGTTTTCCAGTTTAGACATAAGCAGGCACATGGTTTTTAAACAATTGTATAGTTTATAGAGAGGGACTATAGTTAGAAGTGTCACAAGAAGATGTTACCTGAAATATTTTCTGCTTATTAAAGCCATTTGTTATGAAGATTTATGTACACTTTTTATGACAAAAAAACCTAGCTTTTATATCAAAACAAATTAATAGAATCATACCATTTTAATATTTTGTAAGTGAATGAAGTTCAGTTCAAATCGTGAACAGTTTGACACACCTGCTATCAAACAAAATGGAAAAGCCAAGAGTAATAATTTCCTTGTCACACCTATTGTCTCTTCTTTGTATGCATTTACACACCGACCCATAGACACTTGGTGAGAAATGGATTTCTGCAGCTCATTAGCAGGAACATCTTGTGTACATTAGCTTATTTGATAACCACTGCATGCTGAGCTTCTCCTGCCTTCCACCATCATTGAGACTGCAAATGTAAAAGGTGTGTGTGTGTGTGTGTGCAGGCAGAACATGTAAGTTTATTCACAATGCTTTACATGTTTTGTTGAAAGTTAGCAGACACCGAGCAAGCAGTGGCAGAAAAAAAAAAAAAAAAAAGAGCACAGAATAAGGAAATGACAAAGGTGTAGTATGCACACGTTTGCCCAGGATCCTTTGAAGCAGCTTTGCATCAGGACAAAGCTGTGTAATAAAAGTCAGATCACATATTCACTTTGGCTGCAGCGAAAAAAACTCTGGCAGCTAAAATACCCGGGGGACAACTAATAATGTTCTTCCATCAAACATGTTGGGGCCGTTTGTTGCCAGGTGTGTGTGCAGCAACACAGTGAGTGAGAAAAAGAAACTGAGATGTAGAAACATTTAAAACACACATACATGCACACACTCATCAGCCCAGGCGCACACACCTTTCTTCACTCTGTTTTTATAGACTGGTCGCTTACAAGACACCAAATGTCACTGCTGTTGTTAATCCCTTACCGCATGCCTAATGAGACCATACTTCACACAGTTGCCTTTGAGGGCCTCTTTGCATGTGTGTGTTTGTGTGTGTGTGTGGGTGGGGGGGGGGGGGGGGGGGGTGCATGTGTGCTCAGTATTTAGGATATATATTAACATGTCTATGACTCGCTTGCACATGTGTGTCTGTGTGTGTCACCTTTAACCTTGTCTTCACCCTCATCTCATTCCATCTCATTAAAAATGTATATCTTATCACACAACCTTCATGCAAACGCCTTCCTTCATACATTTGCATTCAGTAAATTCTAGCAAGCGACAAGGACAGGGCTGTGTAGCGACTGACATATTACTGAATGAGGCCTATTACTTGATGAGGAGGGACGGCAAAGAAAAAAATGCATTTTTTTTGACAGAGTAAAAATGCTTTTGGGAAGACAGGTTATAGCTTTTTTGCCATGCAAGTCTTATTGAAGTCTTACCTTTTTCAGTTCATCCCTTTGTGATATATTCTGTGTCTTTATGTACAATAAGTCCTGATTGAATCTGATCTAATGAGAATGATGTGTTCCAGTAATAAAACAACTGTGGCCTCTTGTAAAACACCAAGCATCCATAGCATTAATTATTGACAGGGCTGGGGTACCACTGGAGGGCTTTACAAGGGGAGAAAACATTACTCTGACCACCAGCATAATTAATCAACACTGGAAGCTGGATTGCATTTAAACAGAATTACCGTAAATGTCCAAAGCATGAGATGTTTTTGAGTGCCTTACCAGAGCAACAATCATACGTATAATCTAAGTAGTTTTATATAAAAATATGACAGTTTGTCAGAATCAGGTTTATTGTCATTGCACAGAAGCACAACAAAATTACATTTCACTACAGCCCATACGAAGAAACACAAACAAACAAACAACAGACAGGGTAGACGGGGTGTCTGAGGCCACAGCCTCACTGAGGGGCCATCCTTTTTTGTTAGACAAGAAAAAGGGGAAGACGAGGGAGAGGAGGTAAAAAAAAATCATATCTCACTCTGTGTCCCTAAATGGACACAGAGAGAGGCTACAAAAAAACCCAGCATAAAAAAGCAGCATGCCAACATAAAGACATGCATGTGGAGTGGGTGAGGGTGCAGGATGCCAGCACAGGCCGCCCAAATAAGGGTGCATTCACACCAGCCCTGTTGTCCCGAAATCTAGCCCGTTTGCCTAGGAAGTCCGGTTCATTTGGGGAGGTGTGAACTCGCCATCGAACTCTGTCACGGAACAAAAAGGCGAACTCTGGCCCCGGCTAAAACCTAGGTCTCGGTCCGGTAGAAGAAAACTCGAGCGCAGTTTGAGTACAGTGTGAATGTAATCAGACCGGGCACTGCTCCACAAGCAGGAAGAGGAGTACAACGCAAGGCAAACACGCATTTCTCTTACCTCATATGGAGCTGTCAGCTGCCTTGTGTGAAAAACAACATTCTCCATGGTCTTCTGCCTCATCTTCCGCTCATGCTGAGTCCATTTTTGAAAAAAAATGACAAAACAGAACTCCTAAAACTGTTAAAATTTGACACCACTCAGTTTTAGTTTTTATTTCCAGAAGAAGAAGAAGAAATGTCTTCAGAGGTTTTTGTGTCGTTTCTTTCAGTAGTTCTTGGTGCAGCGCCACCACAGGCGAGTGGGGGAACATGTTGGTTCAACAGGTTGGCTCGACTGCACAGTGCAGTGTGAATGCAAACGCAACAGCTCAAATGTAAACAAAATGTCATGAATATTGGTCCCCAACCAAACCGAGTCTACCGGACTATCAGGTGTGAAAACAACCCAAGTGACACAGCCACTGGTGCTTTCACATCTACCTAGATTGCTGCACTGGGGGTGAGCGTTGAGGGGGGTGGGGGGTGGGGGTGAGGGAGGCCGCGAAGATGGTGAATTTGAAGGGAAGTTGTTTACTTGTCCACTGCAGACTGAGATTGACAATAAATTTGAACCTTTATCTATTGTGATTCTGGCTATGCACTGGAAGCACCAATAGCCACATCTTAGAAGGTGCAGTTAAAGACAATTAGACTTTTTGAAGTTCAAAATATGTTTTCTTTTTCATCCAAGGAGTTTTTTTTTTTTCAATTTACAATAAGAGAGCAGAGCTCCGAGCTTCTAAACTGAGCTGATTCATTTTGTGAACTGTAGAACTCACAGAATAACTACTGTGCGGCCCATCCCTCCATAAGGTCATTAAGATTTTCTTTTGTTATTCGGATTCGTTTGCAAGATATTTCGGTCTTGTGGATGAAGGTGTTAATAGGTGTTGTAGATGTTCTGGAAAGTTGAAACTTGAGATTAACTCTTCTGTTTAATGTTGGTCTTGGTCATACTCCTTACTCAAACCATGACCTTGCCCCTTCTGTTCAGATATCACCAAATATCTGAAGTGCTTCTTTTAAGTGGATATTCTTATTATTTTTAATGTTTACTTTGATACAATGGATCAGTTTATGTTGTAATGAGCTATATGTCCAGTGTGTTGACTCGAAGCATCCCCTCTTTCTAGGAATCTGTTCAATGAGAAAAAAGCAAATTTAATTAGAACAACATTGCTTAGTTTCTGAAGCTTTCAAGAAGGAACTTTTTTGTAATAACTGTTCAATGACAACTCTAAGTTGTACCAAAGCATGATGAGTGTGAATGGTTTGTTTTGTTTGTCTTTATGTGGCCCTGTGACCTGTCCAGAGTGTACCTCACCTCTTGTACAATGACTGATGGATATGGGCACCAGTGGCACCAGCAACTTGAAAAGGAAGATGAGGGTAAAAGACAATGGATGTATATTAATAATTGTATGGCCCTACAGTTAGTGTTACCTAACCTTAATCCTAACACAAATTAAAAAAAATATGTTTGTAGCATTTTTTATTAACCTGTTATTTATGAAAAAGTAGCTTTTTTTAATGCTCATTGCAAAGCATCCATGCATTTTAAATTTTAAGATGAGGCTTCTGGTACAGAAGGTAGCCATGTTGATATAAAATTGTGGCTGTTCAGAAGGAATGTGAAAGCTTTGTTGGCTTGATGACTTTGCTTTTGCATTTTGATTGATTGTGTCATAATTTGTGTGACCTGCTACAAGTCCTGGGGCTCCACTTAGACAATAAAATGCCCTCAAGAAAGGGCAGAGATGTCTTTTTCTACTGAGGAGGCTCAGGTCTTTTAACATCTGCAGGACCCTGCTGCAGATGTTTTATCACTCGGTGGTCTCCAGCATCTTCTTCTACGCTGTGGTGTGATGGGGCAGCAGGTTGAAGACAGCTGATGCCAACAGACTTGATAAACTCATCAAGAGAGCTGGCTCAGTTCTGGAAGTGGACCTGCAGTCTCTGACAGAGGTGTCTGAGCAGAGGATGCTGAGGAAACTGCTCCAGATCCTGATCAAGACGTCACACTCCCTGCATGACACAATGGACTCTTACCACAGCACCTCCAGTCTTAGACTGAGACCACCGAGGTGCTCCACAGAACAACACAGGAAGTCCTTCCTCCCTGTGGCTATCAAACTTTTCAACTCCTCTCCCTTTCTACACAGGATAATACAATTAATCCTGTACTACAATAAACTCTTTAATGTTTCTGTCTACACCTGAACTGTTTTGAAGCTTAATTGTTGTTAATGTTTTATACCTCTCTTTCTTTTTTCAGTATTCTCTGTTATTTTTTATATTCTCTGTTATTTTTATATGTTGTGTGATTACTTGTATGATGTTCCTTTGTACTGAAACTTTGGCACAACAATTTCCTGCGGGATCAAAAAAGTTCTATCTTATCTTATTTTAACAGTTGTATAATGGGATACACTGGCTATTGAACATTTAGTGAAAAAGATTGGCAGCAATCAAATATGGAATTTTAAATATATAATGTGTGGAAAAAAATGCAAACTTAAGTACTGTACATCTTACCATTTGATTTTCTATGAAAGAAACAGGAGACATATTAGATCATCAATTTAACTATTATTGTAGATCATAGTCTTTCATCTTCTTTTACCATGGAATAATTTTGACAAAGGCATTAAACTGATCAATATGCACCTAATTAAAATCCCCTTCTCACTGGGTGACGACCTCATATGAGATGAAAAAATGTCAGATAGACATTTGAAAGACTTGGCAAGGTCTTCTGTCATGCTATCTGAAATGATGTTCATTTCCCATCATGCATACTAGAGTGTGAAAGGTTCACAAGAGAGTTTAGCACACACAAAACCTTTGTAGCGATGTCATGATTGTTTGTAGGCAAGTCATGGTGGTGGCAGTGTACTGGGGTCCTGAGTGACGCGTGGGATAGCTAGGTAGCAGCTTGAAGCCTGCTCGTACCAGCATTTTTTGACTGTTGATAATTTGAAGCAGGACTGGTCATGCTAATCCCATGCCTAGGCTGCAAAGTCCATAACAAGGTCATGGAAACAACTTTGTGCAGTTGTGATACCTGTGGTTGTAGCGTTGAGATGGCATGCAGTGATCTAGTGCATAGCTGCATGCTGATGCAGTTCAATAAAGTCGTGCCAGGTCTCGCAAGAGCAAAGCAGCCTTATAGTCATCTTCATACTGAAAACAATTGCTGAAGAAAATGTGTTGACATCATCTAAAAGGTTGTGTAGATCATGGAAAGCATAGCAGGGACATCGTCCAGTTGAAGAAACATAATGTTGATGAGCGTGCATCAGGATATAATGTTGATGATTCAGCAGTCCAAAACTGGTAAGATGTTGTAACACAGACAAGCAAACATAAAGGTGCTGGTCATAAAATTAGAATATCATGAAAACATGTATTTATTTCAGTAATTCCATTCAAAAAATGAAACTTGTATATTATATTCATACAATACACAGAGATATATTTCTAATGCATATTTCTTTTAATGCTGATGACTACAACTGACAACTAATGAAAACCCCAAATTCAGTATCTCAGAAAATTTGAATATTGTGAAAAAGTTCAATATTGAGGACACCTGGTGCCACACTCTAATCAGCTAATTAACTCAAAACACCTGCAACGGCCTTTAAATGGTCTCTCAGTCTAGTTCTGTAGGCTACACAATCAAGACTGTTGACTTGACATTTGTCCAAAAGATGACCATTGACACCTTGCACAAGGCAAGACACAGAGCTCAGCATCCAAACACATTAATAGAGAGGTGAAGGGAGAGAAACAATGTGGTAGAAAAAAGTGTACAAGCATTAGGGATAATCACACCCTGGAGAGTATGGTGAAACAAAACCCATTACAAAATGTTGGGGAGATTCATATAGAGTGGACTGCCGCTGGAGTCACTGCTTCAAGAACCACTAGGCACAGATGTATGCAAGACAAGGGCTTCAGCTGTCGCATTCCTTGTGTCAAGCCACTCTTGAATAAGAGACAGCGTCAGAAGCGTCTCGCCTTAGACTGCTGCTGAGTGATCAAAAGTTATGTCCTCTGTTGAAAGTAAATTTTTGCTCAGAGTGGTGTCACTCTGAGCAGCAGGACCACACTTTCCACAGAACAACTGTGTCAACTCTTGAAACTGTGCCTGCAGTCAACCTACTTCACATATGGGGAGCAATATTATAGGCAGAAACATGGGTGTGCCATGGGGTCTCCAGTTTCTCCTATTGTTGTCAACCTGTACATGGAGGAGGTAGAAAAGAGAGCCTTGACGTCCTTTTCAGGGACACCACCAAGTCATTGGTTCAGGTATGTTGACGACACCTGGGTTAAAATTAAATCTCAGGAAGTCCAACATTTTACTGACCACATCAACTCTGTGGATAAATACATCAAGTTCACACGAGAAGATGAAAAAAATGGCAAGTTGGCTTTCTTGGACTGTGAGGTCTCAGTCTCTGATAGAGGACATTTGCAAACTGAGGTGTACCGCAAACCCACCCACACAGACCAGTATTTGCAGTTTGACTCCCATCACCCTTTGGAGCACAAGTTAGGAGTCATCAGGACTCTGTATCACAGAGCAGACAGCGTCCCCACTAGCTCAGGAGCCAGGCAGAAGGAGAAATCCCACACAAGACAGGCTCTAGAACAATGTGGATATCCTAACTGGGCCTTCCTGAAAGCAGAGAAGAAACCCAAACAGGACTCCAGTCAGCCAACAGGTGAAAAGGAGGAACCCAGACCCAGACCAGTGGTCATTCCATATGTTGAGGCAGTATCAGAGAAACTGAGACGTTTATTTTCTAAACATAACGTCCCAGTGGCTTTTAAACCCCAAAATACATTACGGCAAAGACTGGTTCATCCCAAAGATCCAGTCCCCCGGCACAAACAGAGTAATGTTGTGTATGCTGTTCAGTGTCAGGAGGGCTGTGATCAGTCTTACATCGGGGAAACAAAACAGCCACTGGCCAAAAGGATGGCCCAGCACAGAAGATCAACATCATCAGGCCAGGACTCTGCGGTCTACACTCATCTCCAGGCCAGCGGTCACTCTTTCAGGGATGAAGATGTGCACATCCTGGATGGAGAGGAACGATGGTTTGAGAGAGGAGTAAAGGAGGCCATCTTTGTGAAAAGAAATCATCCATCATTAAACAGGGGTGGAGGCCTACGTGTTCAATTGTCCCCCTCTTACAATGCTGTGATTGCTAGTATCACTCAGCCCTCTGTGAACAGTAAACAGCCATCAGTGTGCTAATGATCCATTGTTAGGCTGATGGTCCTTCTTGAGCATGTGAGCAGCTGGTTTTGGTTGTCAGCAGCAAAACTGGTTGATCCACTCTGAGAAGGTGCTATTTAAGAGACTGAGCTGAAAACAGCACCTCAGACTGAAGAAGTCTCTCGGACGAGAGACAAAACGTTTCTACATTTTTTGTTGTTTTGCTTTGTTTTTTTTGTTTTTTAATGTCCAGAGGACCAGATTTAACTTTTTTAGATTTTTCTACCTGGATTATTGAGCATGCATCAGGCTACCAGTATCTGGTTTAAGAACCATGGTATCCCTGTTCTTAATTGGCCAGCAAACTCGCCTGACCTTAACCACATAGAAAATCTATGGGGTATTGTGAAAAGGAAGATGTTATGTGCCAGACCCAACAATTCAGAAGAGCTGAAGGCCTCTATTGGAGCAACCTGGTCTCTCATAACACCTGAGCAGCTCCACAGATTGATCGATTCCATGTCACGCCGCATCGCTGCAGTAATCCAGGCAAAAGGAGCAACAACTAAGTATTGATGCTGTACATGCTCGTACTTTTCATGTTCCTATTTTCAGTTGGCCAACATTTCTAAAAATCCTTTTTTTATTGGTCTTAAATAATATTCTAATTTTCTGAGATACTGAATTTGGGGTTTTCATTGTCAGTTATAATCATCATCATTAAAATAAATAAATATTTGAAATATATCAGTCTGTGTGTAATGAATTAATATAATATACAACTTTCACTTTTTTAATGGAATGACTAAAATAAATCAACTTTTACGTGATATTCTAATTTTATGACCAGCACCTATACATTCACAAATGTGAGACAAACGGCAGCAGCAATGTCATAATGCGAGGCAAAGCATGGGATTTGCCTTGGTGTACGTGAGTGTGACCTTGTTTGTGGGTTTTACTTAGTATGTGAAGATCCTGAACCAAGACAATGGCCTCTTCCAATTGGAACTAACTTCACCTTGTATCTTTTGACCCAGGTTAGTGACAATAGATTGGACGGGAAATCCAATCGCAGGCTGAGAGAACAGAGAGCAGAAAAGGGGGATGGAGAGGTAGTAAACAAATGTCCTTCTCTTCTTAAGGTTTATGTATATGAGCATTTAGATTACCGTTGCACACAAATCTAAAGACAAATGTCCATTTTAATGTTTGTTCCACAAATAAATGCATGTAATTAATTTTTTGATGGAATGTGTTGTGCCAAAGGTGTGTGTATGTGTGTTTGTGTGGCAGATGACCTGGCCCATTTTAATCTGTTGGAGAGAGAAGATGTGGTGAAAACCATTATCATTGTCTACCTTTCACTGATAACAGCCCGCTAATCTGTTTGCTGGAGGTATTGAACAAATGCATTTGTGCCTTGAACAGACAGGGAGAGAGTAGAAAGAAGGGATGAATGAGGAGATGGAAGCGGGCGGGTGCGTGTATTTGTGTGTGAACACGGATGGGGGTTTTCAGAGAAAAGCTGATGAAAAATGAGAGGATGAGGAGGTTGTGAAAACTTCCCCAACAACAGCGGCCTTCTTGTGACAGCAGGGAAAAATGAGGGAAGCGAATGAGCTGGAGGTAAAGACAGTGTGAGGAGACAGGGAAAATAAATTGGAGTAACAAACTGATAAAACAAAACAAGACATGGAACAACTAAAGAGAGTGCAAGGAAATCAACAATTGACTGTTTTGTGGTAAGGAATGAAAAAAACAGATGTAATGGAATTGGCGAGAACATTTCGAGTTTGATGGGGAGAATAAAACAAGGAAGCAAAAAGTTAAAAGCTAAATGTTCCACATTTTTAAACAATTACTGATTAGCACAAAAAAAAAAAAAAAAAAAGAAACTGTCCAGATGACCTGACTGAAAAATGTTGGATTGTATACCTGGATTATTGAGCATGGACTTTGTTAATTACTGATTAGCTTTTTAAAGATTTAGAATTCCTGAGGTTGCAGGTTCAAACCCAGGTTGTGTCAGGAAGGGTGTCCAGTGTAAAACAATTGCCAAATCTTTTATGCAAGTTCACTTGCTGAGGCAAGCCCTGCAGAAGGAAGCAGCTGACAGAAACTACTACTTTTTAAAGTTTTGGAATGAAATCTGTGTCTCAGCAAAAACAAACAAACCAAAAAAAAAAGTTTAGGAACCACTGATCCAGCACAGGTAAATACGGATATTCACTTAATTGAGTGAGTAAACAATGAAATTGGATTGGATGTTTTTTGTCTGCTGGACCCATTTCTGGCGGGCAGTCAGGGAGGTAGCTGCTGTGGTCCTTATTATCATCAAGCTGCTGACTGGACCTGCTAACAAGACCTGCTAACGCTGCTAACAACACCACACTGCTAATCGAACCTCACTGTTAACAGTATCATGCTGCTAACTGGACCATGTTGCTAAGATTACCTCACTGTCATCAGAACCACTCTGTCAATAGGACCATGCTGCTGTAGATTTATTTCTGTTTCACTTTTGGCGCCTTGTTTCAGTATTTTTGTTGCATGCTTTGAATAAATCCTAGTTTACGTTAGTTTAGTTTATGTTAGTGCTCGCATTAAGCGTGTAAATTATATTCAAACCAAACCTATGAGAATTGTGCTGCTGTTGTTCAGTGTATTGTTTTGCGCTATTAGTGACTGGCATATACAGTATCTTAGATCTTTTAGCGTACTGTTGGGCGTTTGTTTAGCATTTATCTTTATATCTTAGATCAGCAGTGTCAAACTCACTTACAAAATGGGGCCAAGATTAAAACCTTTTTCAAATCAAGGGCCAGTTTCAGAATCTACATTAACTCAAGTTAGATATCCAATATCTTTTCTTGGTTGCAGGTTCATCAAAAAAGAGTTTGATTGGTCACATTTGACGTTCTCTGTTGCACTTTCGACATCATAATCAAAGATTACTGAAAAAAATCAAGTGAAAAACGGACCATGTGTACACAATTTCATTTAAATTTTCATTTCATCCAATTTCATTCCACCTCATGTACCACATGCCATGTGAATGACAATAAGTATCCTTGAATCCTTGAATCTTGAATCCTTAAAAATACCTGATTATGAAAATAGGTGATAGCTGAAGCCCTGATATCCTCACCATGCTCAGGCTTTTTTTTTTTTTTTGTCCGAGCAGTGACTGGAAGCTGGTTGGAGGTGTGGTTTGGTTTTCTGAAAACCCTCAGGCTAGCAGTTAACCTCAGCTTAAACACCCTCTCCAGTGAAATGCTGAAGATTGTAGAGGTGTAAAAGGAGAGAATTAGTGGGATGGGCAGAGGTTATAGCTCCCTGAGCAGCATGACAAACACACAGATGCAGATAGTTGTGTTTTTTGTGCCTTTTTTAAAATTATTTTCATATATATTACCATGATCCTTATTACACAATATTCTTGACCTTAATTTTCATTCATTTGGTTTCCTCTTTTGTGTTTCCCTGACACTTTTTCCTTCTCTTATGTCATCTCTTCACCTCAATATATCTCCTCTCTCTCTGCTCTGTTGAGGCCCCAGGGCACCATCCAACTACACCAGGTAACCCTTGTATAAGATTTCCAATTGCAATTTTTGCTGGATTATGGCATGGGGTGACAAGGGAACATTTCCTCAATGATTATATATTTGATTCAATCACATGATTATAGGAGCAGTGTGAGTGTTTAGATGGAGACGGTGATGACACTGAGAGAGGACAGAGACCTTCACCTTACCCAGAGGACAATAGACATCTGAGTGCTAATTCTATCTATGTGCACAGATGGCTGTGGACATGCAAATATGCATACAGTATATATTTATATGCCAATCAGTCATGCCATTATAACAACAGACAGATAAAGGAAATAATTCTGCCGATATTGTTAGGACACTTGGAGTCTCACATGGACACAGATGTTATTTTGACACAGATGTTATTTTGACACAGATGTTATTTTGACACTTGTGACCTGCCTAAACATTTCTTGAGACTTCTACATGGCAACAGCAATCCCCTTAGTGTAGCAGGGGAGATGTGCATCAATGTGTGCTCCTTTCCCTAAAATGCATACACACATAGCCCCCTTTATCATTCTGCCCTGAGGTTACAGGCTGTAGACATGGGTATTGGTTTTTAGTTAAATGTCAGTGGAGGTGAAAGTACTGCCCAAAGGCAAGTGTGTGTGCATGCATGTGTGCACAGCTGTCTTGCGATCATTGTCATGTTCTCAGTCATTCTCTGTTTTCTTGCCTGTTTTTCCAACCAGGTTTTGTCCTTTTAGCCTCCTTTGCCTTTAGGTTCCCTTCTGTATCATCTGAGCGGTATCTCTCATCACTGATTTTGTCCAAGTAATCTGTACCCCCAACAGGAATGACTTGTAGCTTACGATTTTATAGCGTTTCGTCATAATATAGTCCCAAATAAGTTTCACAAATCCGATCTCAAAACATGTTTATTTATGTGATACTGTGTTTGGACTGCACATTAATTCATGTGAGTTAAATTGGACACTTAATTTGAAAAATATGCATTTTTACAAACGTTGATATTTATAATTTAGAGGTGATGACCAAAATATCAAGCTGAATTTTGTTTGTTTGGTTAAGGCCCACAATATGTAATTTTAATGAAAGTTTAAATTTGATTTTAACTAAGAAATTAACTAAATGTTGTAAGAAGATTTGCTTTATTTTGGCTGCATGGTGGTCAGTAATAGCAATAACAAAAGGCTCAAAATTACTTAGGCACACTTACAAATATGTCCTGAGCTATATTTTTATGTTGACAGACAATGTTACAAACAAATAACTACCAAAAAAAAAAGACTAATAATTGAATCATTTAAAAATAATTAGCAACACAATTAAAATAATTGGCTCTTATGTCTGTATTGCTTAATAGATATCTCCTGTGATGACTTGACATAGGTGGGGACTTTGGTTAGAACCCATAGATAATAAATGAAAGATAAGTTTGTAATTCAGAAAGGCAAAATGTGATTGTTATGTAGTCTGACAAAGTTGATGCTGCAATGCATGGGTAAAACAAACAAACAAACAAAAAAAATCATTCAGACTGATGAATAGCAGAACAGATATTGAGTGTGGACAGGTCTTATAGGAAACTCACCCCACTGAGTTGAACAAAGACAGAAGTTGCACAAATTAAATCAGGAAGACAAATTATCATATGTTTTCTCATTTTTATATGTTTGATCCTGTTCAGGGTTGGAGAAAACTGGTACCTATCACCTGTGGTCAGTGGGCCAAAGGCGTGTTACACTGTCTATGCTTTTGTTAGCTATGTACAATTTTAATTTTTGTTTATAGCTTTTCAAAACCCTGCACCCAAAATACTTTGTCCATCCTAAGCTGTGACCATCTTAGCCTTTTCTTTGGTAGATATAAACCATATAAGCAAGGCAGAGTTATTTGACTTACTTCATGTCATCATCTGTTTGTTCCCATCAGTTCAGATTTGACAGCTGTGTCATGCCAAAACTCTGCATGAAAATTGTTTCACAACGTTGGCATTTGGTCCACAGTGAATATTGTATGTGCTTGCACAAGTGTGTGTTTGTGAATGAGCTGTTCAAACTTAATGTGTCAGTCAGTCAGCCATTTCACTGGTATTCAGAGACCCAAAGCCAGAGGGGTCAAACCCCCCCCCCCCCCCACACACACACACACACCCACACACGCAAACTGGTGGTCAGAAAAGATATCCTAAAGGGTTGTTTTCATCCCAACAGGGTACATACTTTTCTGTCCACCAATCTGATCACACGGACCACTAAACCCCAACACTGCCCCAAACTATGTGTGTTTATTGCATGAGTGCTAACTGACAGCTGTCATGAAGCCTGAGAAGCAGCCAACCAAATGCACTGTGTGTGTGTGTGTGTGTGTGTGTCCGTTTGTGGCAATGCATTTAACTATACAATGGATGAAATGTGTGTGTATGTGAGACAGAGGAAAAGGTCAATGTCTGCAAGCTGTCTGACTGTTAGCTTCAATGGACTGATGTCAAATGCCTACAGAAGGATGGTTACTGCAGCAGATGGTAGTTGTTAACTGGGTTTGTACATGCACATGTTCACACCTGCTGCTTTTTTAATACAGACATACATACAGACAGCAAAGGTTAAACTACTGGGTCCCCAAAATACAAGCAAATTATCTTTGAGAATCTTAAAACTGTCTAACATAAATATTAAGAACTTGGACACAACTGAATAATAATAATAACAATAATAATAATAATAATAATAATAATGGGGTGGCATGGTGGCACAGTTGGTAGAGCTGCCTTCTTTCAGCTAGAAGGTCATCGGAATGAATCCCGGCCGGGAGGTCATTCTGGGTGGAGTTTGCATGTTCTCTCTGTGCATGTGTGGGTTTTCTCTGGGTACTCCGGTTTCCTCCCACAGACCAAAAAACATGCATGTTAGGCTGATTGGTAATTCTAAATTGTCCCTAGGTGTGAGCGAGAGAGTGAATGTTTGTCTTGTTTGTCTCTATGTGGCCCTGCGATGGACTTGCGACCCGTCCAGGGTGTACCCGGCCCCTCGCACAGTGATTGCCGGACATGGGCACCGGCAACCCCCGTGACCCAAAATGGAAGAAGCGTGTAAATGATAATGAATAGATTTAAAATCAGGCCCGGCATGGCTGCGAGAGGGTCTGGAGGTGTCCCAGTGGGCCAGTCTGATGTGTGGGCTGCAGGGCCAGTGCTCCCTGTTTTTTTTATTTATTTATTTTTTGCATTTTTTATTAACAACATATAAACACAGAACACCGCTGCTGCTGGGCTGCCAGCACTTGTTTTTTTTTTTTTTGTGACCTGTCAATCAATCCAGTAGGTGTGTCAGCAAATGACCAATCAGCGACCTCAATTTGTTCCAAAGGTAAAAGCCCCTTGTCTGCGGAGCTGCTCTGCAGCCGGTTAGGGTGTATGCTTGAGTATGACATCTCAACCGTCTGCGGACAGTGCCCGCAGTACACCCAAGTCTGTGGGATCCTTAAGATCACTGACATACACCTAGATGTCAACACCAGTATTTAGGTGACTAGACCAAAAAGGCACATACAAATACATAGGAATCAATGAGGTTGATAGAATCTAACACTCAGCAATGAAAAAACAATCAGGACCGAGCACTACAGAATAGTGCAAATGATAATGCAAAGGGATACTAATGCTACCAACATATTTGAAGCTATTAACACTTTAGCTAAACATGTAGTGACATATAGTGTCAACATCATCAAATGAAACCTAAATGGCATCAATAGACTAAACATTGAGACAAGAAAGATGCTAACAATGCCAAAGATGCCCCACCCAAAAGCAGATGATGACAGACTCTATTTACCGTACCAAGAACCAAAAGAAGAAGAGGCATGGCCCAATCGGAACTGACCTTTGAAACTACAACCATTATATTGGACACATACCTAACAACTACAGATTATCCACTCCTCCAAATGAAACACTAACAAGAAGGATGACCCTAAATTTTCTGCTTTTGAATACAGACAAGACTGAGGTTTTAGTTTTTGGACCTGAGCATCTCAGGAATGAATTTCTCAGTCTTTCACCCTCCTTGGACGGCATTAATCTGGCCTCCAGCTCTAATGTTAAAAATCTTGGTGTTATTTTTGATCAGGACATGTCTTTTATCCCTCACATTAAGAATGTTACTAGAACCACCTTCTTCCACCTGTGTAATATCACTAAAATGAGAAACATCTTATCTAAAAATTATGCAGAAAAACTGGTTCATGCATTTGTCACGTCTAGACTGGACAATTGCAATGGTTTATTATCTGGGTGTCCAAATACTTCTTTAAAATGTCTTCAGTTAATCCAAAATGCTGCTGCCAGAGTCTTAACTGGAGTTATTAGGAGAGATCATATCTCTCGAGGCGAGAACTTCCTTTAGACTTTTCAACATGTCATGTGTGGTTATCAGTGTTCAATGGAAATAGTTTTAATATATCATAAATGGGAGAAGTAGGAGTACTGACCCACTGATCTTAAATATTTTCTCTGAGTGGGCGGGGCTTTAATGATGTAATTAATGTACCACAGCAATGTGTCCAGCAGTGCTCCCTTATGATGCTCAAAAAATCTGGTGTAAATCGGATCATGTATCAGTGAGCCATAGTTGACGGAATAATGTAGGGGGCGCACTGGAGTCCAATGTTGATATAATCCTTTTGGCTTTTTTAGAGGTTAACAAAGGTCAGTTATATCCACTTTGAAGCAAATCAGATTAGTCGTGTTTGATTTAGAGCCAACCGTATGAAAACAGCGGCTGATTGGAATTCGCCATTCAGCCACGCCCACATGCTTGAGCCACCAGCCAGTGTTGAGAGATGGATTTTGCCTCATGTCAATAAACACAGATTTAAAGCTGTATGAATCTTAGAGTAAAAGGAAGAGAACCAGTAAGAAAACAGGTGATTTCCTTTTGAAAGGGGGTGGGGCTAAGGTGACATCACATGAAACAACACCAATGTGTCCAGAACTGCTGACTCATGATGCACAAAAAAAATCTAGTGCAGATCGGATCATGCATCAGGGAGCTATAGCGGAAAGTGTAATCTAGGGAGCGCACTTGAGTCAAATGTTGATGTAATCCTATTGGCTTCTTTAGAGGTTAAGAAAGGTAATTTAAATCCACTTTGAAGCAAATCTGATGATCTTTTTGTGATTTAGAGCCAACCGTATGCAAACGGTGAGGGATTTGAATTCACCATTCAACCACGCCCACATGCTCCAGCCACCAGCCAGTTTTGAGAGAAGGATTTAGCCAGATGTTTTTTTTTGTGCCACTAAACATGTTTAAATCTGTATGAATGGTAGAGTAAAATGAAGACAACCAGAAAGAAAACAGGTGGCTTCCTGTTCAAAGGGGGCAGAGCTAAGGTGACATCACCAGTTGACCTTGTGAATGTGATGAGTGTTGGTCAGTTATTACACACAGAAGTCTCATACAGCTGGGATGTTTTGTGTGTAAATTATTCCACCTGGATGTTTTATGGTGAAAGGTCAGATTTTCAAGCTTGGCAACGCCCACATGCTTTGATGTAGAAGAAAGATTTTGATAACTTTTAATTGTCATTGCCTCAAGGCTGTGCAGAGTGATTCTGACATCTGCATATCCAAAGCTGTAGGACGAGTTCAATCAAATGCAGAGGCTATAAATGTCCAAAATGGGTTCAAATTCTGAACTTCAATCCAAAATGGCCGACTTCCTGTGGTGTTTGGACCATATCTTCAATAAACTTTTTTGTAGGTCCTGACAAGATACACACATGTACCGAATTTCATGATTGTCAGTCAAAGCATGGCTCGGGGCTAAGATTTTGAAATATTGTAGGGGGCGCTGTGGAGGCATTGAGCCACACCTACCAAATATTGGCCTGCATTCCTGTTGGGGGGTGGATACTGATCGAGCGTATTGAGATTGGTTCAGCTCGTCTGAAACACGTGGAATTTAGAAGCAAACGTATTGCAATGGCATTGTGTCTGACTTCGCCAACCCACGATGGCCACACCCTCCAACGAAAACTGCTTTTGCTCCAACGCAAATCAGACCAACTTGTTATCTATCATCTGACAAGGGATCATCCTGATTAAGTCAAGAGGATCCGACAAGGAGTGTTCCAAGTAAAAAAGTGACTTCCTGTTCTGAGGGGGAGGGGCTTCGATGACATCAGATTATGACTGAGTGGATCGTCGGGCATCCGACAGAGATGACTCATGCCCAGTTTGGTGCAATTTGGTATTTCAGTGTGAAAGTTATAGCGTTTGGAAATTTATGGCGTGAAGCGTAACTTTGAGACCTGGCCACGCCCCTTTAGCATATATGAAAATGCAAGCTTTTGATAACTTTTACTCCTCATTGTCTTAAGGGCATATCAACCAAGGTTCAAGGCAATCCCTCAAAATCCCTAGGAGGGATTTGTTAAAATTGGCTATGTATAAAAAGTAAAAACACCCCAAAATGACCCTTTGACCCAAAATGGGCGACTTCCTGTTAGTTTTAATGCATACCTCCAAGAGACCTTTTTTCTTGTTTTAGGGGTATCTACGTATGTACCAAATTTCAGCTCTGCAGAGCAACTGGTACATCATACATGTATGATGTACCAGTTGTTCCAGCTCATGTTAGGGGGCGCTGCAGATCAGTTTGGCCGTGCCCACTTTTGGTTCCATTAAAATACAAACATTTTACATGGGGGACAATTATGGGTAAAGTTTGGTGAGTTTTCAGATATGTTAACCCTTCCAAATTAGCGATCCTTGTCAGAAAATAAGAAACAGAGCAATTACAATAGGCCTTGGCAGCGCTTCGCTGTTCGGGCCTAATAAGGATATACTGTAACATACTTATCACTTGCTAGAAACTGTTCTTTTTAGTTTTATTGAATTGTAAAAGCTGAACAACTGAAAAGTTGTTTATAGTAAAACAATAAATAAATACACAAGTTGTTACTGGAAGAAGACAACATAAAAAAGCCAAACAAACAACAACTTGAAGAACAAGCATTAAAAAAGTAGAACAAAGTTTGACTTTCTTTAAATATAGTCTTCAAGTTGTTGTTTGTTTGGCTTTTTTATGTTGTCTTCTTCCAG
>NC_056506.1:23778092-23786495 GCF_014905685.2 Nematolebias whitei
TCTATTCTATTCTATTCTACTCTATTACATAAATTGTAATCTGGTCACTATCATATCTCCAATAAAATGTTTTGTTTTTAAATGTACGTACTTTAAAATGGCATTTATATTCTTTTATACATATATATATATATATATATATATATATATATATATATATATATATACAGGCTTTAACCTCTCAAAGTAGAAGGCCAAGGCTTCCTCTGTTGGAGGAAAAACAGTCTTATAAAAAGAAAATACAAATATTTGCACCAAAGAGGTTAAACAACAGTTTGTCTGAAAACCTGCAGCGTGGTGAATATCCATTCTAATTAAAATTGCTCATATAAGAGTTAAATCCTCAGAGCATAACGCAACATCTTGTTGTTTCTAGTCATGTTGATATTCCATCATATTAAAAAAATGTAATCTTAGTCTTCTTCAGCACATTGCTGTACTGTCTACACAAAGGAATTATTTCAGGCTCTCAATTTACCTCCACTTGCCCTCCAGTGCTATCAATTTGAATCAAAGCACCACAGGAATTGAATGGCAGAATAAAGCAGCCAACAAATGAGCCAATTTGGAGACACAACTGCTGTGGCATAACACTTTCCCATAATTAAGGTCTACAACAATACATAGAGGCTGACAGTGAATGTGGCATTAGTGGTTTAGGGTGTATCCCTTTACAGCAAGAAGCTGCCTGTGTCCATAAGTAAACGTGATGTCACAGTGAGTGTGTGAGACTATAAATGTGTGAAGGAAACTGTCCATAACTCTTGGAAACCCTCACAAACTATCCTATTGTACATAGAATAGAGCTTAAAAGTAACGACCTATTCATTAGCTGCAGCTCAATTATTACAGTTTTTCCTCCCAAGTAGGACTGTAAAATCAAAAATGTTAAAATTTTGGCAAATTAAAGTAATATTTAAGCTTCTATAGTTGTTTTTGTTTAAAAACAACAACGTATTAAATAAGAGACATACACACCACTAGTCATTCTTACTTACACCCAACAGCCAATTACAGATTTTACAGAGCTTTGGGTCATACTTATTTTCTGGAAAAGAGATTTGGTGTCATGATGTGAATCTTTAAAGAGAAAAAAGTTTTAACGTTCTCACAAATGCACAGGACAAATACGCAAACTAATCAATTTCTAACTTTTTTGTACAAGTATTATACTACATGTAAATGTGGCAAAATAGCAACACAGCCTTGTTTTACTCACCTAATGGGTGTTTTGTCAGATTCCATTGTGACTAGGTACAATTAGAACTGCATTTCAGCAGAATATTTATTGTGTAGTGCAGTGAAAGTGAGGAAAAATATTGTAAAAGTTACTGGCTTCAAAGACAGTTTCAGTTTAGTTTATTTTTTCCTTCTGATCCATCCAGTCGTTTATTACATTTACCCGCTTTTTCCTTTCTAGGTTGCGGGAGTCACTGGTGCCCAAATCCATCTATCACTGTGCGAGAGGCAGGGGACATCCTGGACAGGTCTCCAGTCCATCACAGGGACACAGAGACAAATGGGGCAAGCAAACATTCACACCCTCACACCTAGGAACAATTTTAGAGTTACCAATTAGCCTAACATGCAATTAATTAAATAAACAAAACAAACAAACACACAAACAAATAAATAAATCAATAAAAAAAAACACTGAAAGCAATTAGATTTTTTTATTGGCAGCATAATTGTCCTTAGGTATAAAGGCCATTGATATGCTTTTTAACAATTTCAGTTTCTTCCATTTTTAATTATGAAGTAAATTTTGAAGAAATTCTTATGAAACAGAAAGTTTTATGAAAACAAACGTTAAAAACAATCTCAAAGGTGTTGGACAAAAAAATAGGATAAACCATGATTTATGGATGAAACTGCTCATGTTTCCATCCATCTTTAAGTCTTCACTCGCTTCTTTCTTTTCAGTTTGCAGGCTGCTCATGTTTTCATTTACTTATTCACTTGGGTTGTAGGTTATTAAAAGAGTTCACTCTTTTTATAACCAATGTCGGCATTTTTTGTTGTTTTGGTCAGAGTTATGCAAAACCATATTTCCTTGCTAAAACTGATTACACTGTGAACTCACAAGAAACATAAATGATTAAATCAGCATTTGATTGTACATAGATCCACTGCTCTTGAAGTTCCTTATAAAAAAAATAAAAAAAACAGAGCACACATTTATAAAGGGCATGGAGAGACAACACGAGGAACATATCAGGCTGGGTAGAGTAAAAACCATTAGAAGCAAATACATTACATTTTTCAACTTTCAAAAAGTGATGAAATATATTTAATCAAATAATAAATCTTAATAATCAACTAAATAATGGACACAGTTATAAAAACAATAACCAGCACACACAAAAAAATAAATAAATAAGATATTTGACTGGTTGTCCAAGTGCAGCAGGCCTTACACTCATACTCCTGCCAGCATTGTGGCTGCCTGATAAATGGCTATCCCTTGTGCCTATAAACAACAACCTCTCTAACACATACATTTACGCATACATACACCGCGAGGGCACTGCACTCCACTCTAGCTGACTAATTCCTATTCATTTAAAGCAGTCACCAGGGCACGGTGTAGCCTAGCATAGCCCCAGACACCAGCCATTCATTATTCAGCTGCTTGCTTTATGAATGGCTTACAGGTGGATGCTGCAACAGCAACAGAGAAGTGCTGCTCATAAATCACCTCACACTCTCACACACATACACACACCTTCCATGATTTAAACAAAAATACAGATCCCAAGGATACAAAACTTTCAGTGTTTGTGTCCCTAAACAAGTTGCAATTTTCCTTTCTGCACTTTTTCTCCATGCCGTTAAATTCACGAGAACAAACGTTTGTTTATGCCAGCATTAAGGGGAGGCGGGAGATGTGATGGAGATTTTGTCGTGCTTTAACTTGTCCCTGCATGTTTTCAGACACAAACAAGCGGTTCTCCCTCTCTGTGAGGTAGCCCGTAACAGAGGTGGTGAGTATTTGAGGCGCATCAGCAAAGTCCAGATCAGCAGGTCAATACAGTGAGTGGTGTAACTAATGTGGAGTTTGACTTTTTTTTTTTATTTTTTTTTAACACTGAGTCAAAATTATGGGTAAGAGATTAGGGCCACAGTGAAAAATAAAAAGTGTTTTTTTATACTCTTGACTTTTTAAAAATAAGATAAGACAGAATTTTATTGATCCTGCAGGAAACTGTTGTGCCAGAGTTTCAGTATAAAGGAACGTACACAAGATATACAAAATAACAGAGAATATAAAAATACCAACAACAAATGTCCAAAACAGGTCAGGTGTGGACAGAAACATTAGTTTATTAGAGTGCAGGATTAAGTTTTATTGTTCTATGTGTAGAAAAGGGGAGGAGTTGAAAAGTTGGATAGCCACATTGAGGAAGGACTTTTCTCTTTTCCATCCATCTTCCACTTATTCCCAAGTCAGGTCGCGGGGGCAGCAGCTTGAGCAGGGTGGTCCAGACATCTCTTTCCACATCCACCTCTTCCAGCTCTTCTGGGAGGACTCCAAGGCGTTCCCAGACCAGCTGAGAGACTTAGTCTCTCCGGCGTGTCCTGGGTCTTCCCTGGGGTCTCCTCCTCCCAGTCAGACATGCCCAAAGCACCTCCCTAGGGAGGCGCCCAGAGAGCTTCCTTACCAGATGACCGAACCACCTCAACTGGCTCCTTTCGATGTGGAGGAGCAGCGATTCTACTCGAAATCTCTCCAGATAACTGAACTTCTCACCTTATCTCTAAGGGAGAGTCCAGCTACCCTGCAGAGGGAACTCATTTCAACCACCTGTATCTGTGATCTCATTATTTCAGTCACTACCCAGAGTTCATGACCATACGTGAGGGTAGGAACGTAGACTGACTGGTAAACAGAGAGCTTTGCCTTACAGCTCAGCTCTCTCTTCACCACAACAGACCGGTACAGAGTCTGCAATACTGCAGATGCTGCACCAATCCGTCTGTCAGTCTCACATTCCATTCTTCCCTCACTAGTGAATAAAATCCCGAGATACTTGAACTCCTCCACTTGAGGCAGAACCTCACCCTCAACCTGAAGAGAGCAATCCACCCTTTTCTGGTTGAGGACCATGGCATTTATGACTTTAATCTCATAATTTTTGAGATAACAGTCAGGATTCTAAAGGGCCACATTGACAAGTTGCTCATATGTTCAGGTTCTAAGGTGTCAGGATTCCAGGTTTTCTCTGCTGGTTTTCCCAACAACTATTCCATTGCAGGATTGCTTGTTCCTGGTTGGTGCCCATACATGAACGCTGCCTGTTCCACTGGCACTCACTTGCAGCAGTGGCTTGTAGGAGCTACTCCACTAGAGTAAGGAGGAGCTGAATCCTCATTTTGTGGGACTGTTGAACGCCACGCTGAGCAGTCCCAGTCTCAGTCCCTTCATGCACATTATTTTCTAAGTGCTTCCTGAAGAATTATGTTAAGCTTTTTCTTCTTTTCTTCTTGCGCAATCATTTTTGTTTTCCTGAAATTCTCAGAATCCTAGTGATTTTTTTCCCAACTACTTTAATTTTGCAATTCCTCCTAAATGAAAAAAAAAAAAAAAGGTAAAAATAAAAATAAAATCAACACACAGTATAAAGATTGTTTCACAACTACACTTTCCTGTATGGACTTTTCAGTTTTGCACTATAAACTCTGATATTAAAAACATAATGATTTGTAATAGCAAGGTTCCTGTTCATAAACAAATCCTTGGAATGAAAAACTTTTTCAGTACGAGAGAGTAACGTAGAATCTTGGACCTGCACATTTGAAATTGATTTCTGACTAAAATCTTTTTAGATTAAAACTGAAGCTTTTTCCAAGTAGAATCAGTTTAGTGGTTGTGAATACTGCCAGTCTTAAGGATGCTATTATGGTTTGTCTTAGTATTGTTTTATGCATGGTCTCAATAGTTTTGAATTTTCATTGTTATTAAACTGAACAAACTGTGTTTAGTTTAATGTTGCTATAGGCCCACCTATGGACATGCACTGCAAAATAACCTGGGCTATAAAAGAGTGCAGTGAGAAAGAAGTACTGAAAGGAGATTGAGGATTTATGATTTTATGATTTAGTTATTTTCAGCACAACTCAGTCACAACCGTACAAATAGATTGAAGCTGACTTTTTTAGGTAAGACGTGCACATTGTAAAGTTTTCCACACACCAGGAAGACTATTTTGGATATGATTTATTACAATCCACTGACATATCTTTAAAGCACTTGTCACTTTTACATGGGAAAAGTAGTTAATTGCCCTCATAAAATTTGTGTATGTAAAGTTATTATTGTATTAAATTATTTTAAAAAATTTGTAAAACCAAAAAAATGCCGTATTTGTTGCACATGGGGTAATTCTTTTAATTTTTTAAAAGTATGCAAGTTATGTGCACCGCCACAGATGACAGATGAAAAACTGATCATGACTCACATCAAAACAACCATCAACATCAACGAGGACCCTCATCAGTACGCATACCGTGAGAACCGATCAACAGAGGATGCAATCTCCTCTGTGGTCCACACTGCACTCAACCACCTGGAGCAGAAAAACTCTTACGTCCTTATGCTCTTTGTGGACTTCACATCCGCCTTCAACACCATGATCCCCCAAACCCTGATGGACAAACTATCCACACTAGGACTAAGCCCCTCCATTTGCAACTGGGTACTAGACTTTTTAACAAACAGACCACAGTTAGTGAGGATCCACAACCTCTCCTCCTCCACCATAACCCTCAGCACTGGCTCTCCTCAGGGATGTGTGTTGAGCCCCCTCCTGTTTACTCTGCTCACATATGATTGTGCAGCTACCCATCCAGGCTGTCACATTGTAAAGTTTGCAGATGATACAGCGGTGGTGGGATGCATCACAAACAATGATGAGTCCAGCTACAGGCAGGAGGTGGAACACCTAGAGAGCTGGTGCAGAGAGAATAACCTTCACATCAATGTGAAGAAGACAAAGGAGATGATTGTGGACTTCAGAAGGAACTAAAACACCTACACCCCCCTGAACATAAGAGGATCTGCGGTGGAAGTGGTCTCCAGCTACAAGTACTTGGGTGTACACATGAATGACAACCTCAGCTGGAGCAACAACACCACCAGCCTGATCAAGAAAGCTCATCAGAGACTCTACTTCCTCAGACGGCTGAGGTGAGCTGGTCTGGGAAGCTCAGTCCTCACCTCCTTTTACAGGTGTGCAGTGGAGAGCATCCTGTGCTCGAGCATCAATGTGTGGCATGGAGGCTGCACAGCTGCAGAAAGAAAAGCTTTGCAGAGAGTGGTGAAGGCTGCACAGAAATCTGTTGGAGTCAGTCTCCCCACCATCACAGACATCTACACCTCCAGATGCAGGAAGAGGGCCACCTGCATCATGAAGGACCCCACCCACCCAGCACACACACTTTTTGCCCCACTCCCCTCAGGAAGGAGGTTAAGGAGCATTAAGTGTAGAACCACTAGACTGAGGAACAGCTTCTACCCTGAGGCTGTTAGACTCATGAATCTCTAACTAGAATAATCACTGTGAAAAACCATATCATGTTGCTGCTGATCTGTTTCATGTTGCTGCTGATCTGTTTCAATGTTGATGTGTTCATGCGTGCACATCTGCTCACAGACTCATGTTCATGTTTGTGGTGATGTTCAATGTTTTATGTTATGAGTGCTTAGTGTATATTTAGTTGATGTTTTTCTTAGTTCATATCTTAGATGTTATTACTGTTTTTCTTATACATTTTATTGTTGGATGTAACTGGGACCCTGTGTACATAATTTCGCTCCACCACATGTACCACATGAGGTGCGAATGACAATAAAGAAACTCTGAGAACTCTGACTCTGACTCTCTGACTCTGAGATGACTCAACAGGATAACTTGGGCTGTAACTCATTTATCTTTCTTCTCACATTTTTATCCATCCGCCTGCTCTTTAGCTAGCAAAAGACTATCACTTTGTTATTTCATTTTCCAGATATAAGAAACTCCCCCCTTGGTTATTTTTAAATTCCTTCACACATGTTTATCCTGTGGTGTGTATGTGCATGCACGATACATAAGGACTGCCACACCATCTCCAGCAAAAGTCAGACATACAGTAAGATACATTAGTTCTCCATTTACACATATTCAGTGCTAACATGACCTCTGGAGACTCTTACGGCTGACATTACCCTTCAGAGACACTGAGAGATGAAGCAAGAGGCAAAAATGAGCAAAACTGAAGAGATGAGACGTGGAAGGGCAGAGAAGGAAGGAACAAATGGTTGTCTAAGTTTGCAAAAAAAAAAAAAATCCATCAACAAAACAAGAACACATCTAAACAGACTTTCTAAAGATACTTTTGTGTAACAATTAAAAAAAGATAAATAAGCAATTAAAGTACATTTTTAGTGATTTGTTTTTTTTTTGTGAGAAAATAATGTTTATTTCTCAACTTGTACAAACTTTATTCCTCTTCTCATCATCTATTCTTTATTATTAATCAAGCCTCGAACCCAAATCATGACCATTTCCTTAATCTAACCAACGACATTGAGTTCCCAAGCTCAACCATTTAGCTTGCAAGGTACCTGAGCAAAATTATTTTGTGTAAACGTAGACAAAAAATGAGTGAAAACAATAAAACTCCAAGTAAAAAGTAAACAAAACAATAACAAACAAACAAACAAAAAAACGCTTTAAAAGCTTGCAGAAAGGTTCCTGGACCAATCTAAAACTGGCAACAACAAAAAAACATTTAAAAAATGAAAAAAATGTTTGGCACTAAAGCATACAGCAAGAAAATTTAAAGTCAAACTAATTAAACTGCGGAGGTAGCATTTGTGTGTGGGTGTATATATGTGTGTGTGTATGTGTATACAGTATACATGCACCCCCCCCCCCCCACACACACACACATACTTAATAATAATAATAATAATTTTATTTAAAAAGCACTTTTCAGGACACCCAACAACACTTTTTCTCTGGGTACTCTGGTTTCCTCCCACAGACCAAAAACATGCATGTTAGGCTGATTGGTAACTCCAAATTGTCCCTAGGTGTGAGTGAGAGAGTGAATGGTTGTTTGTCTTGTTTGTCTCTATGTGTCCCTGTGATGGACTTGCGACCCGTCCAGGGTGAACCCCGCCCCTCACGCAGTGATTGCTGGACATGGGCACCGGCGACCCCCGTGACCCAAAATGGAATAAGCAGGTAAAAGATAATGGATGGATGGATGGATATATATACATATATCCATCCGTTATATATATATATATATATATATATAGGGGCAGGACAGCCGATTCGGGACCTGAAGATCCTGGGTTCAATCCCCAGTCATTGCACATCTTGTGGTGTCTCTGAGCAGGACACCTAATCACAA
>NC_056506.1:23786595-23814954 GCF_014905685.2 Nematolebias whitei
CCCCCCCAGGTGCCTACATACTGTAGCTGCCCACTGCTCCACCTGGACTGCTCCACCTGGGTGCATCCCAGATGCAATGGGTTAAATGCAGAGAGCCAATTTCATCTTTGTATGGGAATATACAATGATGACAACACATTGCACTTTATTTATTATGTATGTACATATAATATTCATAGTGTCAGTATAGAAAGTTTGTTCTGAAAAATTAATTTTGCATAAATAACTGAGTTTACACATCTTAAAGCAGAAATGTGCATCCATGTACTCAGAAATGGAAAAAAGTCCTGATGTTATTTTTTTTTTTTTATCATGCCCAGTCTTTCCTGTGAGGTGCTAATTAGAAAAGTCCAATCTTTTCTGCCCCACTATCAATCTAAACTTCTCCACACAGTATGATGGAATTGAAGTCTCTCCATCATTTACTTCCCCCCTCTCCTCCTCTTTCTTGTCCTTTTGCAAGACTGCCTTATTAGCTCTGCAACATCTTATACTCAGTAGACCAAGAACCTACCATTTTTAAGTTTGCTTGTGTGTGTTTGTGTGTGTGCGGTACTTGCCACTTTGCCTCCCCATCAACTGAGCATCTCTCCCTAGTTTGTGTCTAATGAGCAACGAGCGCAGCACAGCCACTAATGACGTCTTTGTGTGTGCATGTCTGAAAATGTAACTGTGTTCAGTGTTTGTCGGTGTGGCAGTGCTAGTTAGCAGTGTGGGTGTGTCTCGTAGTAGTTTTGATTCGATGCGTTGCTGATACAAGGCACGAGAGGTCGCAGGGTCAGGCCAATTACTTCCTTGTTGAGAGATGTCTTTGCTTTGATTTCCCAATTCCAAAGGTTGCCGGGGTTCTGAGGGTACTGCTTAGGGTGCAGGGGGGGCTTGCTAAGCACCGATTAAGAAGGTGTTAATTGGAGCATGTTGATTGGATAAGGCAGATATGTATTTTTTTGTGTGCAGCAGTACGTGATTGCATCTGGGCTAAGTTAACTTACATTAGTGTGCTGTTGTGTTGGTGTGTTTTTGGCCACAGCATCAAGATAACATAATGGTTATTTATATTGGGAAAAGCTGCTCTGAGGGGACACTGAACAGCACTGTGCGTATGTCCAATAGATTTCTGACCATGTGTTTTATTCATAAGGCACAAAGCAAGCCCACACAAAAGAAATCTCCAAGCCATGATTGCATTCTCACAGAAGTTTTCTTATCTGAATTAAGCCTTTGTCAAAGAAAAATGCTTTACTAGAATAACATGGTTCCAAAATTTGGGCAGTTTACTTTCCATCACAATCAATGTTACTTTTTTCTATGTTTACATTTAAACTTTGTTTAATTTTAAATTTACACAATAAATGCAAATGCAACAATGGTCCCTCTTCTTTATTCATGAACACTGGATTAGTACATTTTTATGGAGGAGGAATGTTTGGTTGTTCACATAATTGCCCACCTGCATAATTGCTTTATTTCACAACTTTGCAGGCATACACACTTAACAGATACTGTAACGGAAAGTATAGCAGCAGCAAGGTATATAGACCAATTTCTGTACACTTTATCTCCCAGTCAGTCAAGCATCTTTTCCTAGTTTGTGTTTAATAACATAAAGTTGTTCTATGTAACTAGATACCTTGTCAGTAATCTGTTTTCTATATTAATTTTGAATTTTGATAAACTCATAAGACTCGGAAAACTGGATGAAAAAGTAAAGCAAAGTGTAACTATGGAGAAGGGGTAGGATTAAATAAGTTTTGCTTCTTCCTACCCTTTTTCAGACATGTTAAATAGGATTTATGTATGTTTATGTATATGGGTATGTACACATAGATAGGTGTGTGCACATTGGCTCTATACTTATTTTACAAATTAATTTATTTGTGTGCCCTCAGTCAAACCAGATGCTGATATAAATTTATTTTACAAGGGGTTCTATATATTTAAATGTGCGTGTATGTATGTGTCAATATGTGTAGGTATATATATGTATGTATAGATACACAGATTCATATTAGTGTTAATGTTGATACGCCCTATACAATGGTTTTGACACGTCTGGAATGAATCAATTAAAAAAACTGCATAAATAAATACATTTAATTGCATATTTGTATCAAAATGAATGTTATATAAAAGTGTGAATAAATATACACACAGTTATGGCATGCTTATGTGTTTATCTCACTGCAAACCTTTTCAGTTCACAGTACCAAATAATAAAATATCAAAACACCTAAATACACTAAAATATAACTGATTTTCTGCACATAAGTTATTAAAACTCAATGTTTTTTCATTAGCTTGGATATTTATGAATTAAAGCCGAGGCAGCACGGTGGCTCAGATGGTAGAGCTGTTGCCTCTCTGTATGAAAGTCGCCGGATCCAATCCCGGCCCAAGGTTTTTTTGGGTGGAGTTTGCACATTTTCTCTGTGCGTGCATGGATTTTCTCCATGTACTCCAGTTTCCTCCCACAGACCAAAAACATGCATGTTATGCTGATTGGTAACTCTAAATTGTCCCTAGGTGTGAGTGAGAGAGTGAATGGTTGTTTGTCTCGTTTGTCTCTATGTGTCTCTGTGATGGACTGGAGACCTGTCCAGGATGTACCCCGCCTCTCACCCAGTGATAGCTGAATATAGGCACCAGTGTCCCCCGTGACCTGAAAAGGAAGAAGCGGATCAAGATAACGGATGGATGGTAATGTATGATAACCTCAGAGAAACAAACACTGTCTCACAATTTTAACGTCAATCAGTGAGCACACTGAATGCAATAAAGTTACCAATGTCCACTGCAATAAAACTAGAAAATGGACACATTCAAAACAGATCATTTTGTTTTCCTAAGAACATTAGAATCGAAAATGGCCTAAATTGCTAAATGTCCGTTAGAAAAAATAAATAAATAAATTGAACCACTGGATAGCGTCAGAGTAGCAGGAAGGTTTCTGACCCAGGGATTCAGATTGAAACAGGGAAGCTGTCGGAGAATTTCTGGTCAAGGGTTATGAATGTTTTTATTGTGTTTTTACGTTGCTGCTGAGATAGTTGAGAAACATATTTCCCTCTGCACTGAAAACCTGCTGTCTACCAAAACAATCTCTTATCTCAACCTGGAGGCCAGCTCGTTGACTCTCAGTGCCTCCTTGGTGTTGTCAACATGAGAACATGCCCAAAATAAAGTGTGTTATGTTTTCTCATCATTGTATGTTCCCATACAATTGTGAAATTGGATCTCTGCATTTAACCCATCCACCACCAGGTGGAGCAGTGGGCAGCAATGGAAAGCGCTTGGGGAACAACTGGGGATAAGGTGTCCTGCTCAGAAACACCACGAGATGTGCAATGACCGGGGATAGAACCCAGGACAACATTCTTTTATCTCCATCTGGAGGCTGACTCACCTTCGACCATGGATCATGTCTTTGTGGATGACTGCAACGGACTATGAGGGTATGTACTCTGCCCACTGTTGTATAAAAGTCTGAAGGTGATTTCATTCAACGCTCATTTCTGTGACATAATCCATGCATATGTATCTATGTATGTAATATGTCTTGAATGGGTTCATGCAAGTAAAATGCCGGCTAAAAATCTGCCATTGAGTGTGGTTCTACTGAGTAAACAATATTAGTGAGACAGATTTTCTCTAACAGAAGCTCTACAAAAAAAGCTTTACTTTTATTTCAACAAACAAAAACAAACAGCTGAGGAGCCAGCAAAACTCACAGCCGATGGAAGACCACAAGGAGAGCACAAGAAGGAAAACCAGACTGTGGCAAAGGAAACAATAATGATACTCTGCTGGTGAGTGAAAACATATAGAACATATAGAACTAAGAACTAAGCTGATGAAGAAGTTGAGACACCTCATCTGAATACAGAGTGAGAACAGGTGAGGGAGGGTGAGCATAGCAGGCTGACTGCGAGGAGTAGAAACTGATAGAGGAGTGAGTGACGGCACAAGAGAAACACAAACAACTAATGCACAAGTAATTTAACTAAACACAAGTATCGCAGAATCTAAATAAACTATCATCAAACACAAAAGACTCAACAAAAAATAACAAAAAAATACAGATCCTCACATACAGATTTGAATGAAAGTCTTGGAAAGTAATCATTAGATGCACAGCTCCAAGTGAGGTACAAGTGAACTTTCAGAGTCAAGATGGCCACCACAGTTGATACGTTTTAAACACAAATATGACGATATCTCAATCAGTTATATAGATATTGAGATGAAAAGAAAAAGTGGTAATAACTGAGACTCATCCCCATCTCAAACTCTGAGTGCTAACAGATTTCCAAACTTTTGGCCAATTTTGTATACAAGGCAGTGGGCAATAAGCAATCTGTTCATTATAAACGTGAATCTCAGAGAGAAGAGGACAAGCTTCAGTGTGTTGAATAGTAATTGTGCTGTTCTCAGTAATGGCAATTATGAGCTAATATAGGCTTATGTTATGAGATGATTCCTTGACTTACTCTTATACTGCTGTATTTTTCAAATATATGGCAACAACATTATGAAACTCCTGAAATTCTGTTTTGACTTTTGATTTTGATAAGACACGTCAAAATTATATTTTTTCCCCATCTGGTCACTACTTCAAAAAGTTTCAGAAGACACCTCAGCTCCAAAATGCAAAATCTAGGTTGTGGTCGCACATTCTTAGAAACACTTGAGTTTAGTGGATAAGCAAACAAGTGGATTCAGCACCATGCACACAAATGCAAGACTTTCTGCCTGTAGGTAGCTCTACTCAATTGATAGCTACCCCCAACCCTTGTCTACTGAGACAGGGTCCGCCATTCATCTCTTCTCCCTCCCTCAGATTCTTTCTGCTTATTTATTCACGTGCTCACAGCCGGTTTGTTTTCTAAGCAAGACAAATTGAAAGAAATAAAAGTCCAGACTTGTATAGCCAGCTGCTTGTATTGCCTTTGTGTCGGAAAGCGCCACACTGGGTTATGAATCATCATGCACACAATTGTGTACGTGTGCGAGAGTGCAGGTTTTCATGCCTGTTTGTTACCTAAACTTCACAGTTGACATTTTTACAGGAGTTGGTTTATTCCTTATTCCTGTTGCATTCATTACAACCTAACATTCAGGGCAATTTAACAATATTTTACAATGCCTTTGGTGCTGTAAACCTTTGAATGAAATTCTTTAAACTTTACTGTCTTAAACATTGCCATCAACAAGAACATATTCAACTTCCTAAGACATTTCTGTGCTTTAATATTTCCCATATGTACTTAATTTGTTTTTGTATTTAATTGAACCATGACAAGAATTACAACTCTAGAAAAAAATCATTTTGTGAATGGTTATAGTTATATGTCCATCCCAAGACAAATACCCACAACTGTGAAGATAGACTAGCACCACGCTAAACAAGACCTTTATATCTCTGCCAGTCGAACAAGTGCACAGACAGCACATCCTGAAATAAGGCATTTTCTTCAAGAGGTCAGTTGGGAAAAACAAAAACCAACACTGAGAATGTGTGAGCATGTGTGTGTGACTGCTGAGATCGTTCTTGGATGCACTGTCACATATCGCTTTTCTATCTATATTTACCTGTGACTGACAAATTGGAAAGTTTCAGTTTGTGTGTGGAGTTTTTTTTTTTTTTTTGTAGGTTTGTTTAGTTAAGTGAAAAAATGGAGTGGAAACAAAAATCCATAGATGAAAGACGAGCTGTGTAGAAGCCATCTGGAAAAGAAAGGTATACATCTATAATGACTTCATGAAGTCAAATTAAAATTTTCACAGGTTTTTTAGAAATAGGCAGTTAAAGTAAAAGGAGGAACATAGTTATATTAGATTTGAATATGAAATGTTATTAAAACAACATATGCCTTTTTTATTTTCAAATTTATTTTCCATACCTGTTTAATCCTGGGGCGGCATGGTGGCACAATTGGTAGAGCTGCCGCTAGTGATGAGCAAATGAAGCTTTTATGAAGCATTGAACCAGTTGGGCCAATTGTTTCAAAAATAGGTTCATTTGTTGAAGCTTCAGTTACAGTGACCTCTTGTGGCAATTTGCAATGCTGCTGCCAAATTAGGCGTTATGCTTTTGGTGGCACACATTGTGGTAAAAAACATATATATTTTTTTAATTCATCAACTTTCTATGTTGTCTGGTTTGAAAATGTAATTATGTTTACATGTTTTTGAATAAAGATTGATAAATGTGCATTGAAGAGATTTAATAAAAATGTTGCAATGGTATTGTGCTTGTGTAACTGTGGCAGAGTCCAAGTCTTTATCATTCTTAAAATAACAATGAAATGAGATCTCCAGCATCTCCATGTTTGGCACTGAAGTGTCTAATCATAGAGGAGGTATCATGATGCTTCAGTTCAGTTGAACACACCAAACACTGCACCTGTAGAAATACACTAATGTAAGTAAAAAAAATAATTTGAGCCCATACTGATATATGATTATTAAAATCACATGCATAATTTTACTGTAATTATATTAAATACATGGGTTAAATGTAAATGGGTTAGATAATATCTTCACTGCTGAACATTACTACAACTTTTTTGACATTTAAATGCCAAAACCACCTTATCATGAGCAGAATGAAGTGTTCCCACATGTTAGAACGACCTCTTTTCCTGGCTGCCTCTAATTATTCAATTCAAACTAACAGCAAAAACACACCTACTCTCCAACACATTGCAAATATTTTAGAGCTGTTTTACAGTGTTGAGCGCTCTCAATTCAAAACTGTCTCTCAACCTGTCACCTGTCAGAATCGAGACGAGGCGGTGCCAGGGAATCAGCTGATTGGACCGCAAACCAGTCAAGCGATTCATTCCAACAACGAAACAGTTTGTGTTTCGGACGTCACGTGACTTTTTCCGCACCAAAACAGGCTCCGAAGCAGTGGTTCTATGTAATTTTACTGCAGGGTTTGAAGCATGTTTTGAAGCTTTTGTTTCATACTACCATCACTAGCTGCCGCCTCTCAACAAGAGGGTTGCAGGATCGAATCTCGGTCGGGGACCTTTCTGGATGGAGTTTGCATGTTCTCTCCGTGCATGCATGTTCCTCAGCCACCTCATGGTTCACCAGAATCTCCTTTGAGCTGTTCGAGAGTCTTTATCCAAGGTCTCACTGAACTCCTACCACATCCAAGCTTTTGCCTCAGTAACAGCCAAGGCTTCAGACTGCTTGGCCCTCCGGTACTCCTCAGCTGCCTCTGGAGTTCCACCAGCCAACAAGGAACAATAGGACTCCTTCTTCAGCCTGACAGTGTCCCTAACCCAAGGTGTCCACCACTGAGTTTAAGGGTGCATTCACACTAGCCCTGTTTAGTCCGCTTTAATCGAACTCTAGCTCGTTTTCCTAGAAAGTCCGGTTCGTTTAGAGAGGTGTGAACACGCCATCGAACTCTGTCACGGAACAAAAAAGCGAACTCTGGCCCGGGCTAAAACCTAGGTCTCGGTCCGGTAGAAGAGAACTCCAGCGCGGTTCGAGTACAGTGTGAATGTAAACAGACCGAGCCCCGCTCCGCAGGACACACAAACACGCATTTCTCTTACCTTATATGGAGCCGTCAGCTGCCTTGAGTAGAAAAACAATATTCTCCATGGTCTTCTGTCTCATCTTCTGCTCATGCTAAGTCCATTTTTGAAAAATGACAAAATATAACTCCTAAAACTGCTAAAGCTTGATGCCACTTCGTTTTTATTTTTATTTACAGAAGAAGAAGAAGACGTGTCTTCAGAGGTTTTTGTGTTGTTTCTTTCAGTAGTTCTTGGTGCAGCGCCCCCACAGGCGAGTGGGGGAATAGGTTGGTTCAACAGGTTGACTCGTCTGCACAGTGCAGTGTGAATGCAAACGCACCAGCTCAAATGTAAACAAAAGCTCATGAATGTTGGTCCCGAACCGAACCGAGTCTACCGGACTATCTGGTGTGAAAACGACCTAAGGTTTGCCAGAGAAGCAGCGACAACCTTGCGTCAACAGCTCAAGGCAGCCACTTCAACAATCGAGGCGTGGAACATGGCCCACTCGGACTCAATGTTCCCCACCTCAGCTGGGATGTGGTTAAAGCTCTCCCCAAGCTGTAAGTTGAAGATCTTTTTGACAAGTTCTTCTGCCAGGCATTCCCAGCAAACCCTCACTACACGTTTGAGTCTACCAGGTCTTTCTGGTATCTTACCCCGCCATCTGATCCAACTCAGGTGATGATCTGTTGACAGCTCAGCTCCTCTCTTCACCCGAGTGTCCAAAACAAATGGCCGCAAATCAGATGACAAGACTACAAAGTCAATAATTGATCTACGACCTAGGGCATCCTGGTGCCAAGTGCACTTATCCAAGCCCGTACCGAATTATGGCTACAATAATTTTTTTATTGATTTCAGAATTCAATAAAAATTTTTTTTGAATTTTGATATTAAAAACAGAATTCTAAAATTAGTTTTTAAAACATGATATTCAGAAAATTGACAAATCTTCAAAAATTCATCCTTACTAGATTCTCTGAAAGATGACATTGATGTGATCTTATGTGTTTTCGGTCCAAAATCCTAACTGATCTGCTAAATATTATTCTTAGAGGTCTGATGGATGTGAATGCTGCTTGATACCAATACCATCGTAAAAAGCAGTGAAAAATAAATCACAAACCAAAATGGAAAACATTCTGCTCCCTGTTTGCATCTATATTTTTGCCCATAGAAGTTATAAACAGAATTAGTGACAAATAAATTATTTTTAGTGACCCTTGTTGACTTCAGCATTTACCAGAAATAATAACTAATGCGATCCAAGTTCTCTGCACCATAATTGCTTCTTCTGAATTAAAATTAGAATTACATTTTTTATGTGCTTTTGTTTCATATAAAGCTACTGTTTTGCATTTTGGGAGTACATGCTTTCAATCATGGATCTACGGATCTGTGACCAAATGTGAACCTGTATGTAGGTTGTTGACATGCAGACTATAAGAGCCTCTGAAGGTGTGAAACGTGTTGAAGTTGATTAAGAATAAGGGGAGCACTACCTGTTTGACCCTTAAAGAGCTCTTCATTCTAGATAAGATGAGTCACAAGGACCCTGTACTCCAACCATTTTGAGACAGACTAAACTGTCACATAGGCAAGCAGGTGCATAAGCAGAACAGGAGGAAATGCAGAACAGACAAATAAAGTACCTCTTCACACTGCTAGTTAATTGTATCAGAGTGGAGTGCAGCATGGAGAGGAACCTCTTTGCAGTCTGACCTCATGAAGAGCTCTCCATGCTGAGCTCATTGTGCCCCCTTCCTCTCTTGGACTCACAACCTTATAGCTCAGTGAGGTCAGAGCTAACTTCACAACCTACTCTGGTTCCACAGTAATAGGCCCTGGATGAACTCCTCAAGGGGATTAAAAGCTCCCTGTTTCCCACCAACTTCAACTTTCAAAATTGCAGATTTCTTTTTTTTTTTAAGCATAGTATCAGCATGTAGTATCAGCATATTTAAATGTATGAAAAGGAAGGCAAACATGGTGGTGTAAGTTGCAAAAGTTAGGTGAAAGTTTTGAATACTAACATGCTGATATATGATGGCATAAATTGGCGTACACCATTGTCAGCCAAAATGTTTATGCATGCACAAAATTTTCAGTGTATGCAGACATGTTGCTGATATGTAAGACATGAGTTACATATATGCAACTGGTAAGTTATGCACAAGTTCAAGTAATTAATAAGTTGAAAAACATTGGAAACCAGCTGAGCAATTGTTTAGTGTAGGCTTAACTTTTATCCAACCCATAGGCAACTTCTAACATATCTGTAATTTATACAAGACTTTTCCGCATTGTAACATCTGTACATCGAAGCGTTAATATTCTTTTGCTCCTTGTAGCTTTGCTGTTTCACCTGTCTCCTTTTCATTCACACACACACACATGTCTTACTACGGCTGACTTTCATTCTTCTTCTTTCAAGTGCATACCTCCACCTCTCTAAGTTCTCTTCCACCTGTTCCCTGCTCTCACCACAGATCACAGTGTCATCGGCAAATGTCAAAGTCCATGGGGATTCCTGCCTGACCTCACCCATTAGCCATTTCATCACCAGAGTAAACAAGAAGGGGCTCAGAGCTGATCATTGATACAATTTCACCTCCACCTTAAAACTAGCGGTCACTCCTACAGTATGTCACCCCTGTCCTGCTGTCCTCATACATGTACAGCACCAGTGTAACATACATTAGTGTGGATTTTTTTAAAAGTTTTTTGAAAGTTCCCATGACAACTTCCCTGCCACTCTAGAGTTCCTCATGCAATACCACACCTTCTCCCTCGCCACCCTATCATATGCTTTTTCTAAATCCACAGACACAATATAGTTCTTTCTGGCCTTCTCTGTACTTCTCCATCATTATCCTCAAAGCAAAGATGGATCTGTGGTGTTATTTCTTGGCATGAAACCATACTACTGCTTACAAATAGTCACCTCTCATCTAGGTCTAGCTTCCACAACTCTCTGCCAGCTCTTCATTGTGTGACACATCAACTTATTTTCCCTGTATTTGCTACAACTCTGTACATCACCCTTGTTCTTAAAAATAGGCACCAGCACATTTCTTCTTCATTCTTCAGACATTTTTTCACCATAAATATGCTATTAAATATTTGAGTCAAAAAACTTCACTGTCATCTCTCCAAGGCATTTCCAAATCTCCACTGGTATGTCATCAGGTTCTACTGCCTTCCCCTTCTTCATTATTTTCAGAGCTTTCCGAACTTCCAACTGTTCAGCGATTTGTAGACATACAAGAGTATTTTGAACTGGATTCGAAGGTGAACCGGTAGCCAGTGCAGTGAGGCCAAAACTGGTGTAATGTGCTCTCTTTTGCCTGTTCTTGTTTAAAATTGGGCTGCTGCATTCTGGACCAGTTGTAGTCGTACAATGGAGGTCTGACTGATACCAAACAGGAGTGAATTGCAGTAATCAAGCCTAGATGTAATGAATGAATGTTCATTCAACCTTTATTTAAACAGATAAATCACATTGAGCCTCGAAGACTCATTTACAAGTGAGACCTGTTTGGACAGACAAAAACAGTGGTTAACTGGACACATGTAGGAGTTGGAGGTGAAAAAAATTCCTATCAGCTTTTTTCTTGGCTGAGAAAAACCTCTAATATTGAAAAAACACCTCACACAAACAAGCACATATTTACGTAGTCATTCTGCATCAGAGACGAGAGCGATCAACATCGCTTATAGATGCTCTTGAGGTCACTGTAATCAGTCAATGTCCTCCAGTGAGATCCATAAACATTCTCAAGGTATGTCGAGAAATGGCCAAGAATAGCCTCTATGAGAATCCAGAGTCCTGAAATGATGGCACAAAGTTTATTCATCTGGCTCATCTGGTTATCAGTTGGAAATTCCTCAGGGAGGGGGTGGTGAGCGTCAGATCACATTTTTCTCCAGGTGACTTTAGATAAGATGGCCTTCAAGGACAGCCAAGGCGACCAAAATTTAGATAAACACACAGTTGTTTTGGGGACAGGCAGAACTTAATGACATCAACCTTGAGTCTGTGTTGGTCTACTCGGTTCCGAAATGTCCAAATTAACATGGCCACACCGATGGAACATGACTGAGTAAAAATCCCCAAGATCTGATCCATTCAGCCCAAAGCATTTGAGTCCGGGTAGTCGAGACATGAACCAAGCCATCATAAAGGCAAGCAGCATGATCAGGTCCAAATTTGCTGCTGACGACTTCCTTGATTGTAGATAAAACCAGCACCAGCTGAATCCAAAAAGCAGGAACCAGTTATTGTGTATCCAATTAAATAAGCGTCCTTAAAATCCACAAATGGCAGCAGAGATAGACACATCATCAAGTTTTCCAGTCGATGAGATATCCAGCTGCGTACGTGCCAACAGGGTAAATCGGCTCGCCCAAAGCATGTCTCCTCTTCGAAGAAATGTTGTAAATTGAGTTGAGGGACCAACTGGTCAAAACAAGTCCATATTTATGGTTCGGAAGAAATGCAAGAGAGTCTCACAGAAATTTCACAGACAGAGCAGCAAAGCAAAGCAGAGAGGGAGTGAGGGAGAGAAGCATCCGCTCTCGTGGGGAGTGATTGGTGAAGTGTATGGTAGTGAAGTGTATTGTATTACTGTCTCCAGGTTATTTTTGGACAATATGGGCTTCAGTTTAGACAGCCGCCTCAGTTGGAAGAAACACGATTTAACAGTCATGTTTACATAATTGTTAAGTTTCAGAGACTTACTAACAATATTCAAATCAAGGTTTGACTGTAAACAACTGCCCAACCCCGGTTTCCTGCTCCAGCTTTGAGCTGAGCATCTTTGAACTCGGCCATTCGCCTTCAACTCTGTGCGCAATCGTCTACCACCCCCCGCAATCCAATGATTCATAAATGAATTTTCTGAGTTCTTGGTTGAAATCACACTGAAATATGATCATGCTTTAATTGTTGTGGACTTTAATATTCATGTTTGTTGTCAAGAGAAGCCCTTGGTTAAAGACGTTTTATGTTTATTGGACTCATTTAATCTAACTTAGCAAGTGAACAGTCCCACCCAGGAGTGCGGGCACACATTGGACCTTGTTTTAACACGTGATGTGACAGTTAGCAGTTTTGAAATAGGTGATAATGTGTTTTCAGACCACATGGCAGTCCTGTTTGAGTTCACCTCCCCGCATCTAACTCATAAGCCGTGTGCTCCTGCACATCTCTGCCAGTCATTAAACATCTCACTGCCATGCGTTTCACAGAAGTCTTTAACTCTGAAAAGTTCAATCAAGCCTCAGTATTTACCACCACTACTGATGAGCTAACCTCCCAGTTCAACTCTTTCTGCTTAAAGGCTCGGGATCATGTTCCTCCTGTAAAAAACAGAAAAAGGAAACTCAGATCAGAATCTTGGCTGAATGACGTCACCAAGGCCGTTAGGCTGCAATGCAAGAGGGTGGAGCATAGATGGAAGAAGGACCATCTGCAGGTCTATTTTCAAATACTAAAAGAGATTTGACATCATTATCAGAAAGCAGTAGAAGCTGCTAAATCGAAATACTTCTTTGATATAATTATAGCCAACTCTCAAACCCATGTCCTCTTCACTACCCTAAACTCAGTTCTTCACCTCACTGAGCCTTCAACACTGAAAGCCTCAACTGAGCTGTGCGAGAACTTTCTACATTTCTCTTTTGAAAAAGTTGCAAATGCCCGGGCTCTCATTTCCCCTCCAGCTCATGATCTGTCTATCCCATCCCAGTGTGTTGCTGTATTTGACCATTTTGAGCCCATCTCTCTGTCTTCTCTAGAACAAGTAATGTGCAGCATGAAACCATCTGGTTCCCCCTTTGATGTGGTCCCCCCTCGACTACTAAAGGAGGTTTTTCCTACTTTGGGCCCATAACGCTATTGTGAATAGCAGTTTATCATTAGGGGTGGTGCCAAAATTATTTAAACATGCTGCTGTTCAACCTCTGCTGAAAAAAAACTAACCTTGACCCCTCAGTCGTGTCCAGCTTCAGGCCTGTCTCCAGATTCCCATTTGTTTCTACTACTAACTACTAGAAAAAAATATTTGAGTCCCAGTTGAAATGCTTCCTAAAGGATCCACCATCGTAGAACTATTCCAATCTGGCTTTAAACCTCTCCACAGCACTGAAGCTGCCCTTCTGAAGGTTTTTAACAACATTTTCATATCCACAGGCACTGGTGATTCTGTGCTGCTTGTCCTAGTGGACCTTACATCTGCTTTTGACACGATCGACCATGAGATCCTCATTTCTAGGTTAGAGCAGTGGGTGGGCATCACAGGGTCAGCCCTCAAGTGGTTCAAATCCTACCTCGCTGACAGATCCTTTTGTGTCTCCATCAAAGATTTTAGTTCAACATCTGCAGCTCTTAACTGGGGGTTACCGCAGGGGTCCATCCTTGGCCCCCTTCTATTTTCTTTATACCTGCTGCCACTAGGTGCTATTTTTTTGAAAATAAATACAACATACACTTTCACTTCTACGCAAATGACTGTCAAATTTACTTCCCCCTAAGACACAAAGGTACATGCTTTCTTCAACCTCTGCTTGACTGCCTGGCTGACATCAGAGACTGGATGGCTTTAACTTTCTTAAGTTTCAATGAGAATAAGTCTAAAGTCATGTTGTTTCCTCCCAACGATACAATCTTCGACCACTGCATAGACCTTTCCACTCTAGCCCCGTTAGACAAACAAAAAGTCACTAATTTAGGAGTGATTATGGACCCTTCCTTGAAACTTAACAGTCAAGTAAACCCATCCATCCATCCATTTTCTTCCACTTATCCGGGGTCGGGTCGTGGGGGTAGCAGCCTAAGTAGGGAGGCCCAGACTTCCCTCTCCCCAGCCACTTGGTCCAGCTCCTCCGGGGGAATCCCGAGGCGTTCCCAGGCCAGCCGAAAAACATAGTCCCTCCAGCATGTCCTGGGTCTTCCTTTGGGTCTCCTACCGGTGGGACATGTCCGGAACACCTCACCAGGGAGGCGTCCAGGAGTCATCCTAAACAGATGGCCGAGCCACCTCAACTGGCTCCTCTCGACGTGGAGAATCAGCGGCTCTACTCTGAGTCCCTCACGGATGATCGAGCTTCTCACCCTATTTCTAAGGGAGAGCCCAGACTCCCTGCGGAGAAAACTCATTTCGGCCGCTTGTATCCGAGATCTCGTTCTTTCGGTCACAACCCAAAGCTCGTGACCATAGATGAGGGTAGGAACATAGATTGATGGGTAAATTGAGATCTTTGCCTTTTGACTAGGCTTTCTCTTCACCATGACAGACCTGTATAGCGCCCGCTTCACTGCAGACACTGCACCTATCCACCTATCGATCTCACGTTCCATTTTTCCCTCATTTGTGAACAAGACCTCAAGATACTTGAACTCCTCCACTTGGGGCAGGACCTCCTCCCTGACCCGGAGAGGGTACTCTACCCTTTTCTGGCTCAAGACCATGGCCTCGTATTTGGAGGAACTGATCTCAACTCTCACTGGGAACAAGCCCGACTTATTGCCGGCAATGTAGACCAGGCTCTGACACTGGTCATGCAGGGACCTAACAGCCCATATCAAAGGGCCCAGTACCCAATACTCCCGAAGTACCTCCCACAGGGTTCCCTGAGGGACACAGACAAATGCCTTCCCAAGTCCACAAAGCACATGTAGACCGGTTGGACAAACTCCCACGCACACTCCAGGACCCTGCTATGAGTGTAGAGCTGGTCCAATGTTCCATGACCAGGACGAAAACTGCACTGCTCCTCCTGAATCCAAGGTTTGACTATCCAACGGACCCTCCTCTCCAGAACCCCCAAATAGACCTTACCAGGGAGGCTTAAGAGCATGATCCCCCTGTAGTTGGAACACACTCTACAGTTCCCCTTTTTGAATAGGGGGACTACCAACCTGGTCTGCCAATCCAGGGGAACTTCCCCCGATGTCTACGCAATATTGCAGTGTCGCATAAGCCAACACAACCCTACAACATCCAGAGCCTTAAAGAACTCTGGGCGAATCTCATCCACCCCTGGGGCCCTGCACCCGAGGAGCTTTTTAACCACCTCGGTGACCTCAGCACCATAGATTGGAGGGCCTGACCCACAGTCCCCAGGTTCCGCTTCCTCAGTTGAAGACGTGCCGGTGGGATTGAAGAGGTCTTCAAAGTATTTTACCCACGACATCCCGAGTTGAGGTCAGCAGCACACCACCCACATTACAAACAGTGTGGTGGTGTACCCCCCCCCCCCCCGAGACGCCGGATGGTGGTCCAAAATCGCCTCAAAGCCGTGCAGAAGTCATTCTCCATGGCCTCTCCAAACTCCTCCCATGCCCAAGTTTTTGCCTCAGCGACCACCCGAGCCGCATGTCGCTTGGACTGCCAGTACCCATCAGCTGCTTCCAGGGTCCCACAGGCCAAAAAGGCCCGATAGGACTCCTTCTTCAGCCTGACAGTATCCCTCACCGACTGTGTCCACCACCGGGTTCCAGGTTTGCCGCCACGACAGGCACCGACAACCTTACGGCCGCAGCTCCGGTAAGCCGCCTCGACAATAGAGACACAGAGCATGGCCCACTCGGACTCAATGTCCCCCACCTCCTCCAGAACATGTTTCAAAGTTCTCCTGGAGGTGGGAGTTAAAGCTCTGTCTCACAGGAGACTCTGCCAGACGTTCCCAGCAAAAGCTCACAATACGTTTGGGTCTGCCAGGTCTTTCCGGCATCCTCCCCCACCATCGGAGCCAATTCACCACCAGGTAGTGATCAGTGGACAGCCCCGCCCCCTCTTCACCCGTGTGTCCAAGACAAGATCAGATGTGATGACGACAAAGTCGATCAACGAACTGCGGCCTAGGGTGTCCTTATGCCAAGAGCACATATGGACACACTTATGCTTGAACATGGTGTTCGTTATGGACAATCCATGATGAGCACAGAAGTCCAATAACAGAACAACACTTGTGTTCAGATCAGGGGGGTCGTTCCTCCCAACCACACCCCTCCAGGTCTCACTGTCATTGCCCACATGAACATTGAAGTCCCCCAGCAGAACAAGGGAGTCCCCAGGAGGTGCACTTTCCAGTATCCTCCCAAGGACTCCAAAAAGGATGGATAATCTGAACTGCCATTTGGTGCATAAGCACAAACGACAGTCAGAACCCATCCCCCCACACATAGGCGGAGGGAGCCTACCCTCTCATTCACCGGGGTGAACCCCAACACATAGGCACCAAGATGGGGGGCAATAAGTATGCCCACTCCTGCTCGGTGCCTCTCACCAGGGGCAACTCCAGAGTGGAAGAGTGACCAACCCATCTCAAGGAAACTGGTTCCAGAGCCATGCGTAGAGGTGAGTCCGACTATTTCTAGACGAAACCTCTCAACCTCAAAGCCAGCTCAGGCTTCTTCCCCACCAGTGAGGTGACATTCCACGTTCCAATAGCCAGCTTCTGTAGCTGAGGATCAGGCCACCAGGGTCCACGCCCTCGGCCACCACCTATCCCACATTGCACCCGACCTCTTTGGTCCCTCCCACAGGTGGTGAGTCCATGGGAAGGGGGACCCACGTCTCCTCTTCGGGCTGTGCCCGGCCGAGCTTCATGGGTAAAAGCCCGGCTACCAGGCGCTCGCCCGCGTGCCCCACCTACAGGCCTGACTCCAGAGTGGGGCTCCGATGACCCACATCCGTGCGAGGGAACATCAAGTCCATTTCTTTTAATCATCATAGTTTACTCATCAAGTGAACATGATTGTTAAATCATGCTTTTTTCCAACTGAGGCGGCTGTCTAAGCTGAATCCCATATTGTCCAAAAATAACCTGTAGACAGTAATACATGCATTAATAACATCCATGCTCGATTACTGCAACTTGCTCCTGTTTGGTATTGGTCAAACCTCCATTGCATGACTGCAACTGGTCCAAAATGCTGCAGCCCGATTTTTAACCAGTACAGGCAAAAGAGCACATTACACCAGTTTTGACCTCCCTGCAATGGCCACTGTATCCAATTCAAAATACTCTTGTATATCTATAAATCACTGAACAGCTCTGCACCCTCCTATCTCAATGATCTGCTGCAGCTGTATGTCCTACCTCGTTCTATGAGGTCAGTGGACCAGTTGCTTCTCACAGTTCCAGGATCCTGTCTTAAGCGCAGAGGTGACAGGGCCTTATCTGTCGCAGTCCCAAAACTATGGAATGAGTTACCTCTGCTTGTCAGGCAGGCCCCATTCCTCACAGTTTTAAAATCCCGCTTAAAAACCCACTACTATTCCCTAGCTTTCAACACCGTATGATTTGTGTTGAACCTGTATGCATCACACTGTGTTAGTCATTATGTTATTATCTGCTATTATTTTGTTTCTTTGTTTTGATTTTATGGTATGTTATGTGTTGCTGTGTGCTTTGCCTGTTTGTTTTTGTTTGTACAGCACTTTGGTTGGCCCTGTCACTGTTTAAAGTGATTTATAAATAAAATGGTATGGTTTGGTAAGGTATGTATCCTTCCTTGTTCCTTTCCTTGATACCAAACCAGCCCATCAGTTCGTCACCCCCTCTGTTTCCTTCACTAACATATCCATTCAGGTCTGATTTGATTGCCACTCTCTCCTCCCTGTGAATACTCTATCGCTTCATGCATATCTGTCCAAAATGTCTCTTTTGTTGTAATGGGGGGTGCCCAGATAAAACAGACTGAGAGAAAAACAGAACCAAACTCAAATATAATTGAAAAATGTTTATTTACAGTGGAGAACATATAACTATTTACAAGCAGGGTCTGGGGCTGTGGAGACAGAGGAGGAGGATTACTTCACGGTAGGAAAATCTATCCAACAGGTGATCGACCAAAATCTTGAGGAGCTTACAGTGGAAGGAGTTGAGATGTCTGGGTGAGCAAGGCTGAGGTTCCTTTCTCCAAGAGCGACGGGCCAGGCAGTCTGCAGAGGCAAGTGGTGGAAGGCGTGTGAGAGCAGCTGAGAACCAAGAGTCACAGGTGAGTTTTATCTTCCAAGGGTTTCTCCAATACTTCAGGTTAAAGGACGAGATCCAGGACATCAAGACTCTGAAAACATGCAGACAGAAACAAGATAAGTATTTACGTCTCTAAACACTATACTGGGCTGGAAGCATATATACCAGCAGGTAGAACAATGCTCCAGCAATGACTGGAGCTCAACTGAAGCCTTAAATAGTCCTGGCACCAATTAGGGAAAATGGTCTCCAGCTGCAGCTGCTCACCAGCGCCGCCCATGCCTTCAGGAACCTGGTGGAAAGAGGCTGAAAAACCCTACATCTTTCTCCTCTACATGTACATCACACCCAACCTGTGGAGCATAACCACTGACAACATTTAGCACTAATCCTTTTACTTCTTCAGACACATCACTCTATCTGACATTATTTTCACCTGTGCTACATTCTTTGCCAACTCCTCCTTCAGGACCACCCCTACTCCATTTCTCTTTCTTTCCACACCATGGTAACAGTTTAATCCATGATCCAATGCTACAAGCCTTGCCGCCCTTCCACTTGGTCTCTTGAGCGCAAAACATCTATCTTACTTCTCTGCATCATTTCAGCCAGTTCTCTGCCTTTGCCTGTCATTGTCCCCCCATTTAGAATTGCCACCCTCTGTCCCACATTCTTGACTTTCCTCTTCTCCCTCTGTCTCCTGTCATGTTTCCCTCTCCGTGGTCTTTGACTAACAGTAGCACAATTTCCACCGGCAACTTGTTTGTCAACTGCACCAGTGGCTGTCATTATTAATCCGGACCTTGACTAATCCAGTTTGGTGTTGCTTAGATGAACTTGCATATTAGTTTTGGCAAAAGTGTTTTACGTTGGATGCCCTTCCTGACACAACCCTCACAATTTACCTGGGCTTGGGACTGGCATAAGAGATACACTGGCGTGTGCTCTCTAGTTGCTGGTTTTGTAAGGACTTCAAGTACTTGGGGTCAAATGTCTAGAAAAATGGGGAATGCGGTAAAGAGGTGAAAAAGAGAGGCCAGGCAGGTTGGAGCAGATGGAGAACAGTTTCAGGAGTTGCTTGCAGCAAAAGGGTGGCAGCAAAGGTTAAAGGATTTTTTTTACAAGACAGTGGTTGTATGACTTGGAGACAGTGGCACTGACAAAACAACAGAAGAAACAACTGGAAGTGGCAGAAATGAAGATGTTGAAGTACTCCTTAGGAGTGACAAAGATGGTTAAGATTAGGAATGAGATCATCAGAGGTACAGCACATGTTGAACAACTGCAAGAAAAAGTTATAGAGGCCATACTGAGATGGTTTTGACATGTCCAGTAGAAGGACAGTATGTATATTGGTAGAAGGATGTTAAAAATTTAGCTGCCAGGAAAAATACAAAGAGGAAGGCAAAGAGATATTTGGATACAGTTAGAGATGACATGGAGGTAGTTGGAGTGAGGACAGATGATGCAGAGGACAAAGTGAGATGGAGGAGGATAACTGATTAGCTTTATCTCAGATAAGTACTGTAGGGCTGCCACTAGTTTCCAGTTGGTCTCACAATGTTCAAGCAGAGATTAACTAATCCAAATGTCCTTAAATATATTAACGCATAATTAGTTCATCAGGCAGGATCACGATCAGCTGAGGTGGTTTAGCTCTGCCCTGCCACTCTGGAGCTGCAATGAGGTGGTCAATGGCACAAAACATGCTGGAATCACACAATCAGCTATAGCTGTACTGTATATTCAATATTATTTACTAAGAGCTTCAATAAATTCCATCAAGTGGTTTATAGAACATTTTACTAACAAACACATGTACACATAGACACAAGCAAATATATTATCATCTGCCTTTTGCCTTCTGGCGGCGTGCATTAAAAAGTAAGTTAGTGTGCTAAAAACAATCCCCACAAAAACGCATAATCTAAAATTGGCATTCATTTTGTGGTTCATTTTGATTCTGTTGTCAGTACTGTGACTTGGAGATGATTGAGATGTCGTGTTCCAAATATTTGTCTGAGTGCATCCCGCACATCCTCTCACCAGACTCCCATCATGCCCTCTTTGTCCTCTTCTTGTGTTTTCCAGTGAAGACATGTCAATGTCAAGAGTACAGTTGTGTCATTGGTTATTTGGGGTTAAACTGAAGCACACTCATCTATGTGGCAATTAGGTGTGCGGCCATTTACAGGGAATGTTTTATTCACTTGTGGGAGGAAACCTGAGGCATTTCATGTAAATGTGACAGAGAGAGAAAAAAATATAATGCTGTTTATCTCGTTCTTTTTAGCATCACTTCCAGGTTTTTTATGTTCTTTCACTTTCTTCCATTATCTTTTCCAACCATTCCATCCCCCCTGTCCACATTTTCCAGTCTTCCCACCTCTATTGCACCATTCAAATCTTGCTCCCTTTCCCCTTCCAAGTCAGGTGACACCAGCCAGACCACTAATTAGAATTCTGTCACTAAGTAAATGCATTGTGACCGGTGGCTGACAGCTCTGTGTGTGTGTGTGAGTGTGTCCACACGTGTGTGAATGTGTGACAGTTTGGGCAGCTTGTTGGCGGTGACGATGGCAGCCGCCTGGCATTTTTAACGTGGCAAGGTGCTGCTCTCGCCACTGACCTGACAGTCATTTAAATTACACAGAGGATGGCTGCTCTGTGTGTGTATGTGGGGTGTGTGTGTGTGTGTGTGTGTGTGTGTGTGTAGACAATGAGGGGGAGAGATTGAGGAAGGGCCATTAGTAGCTGCAGATAATTCACTGACTTGCAGGCTGACTGATTGTGTATATCTGAGTGAGTGACTCTGAGTCATTGTTGGAAAACAGACAGACAGATAGGCAAGGGTTGTTTACCATGTCACCCCACCAGTGTAACACAAATGTAGCGTTTTTAACATTCACAAACATACACACACGCAAGCTGAGAAAAAAAAAAAAACACATTATGTGATGATACTGGGAGATCAGAGGACTGAAAATGTCATATGAGCATAAAGGCGCCTGAAAACCAATTTCTACTGCTTGATAATAAAAAAAAACTTAGTGAAGGTGGGAAGGAGTATACAGGTAAATCTGCAATATTTATTTGTCAAGAAGGTTTTAATTTACACTGTGTTATCAGATAGTTTTAAATAAATCAACATCTGTGTTAAACATGTAAAAAAAAAAGAAAAGAACTGTTAAATCTTTGTTGAGCATTAAGTCTGAGCCATTAAGCATTCTGAGCTGCTTTATGTTGTTGGAAAAAATGTCTTCTAAAATAAATATAAATGATCTCAAGTCTGGCGTGGGAGTCAATGTAAAGTGTAAAAAATGATTCCAGAGGAATTTCTTAAAAACAGTTATTTTATGTTTACATGCACAGTCTCCAGTGGCAGAGTTTTAAAATCTCAAAAAGGTGGATATGAACACATTTCCTTTAAACTGGAATGCTTTAGACATTTTGTATGTTTAACTCTCTTGTGTACACGTTTGTAGATCCTATCTTGTGAAGAATGCTGCACAACTCAATGAAAAATTTAAAGCTATAAACAAATAAAACGTATGGAAAAATTAATGTATAAGGTCTAATACTAATATATGTATACAGATATATACAATGCTATTAAAAAAACAGCAACATACAAATTAAAGTATATTCAGCTGCAATATTGGTTGCATAAATTATGTCTTGCAAAACATATTTAAGTATAACAGTTTGATACAAATTACATTAAATAAACTAAATAAGCTACTATGTCTTATATTCAGTAGAATTTCTTTCCATTGGTATGCATTCCAACAAATTCACAACAAATTTGCGGCCAGTTTTATCACTAAGAGTGATAAGAGAGAAATGGTATTCATTGTGCATTGACATGTGTAAATCCACATGTTGTTTATTTTGTCATGGTCATGCACTTTGCAAAGATTTTTGTTCAAATGTGAGCATACAGTATACTCATTTGGAGCTGCCGTTCCATTTCTGCATGAAAAGTTAGGGGCAAATAAGAAAGGACATGTCATGAAATAATTATCAGGTGACAAATTGTTCCAAAGAAAGGAGAATTTCATTGTGAAAAGATAAATAAAGAGAAGAGAGAGAGAGGGAAAAAGTAGATCCAAACAGAATGGTACCCTGAAGGAAAAACAGCCAGCAGACAAGCCACAATGACAGCAGCATGGTAAAACAGCTCTAATGCATCTCTATGCTTTATCACTGCTTCTCGTAGGACACACATGCGGTGTATGACTACACACGTGTACACACCAACGCAAAAAAAAAGTGATCGAGACACTTGAAATCCACATGTTTTTTTTGTATTTTGCTTTGCCACAACCTCACATACTCAGCACAGGAATTTATTATTCACTCTTTTGTTTTGCACACAGACAACATGCTTGCTGCAGAGAGGAGAGACGGAGGAAAGGGGGTGGTGGTGGTGGTGGTGGTGGGAGGGGGGAGATAAATAACAGTGATAAGTCTTGTCAGAGGAGAGGAGAAGGGCTGAGTGACATATGATTGGTCTCCTGGTCGTGAAATATGCATGGCTTTTTCAGCAGCCAGAGGAGAGGAGTTAATTTAGGCCTCTCGCTATGCTCGGGGTAATTAAAAGAGATGATCGATAGCCCCACCCCCTGCCCATCCACCCCTCGAGACTGATAACAGCCGCCACACACACACAGTCATACAAGCACAAATAAACTGGCGCTAACAATGGCCAGACTACTGCAATGAGTACACACACAAACACACACAGCAGTGTACACAACAACTGAAATAGAGAAAAATAAAGATTAATATGCAAGCAGTCACTGAGAACAGAACTATATTGTTCTTCCAATGATATGTTTATCAATAAAAGTATAAACAATTATAGTTAAGACATAAAGTATTTAAATGTCATTACACAAATTGTAGCATCGGGGCTATAATGGTTAAAAATATAATGTTTTTCAAATCCTAAATTTTAATTGTATTTGGAAATTGTAACAATAAATCCAAATCCAGGGGAAAAAAAAGGACATTGATGAAAAATATAATTATTTGGAATCATGTGTACAAGATAGTTTTAACTAATCTAAAATACTGAGCAGTTGAATTAAACAATATGTGTACACTTGTTCTAACTATAAAACTTTTAACGTAATTAACCAATTGGCACCCTGCATCTTTGTGGGGGAATATGTTTCACATTAACTATAAACATTTATTTGATTCAAGGTAAGACCTGCTGTCTTATTCAGGACAACAGGTTTCATTTTTTACTTTTATTTTTTATGTTGACCTGTCCAGGCTGTGCCCCGCCTCTACAGTGACAGCTGGATATGGGCACCAGTGACCCCTCAACCCGAAAAGGAAGAAGCAGGTAAAGATGATGGATGGATGAAGTTTTTGAACTAATTATTCAACAACGTTTGGTTATTACATTATATGTGATCCTAATGAGCTAATGGAAATGAAAATTAAATAAAAAAAGCGAAATTTCATATACATATACAGTCTGTCTGTCTGTCTGTCTGTCTGTCTGTCTGTCTGTCTGTCTGTCTATCTATGCATTTAATTTTCTCAGTGAATTTAAAATATTTAGCACAATCATTCAGTATTCATTTTTCACAAGTCTGCTGGCAGATTGCCTTCTTTGTCGTCTTTTCATCATTGTATTTCAGAGTACTATTTCAAACTAAACAGCAAAAAACAATCATGAGCTTCAGAAAAGGCCTTTCAGATTTTTGTGTCAAGTATAATTTAGTGCTAAAACACTGCATTCTACATATTGAAGCATTATAAAGTTTAAATGTAGCACTCGTGCTGTAATGAAGCATATTGGCCTCTTTAAATCTCTTTTACACTTAGAGATTGTTTGACATTGTAACATCTTTTTAACTTTTTTTATGCTACATTTCCATACGTTTTCTCAAAGTAAGAGCATAAAACACAAACAATAAAATGAAATTGCAATTTAAATTACATAAAAATGGATAAGGGATTGTCAAAAAATGTTTGATTTTGACTAAATGTCCATTTTTATTCACTTGAGAGAAGTGCAATTTTATAAAATTACTTCACCCACTTTACCAAACTGAGGCCTAACTTCAGTGTTGTGACATTTATTGATGGCTTTATGAACAACATAATGCAAAACAACAGCATTTATATAAACAGAAATGCTTAATGCCATCCTCTGCACCTTTCCTGTGCATCATTGAACTAAAACTTATATCTCTGCCTCACCTCTGTGTTGTTGATTTGCATTATGTCATTTCTGATAAGAAGGCAGAAAAGAGGATAGTTCAGATCTTCAGTCTCTTCCATAAACCAGCACTCCGTCATCAATATTGTAGAGGAATCCATACTGCAGGACTAGAAGACTAATTAGAGCCAGCTCTAAATTATTTAACTCCCTCTGATTTTATTGATTTGTCAGTTCAAAACTGCGACTCAGAGCTGTAAAATTGACTCTGCTGAAAGAGACATGCTCGTCTGCTGGTTTATGGCTGTCAGCACACGGACAGGGACAGACACTGATGTACTAATACAGCTGCCTCACACATGCGAACACAGACCTAACACACACAGATAGCGAGAGAGACACCAAACCAGTGATCTATCATACACATGGACAAAAACCCATGTGGTAATTATCAAGCAGGAATTCAAACAGCCAACGGGATTATGCATTAACCACCATAATTAGAAGATTTGTAAAAAACATAAAATATAAACAACCACAGTAATTCAGCTCACACTCCAAAACACACACTCTCTCGCACACTAATTATGTATCTCTTGATTAACACGTATCTCCATGTGGAGTGCATGGACCCCTAGGGATCCAGTTAGCCACCTGTTACTAATATTTCAAGTCAAGCATGATAACATCAGAACACAAACACACATGTGTGTATATTACTCAACACTAGCCTGCAATTAAACACGGCAACAGCAGTAAACACCCACATACGTGGAGCAGGCTTGGCCTATTAGATGTTTGCTAAATAGGTTAATTGCTTAATTGGCTAACTGTTGAGGGATTACATGAAGATGACTGGGAATCAATTGACCGGGTGTGCACTTCAGCTCCTATGATTGACAGAAGAGTAAAATGATCTTATAGACATCAAGAAAACGTTGAAGATGTGATTATCCAATCTGTTCAGGTGGCATTTGATCCTTCATTCCAGGAGTTGGAGCTTATGGGAGCCTTGATCTGATTGTGATGAAGGACTACTTTATGTTTTTATGCAAGCAATGATTTGCAAGTGCTGCTAAGACCACAGGAAATGCACTAAGGAATGAAAAAAGGACGACACATTAACCTTTGTTTAGTTTTCTGTGTATAGAGAATTTTATATTTTTCAGGTTATTTAGAGCAACTACATTAATGCATTTTATCTGTTTGTTAAAATGTATATTTTGATAATTTAGGATGCAAAAAGACCTCAACAAAAATGCTCAGACCTATTAGTCAATATCCCTGGAATGCCCAGCCTAAAGTATCATAACAAATGTATTTATATATAAAAAAGCTAACATTTTTTTTTATCCTTATTTTTTTCTAGTGTCAATCGCCCCATTTGTTTAGTCCTTTTCAGATTTGTAGGACTAATTAGGAATGGGATCCACATCTTTTTGAAAGGGGCTGGATAATGCAGATCAAATAAGTTCAAATAAATCTGTCTTTAGAACAGTTGGTCACATGATATGACCAGTGATGGATTATGGCTGTATGATACTTGTTTATCACTTTGTGTGGCTGTATGTATTGCCACATATGTATGCATTGCCATGCCAAGGTACTTGTCGAGCATCAACCCCCTCCTCCCTCCTTCCTGAGAACGTTTGACGATCAGAACTGTTGAACTCCACCCCTTTACCTGTTTTCCTTTGTCTCCATGAAATAGCAAAGAAGGAGCACATGTGTCTGCATCTGTGTGAAACCGGAGGGGAAAAACAACTTACAACTGTCTGAGACCTGGTTTCTATTCTTCCTTTTAAAGAGCCGTTAGAAAGATGTGTATCGTTTGTGAAAGTCAAATCTATTGGGCTGACCCAGACACACACATGACAAAGTCCACTCGTTTACTCTCACTTCTAAAGTAGTATCTAAATGAACTGCAACTGATGACGACAACTTGAAATACGACATTCCTGAGAAAGTCTCCAAAATCTCTCTAAATGCTCATGAGGTTAAACAAATTCAATGCCTGAGTTGCACAGGCTTGCAGCGTTGTTGCCTAAAATTGGAACATATTAAAAAAATTGTGGGGCAGTATTCCTCTGAAAATAGCAACAAAGTTGTTGTGTGCATCTAGAACCAATTTAATGTAGTTTGTGTAAATTCATGAGAGATAGACTTGTACTATATTGACACTTCCACAGGAGTTTGTACGGAAAAAAAAACAAAAAACATTATGTATCTCATTCTAAAAATTATAATTAATAGGTAATAAAATAATAGTTAGTAAAAACCTGGTTTGAATCCGACTGTGTTTATTTTCAAAGTGTACTACATTAGATCAAAGGTTGTTACAAAGCAGGCCAAGGTGAGTACGACGTGGGCTCAAAAGAGCAACAGTACAGACACAACAGCACAGACTAGTTTTGCAAGCCTTGCGCACCAAAATACATTTTTCAGAAATATGCTGAACAAAACACAAACACACACACTCCAAATTCAGATAGACTGAAACAGAAATGTTGACTGTTTTCTTGCAAGTCTGAGGTATCAGCTCCACTCCAATAGTTGCAGTCCAGTGAGAAACCAGTCTAATTTCAGTGGAGTCATCAATTAACCTGTGAGTTTTTGGATTACCCAAAGAAAACTCATGCATTCAGGCCATCATGGCACACTCTGAAGTCCTGTGTATTTAGACCATCTGGTTGTTAGTGAAAGAGCTAACAGCCTCACTAACATGTAGTTGTTTTTTTTTAAATAATTATATATATAGATTTGTTTAACAAGATTGTCAGGTCCTCTGGACGGATTCTTCTTTGTTGAAACATTTCGTCTTTTATCCAAAAGACTTCTTCAGTCTGAAGCGCTGCAAAAAACAGGCTTAGGTAGTTGGATTTGGAAGTTCACACAAGAAGGAGAATCCAGCTTGCCAGGCTTTAAGCTACATACAGTATGTAACCAAGTCACAAAGGTATGTTTCAGTTACCACCCTAGATTTTAGTTATATGACGGTGAGCAGTAATATCTCCAAACGTAGATATTTTAAATGTTTTTAGTAATGTTTATACATGTGCCTGAATTATTGAGTTTTTACATTAAAAATAGAACCAAGAATGACACTGAAGTCAGTTTTTGTTTAAAGCTTTTACTTTATAAGGTTGCTGAAATAATTGAACAGATTTAAATGTTTTTCTTTGCTAATTTGTAAAGGCTTAACACAAGAAAAAAGAACATACTAAATAAAACCAAAATGTGATGAAATAAACTCAACACAAAAGTAATCCCTCCTCTCCAGCCACGTGGGGCTGTTGCATTTTATCTGTCAGAGTTGGACATTGCCTGAACTCTAAACTTTTATTTGTTAAAATGCACCATAGGAGGTTTTGAATCAGTGACAGATGATGGTGTTCGCTGACAAACTCAGTGTGCAACATGACAGCAGCAAAAGCTACAGATGTATGAGGACTGGAGTCAATCCATCACTATACACTCATTTATCAAACTCTCCCAATTTCCCTGCCCCACTTTCTTTCTCTGTTTTCATTTATCAAACTCCCCAAATCAAAAGAGAACCAGTGGACCCTGAGGAACACCTGGCCTGCAGTGACAGCGGCTACATCGCACACACACACACACACACACACACACACACACACACACACACACACA
>NC_056506.1:23834954-23851882 GCF_014905685.2 Nematolebias whitei
AGGATGGGTCAACCTGTATTTCTGGATTCAAATCAATGAAATGACAGTTTCTGTCCCATATGGTCCTTAAGGTTAGGACTTGACCTTAGGCCTAGTTCACTACAGTTCCATACAACGTTTTACATGTATGCATTTGTCAGAGAAGAACATTTTGAACAGCCACTATCTCACTAAGTATTGTAAATCAGAAAAAAAAAAAAACTGATTACAATTCAATCATAGCAGAGCACCTTTTCATGCCAAGAAATAAAAAAATAACACAAGGTGAGTTGTCATTGTTAACATCTAATAAAAACACAAGAAAATAGTAAAATTTATTTTTAAATTAAATATTTTTATTGTGCATTTTCAAATTAACATATGAACAAATTATGAAAGCACTGAGTTACTTTGTTATGAGTATGGGCATGGGCAGCTTATTATGTTAAAAAACTGGTTACGCAAAATCACAATGATACAAATCTAACTACTGTACACTGTAAAGCCCAAATAAGTAAATTCAACACAGATTGTTTAAAGAGGGTGAGGTTCTGCCTCGAGTGGAGGAGCTCAAGTATCTCAGGGTTTTGTTCACGAGTGAGGGAAGAATGAAGCGTGAGATTGACCGATGGATTGGGGCAGCGTCTGCAGTATTGCGGAATCTGTACTGGTCCATTGTGGTGAATAGAGAGCTGAGCTGTAAAGCAAAACTCTCTGTTTACCGGTTGGTCTATGATCCTACCCTCACCTATGGTCACAAGCTCTAGGTAGTGACCGAAATAATGAGATTGTGGATACAGGCGGTTGAAATGAGTTTCCTCCGCAGGGTAGGTGGACTCTCCCTTAGAGATAGGGTGAAAAGTTTGGTTATCCGTGAGAGACTTGGAGTAGAACCACTGCTCCTCCACATTGAGAGGAGCCAGTTGAGGTGGTTCGGGCTTCTGGTAAGGATGTCCCATTGACGCCTCCCTAGGGAGGTTCTTCAGGCATGTCCGACTGGGAGGAGACCCCGGGGAAGACCCAGGCCACACTGGGGAGACTATGTCTCTCGGTTGGCCTGGGAATGCCTTGGAATCCTCCCAGAAGAGCTGGAATAGGTGGCTGTGGAAAGAGATGTCTGGGCTCCCATGCTCAATGCCCGATAGTCGCTAAATGCTTCGAAAAACTTGTCATGACTCACATCAAAACAACCATCAACATCAACGAGGACCCTCATCAGTATGCATACCGGGAGAATTGATCAACAGAGGACGCCATCTCCTCTGTGGTCCACACTGTGCTCAACCACCTGGAGCAGAAAAACTCTTACGACCGTATGCTCTTTGTGGACTTCACATCCGCCTTCAACACAATGATCCCCCAAACCCTGAAAGACAAACTATTCACACTAAAACTAAACCCCTCCATTTGCAACTGGGTACTAGACTTCTTAACAAACAGACCAGTGAGGATCCACAACGTCTCCTCCTCCACCATAACCCTCAGCACTGACTCTCCTCAGAGATGTCTGTTGAGCCCCCTCCTGTTTACTCTACTCACGTATGATTGTGCAGCTACCCATTCAGGCTGTCACATTGTAACGTTTGCAGATGATACAGCAGTGGTGGGATGCATCACAAACAATGATGAGTCCAGCTACAGGCAGGAGGTGGAACACCTGGAGAGCTGGTGCAAAGAGAATAACCTTCACATCAATGTGAAGAAGACAAAGGAGATGATTGTGGACTTCAGAAGGAACAAACACACCTTCACCCCCCTGAACATAAGAGGATCTGCAGTGGAAGTGGTCTCCAGCTACAAGTACTTGGGTGTACACATGAATGACAACCTCAGCTGGAGCAACAAAACTACCAGCCTGATCAAGAAAGCTCATCAGAGACTCTACTTCCTCAGGCAGCTGAGACTAGTTGGTCTGGGAAGCTCAGTCCTCACCTCCTTCTACAGGTGTGCAGTGGAGAGCATCCTGTGCTCGAGCATCAACGTGTGGCATGGAGGCTGCACAGCTGCAGAAAGAAAAGCTTTGCAGAGAGTGGTGAAGGCTGCACAGAAGATTGTCGGAGTCAGTCTCCCCACCATCACAGACATCTACACCTCCAGATGCAGGAAGAGAGCCACCTGCATCATGAAGGACCCCACTCACCCACCACACACTTTTTGCCCCGCTCTCCTCAGGAAGGAGGTTGAGGAGCATTAAGTGTAGAACCACTAGACTGTGGAAACAGCTTTTACCCTGAGGCTGTTAGACTCATGAATCTCTAACCAGAATAATCATTATAAAAAAATCACATCATGTTGCTGCTGATCTGTTTCAATGTTGCTGCTGATCTGTTTCAATGTTGATGTGTTCATGCCAGCTCCTCTGCTTACACAGACTCATGTTCATTTTTGTGCTGATGTTCGACGTAATGTTTTTATGCTTAGTGCTTAGTGTGTTTTTAGTTGATGTTTTTCTTAGTTCATATCTTAGATGTTATCATTGTTTTTCTTTTACATTTTATTGTTGGATGTAACTGGGACCTTGTGTACATGATTTCGCTCCACCACATGTACCACATGAGGTGTGAATGACAATAAAGAATCTCTGACTCAAGCTGCTACCCCCGCGACCTGACTTCGGAACAAGCGGAAGATAATGGATGGATGGACGGATGTTTTTGAGATGTTGTGTTTGTGGACATCCATGCCATCTACTGTTGCAACCTCAATATTCTTTTGTTAGAATACTAGTTTAAAACATATCCAGATTAGTGTGAATAGGGTCTTCTATTTTCAAGAGAGACCTGTTTAGGGAGCAAATGGTGGTTGTTGAGGGCCTTGCTCAGGGGCCCAGGGTGGGGCGAATGAGGGTGGAGGCAGGTGTGGGTGTTTCACCTTTTCCACCCACATTTTGATGTTGACTGTACTGGGAGTTGAACCTAGGACTTTCTGATCACAGGCCCATCTTCTAACCTCTGCGCCACCACTCCTCCCTTGTTTAAGTCACAAAGGTTAGGTTAGGTTACTTTATTTATACCTAAGGTTAGATTTGGTTTGCAGTGGCACAGAGAATAAGAAGACATCCATGCGTACACACAATGTTAAAAGTAAGAACACCTCAAATAAACCATTTACAGATAATAGTGCTCAAGGCTCCACAATCATATTCAAAGCAAAGTAGGACATAAAAGAGAAGAGTAAAACTTTAAAATCCAACAAGCACTTTGTATATAAATATATTAAATGTTAGTTTATCATTAGATACAAATCTGTTAAAACACTGAGAACACCGGTGTCAGTTCAGTTTGTTCATTTCAATAACAACAGTAGGAACAAAGCAGTTTTTAAAACGTCTTGTCCTACATTTAGGGACTAAAAACCTCTGACCGGAGGGAAGAAGCTGAAACTCCCTGTGAAGGAGGTGAAAAACATTTTTTTTATAACAGAAGAAGCTATCTGCTGTACCTGGCTAATGTACAGGGATGTAACTGATGTTTGGATTCCTCTGACAAAAGACACATTTCAACTCAAAAATGCTCACATGGGACTTGCATACCTGCATATGTGCCAGGAAACTTGTTTCCATATAAGAGCAGAGTGAATATGTCTACAGTGCATTACAGTGTTACTGAAGTTAGGGATAAAGTGCTCTTTTAGTGTGACATGCAGATTTTTTTAACAGTATTATTTCTGATTCAGGGTCAGAAAGAGATGCAGCACTGTTATAAATGTGAAAGTATGACTTTCTGCAGCTCCTGGATCCAAGATGGCCATTACTGATCAACACCTGCAGGTCGTCTCACCATCAAGGATCCAGCACTACATAGGCTGCAGTCGAGCTCTACTCTCCACTGGAGCATATCGCCTTCTTCATGGTAGTATGCGTCTGGCCTGGTTAAGATAAGTAAACCTTGTCTAACTCCAGCTCTGTTTTTGTGTACTACCATACCTGATCTTCTTGTGCTCCTCCGTGTCTGGTATCTTGGACCTTCGTTGTCTCCTGAGTCTCCTCGCCCTCCAACCACTTGCCTATGTTCCTCATCATCGACCACTGGACTACGAAGCCATCTCCTCCAATCGAAACATGTAAGAATGGAAACAAACTAAAATCAGAATCAAAATCTTCCATTGCCGTGAACACCTACCTGACGTCTACCCTTGCCTTCCAGGGTTCCTGTGGAGAAACAAGTTATTGTTTCGTATTTCACTGTAAATAATAAACACTGTTAAACTTACCTCCTGGAGTCTTGTGTCGTCTTGGTCTTGCACTCTCTGTGTCTCCTGAGCTTATGACAATGAAATGCTAAAGTAACTGCTTTTATTTTATTTTATTTTATTTAATCTATGGCTGAATGCTGATCTGCAGATGTGGTGATCGACATATGGGATGAAAAGGTTAGGGATTGTAATTGTAATGTTTTATTTTGTGAATTAAAATTGATAAAGGCTACTTGTTTTTTGTTTTATTTGTTTTTTTTTTGTTTGACTGTGAGGAGGGGTAAGATGTTTTGGTCAAAGAGTGGGGAGGATAAGCCAAAGGTTGCAGCCTTACGTTAACAGTAAAGGCATTTTTGTACAGATGCTTACAGATGTAGCTGACTGAAATGTGAATTATTGCAGCTCCATTGTGTGGTATGTAGAGAAACCTGAAGCAATAATTTGCAAAATTCCAGCTAAATCCCCAGCCTTCACCCTTTATTGAAACTAAAAGTAATTGTGAGTAGAAAAAACACAACTCTTGAGTTAAAGCATGATGTAACATGGCAGTGTTGAGGAAAGCCACTCTTGGACATAACATTTTATTTACATCTCTTGAAGATCTTTTTTTTTTCTTCTATCTCGTCTGCATATGTTTTGCGGGTTTTTCTTTCTACTCTCATGTCATGGACTGTTAATCCCTGCATTGCTGATTGACTGCCTTTCTTTCTTTCAGATACATGCTCGTTGTGATTCTTCTCATCTCACCTCCCACTTTGTCTCAGGGATGCTGACAGGCCACAGATGGCTGTTTTTGATCTGGCATAACGAGCATCTCCATGTCAAATTACAAGAGAACAGACAGCAGAAAAAAGGGCAACTGAAATGCAAAACAAAACAAAAAAGGAGGATGAAATGAATGATGAACTGGGTGGCTTGAGACGGGTGTCCCTGTGATCATTGTAAACGAGACACTCGTCGTTTGATCACTTTATCAACAGAAACGTCACAGCTTTTGTTGCAGATGAATGAACAAAAGTAGAACTCCTTAAAAAGGCAAACCATTGATGAAATGCTAGGCAATCCATTTCAAGACTTCTTTTATAATGTCTCAAGATTTTGAAAACTAAGAATTTAGAATGAAAATAAAAAGGTGGTATTCTAAGAAATTAACCAAAGATTGCAAACATTTGCATGCAAATATAAAAGCAGCACTAACTGTTCCAATATAGCATCCAAAAATCTATAAGTCTGTATTAATATTTAATTAATGAATTAATTATTTTTAAAAACGTCATGTTTCTGCTGTGTTCTTGGTGTTGAAGCCAAGGTGCAGGCGGACACTGGGAACTCGAGGAGTAAATGAATAATAATGTTGAATATATGGAAACAAAAGCTGATGTGACAGCAAACTTACATAATCACTGGGGAGACACAGAGGGAGACAGAAACAGGATGCCTTATAGGACAATGCACAGACAAGGAGGAAACAGAGACGTAGAATATAAAAAGATGCCAACAAAGAAATAATTACAAACAACGGGGAGAGGACAACAATGGATTGGTGTAGCAGGAGTTGACAACACCAGCCGCTTCGAATGTTATCAGCCAATAAAATGGCCATTATTAGTTGTTATCATCCCCATAGGTTGCCTTCAGACTGTCCTTCCTGTACATGGGTTTAGGTACGTTCTTATCACTGATAGCAGCTTCGCCCGCTATTGCTGATAATATACAGCTTCACGAGCGTCTAAAAACGAAAGCTTTTTTTTGTTAGCTTTATTTAAAACTTTTATTTACAATTTACCCATTACTTTTAAGCTGGATATTAAGGATTTACTTCAAATGAATTCCATATTTAACAGTCATAAGGCTTTAATTCGGTATCTAAAAAGAACTCACTAAAGAGAGGATATGAGGTTTTGTTGTTTTCATCCATCAATCCATCCATTTTCTTCCGCTTATCCGGGGTCGGGTCGCGGGGTTAGCAGCCTAAGTAGGGAGGCCCAGACTTCCCTCTCCCCAGCCACTTGGGCCAGCTCTTCCGGGGGAATCCCGAGGCGTTCCCAGGCCAGCTGAGAAACATAGTCCCTCCAGCGTGTCCTGGGTCTTCCTCTGGGTCTCCTCCCGGTGGGACGTGTTCGGAACACCTCACCAGGGAGGCATCCAGAAGGCATCATAAACAGATGACCAAGCCACCTCAACTGGCTCCTCTCGACGAGGAGAAGCAGCGGCTCTACTCTGAGTCCCTCCCGGATGATCGAGCTTCTCACCCTATCTCTAAGGGAGGGCCCAGACACACTGCGGAAAAAACTCATTTCGGCCGCTTGTATCTGAGATCTCATTCTTTTGGTCACAATCCAAAGCTCGTGACCATAGATGAGGGTGGGAACGTAGAGCGATCGGTAAATTGAGAGCTTAGCCTTTTGACTCAGCTCTCTCTTCACCACGACAGACCTGTACAGTTCCTGCTTCACTGCTGACGCTGCACCTATGCGCCAATCGATCTCACGCTCCATTTTTCCCTCATTCGTGAACAACACCCCAAGATACTTAAACTCGTCCACTTGGGGTAGGACATCCTCCCTGACCAGGAGAGGGCACTCTACCCTTTTCCGGCTCAAGACCATGGCCTCGGATTTGGAGGAACTGATCTTCATCCCGGCCGCGTCGTATTCGGCTATTCGGCTGCAAACCGCTCCAGCGAAAGCTGTAGATCATGATCTGATAAAGCCAATAAGACCACATCATCTTCAAAAAGCAGAGATGCAATCCTAAGGCCACCAAAACAGATCCCCTCAACACCTTGGCTGCGCCTAGAAACTCTGTCCATAAAAGTTATGAACAGAATCGGTGACAAAGGGCAACCTTGGCGGAGTCCAACTCTAACTGGGAACAAGCCCGACTTACTGCCGGCGATGCGGACCAGGCTCTGACACCGGTCATACAGGGACCTAACAGCCCATATCAAAGGGCCCGGTACCCCATACTCCCAGAGTACCCCCACAGAGTTCCCCGAGGGACGTGGTCGAACGCCTTCTCCAAGTGCACAAAGCACATGTAGACCGGTTGGGCAAACTCCCACGCACCCTCCAGGATCCTGCTGAGAGTGTAGAGCTGGTCCAGTGTTCCACGGCCAGTATGAAAACCGCACTACTCCTCCTGAATCCGAGGTTCAACTATCCGATGGACCCTCCTCTCCAGAAACCCCGAGTAGACCTTACCAAGGAGGCTTAAGAGCGTGATTCCCCTGTAGTTGGAACACACTCTACGGTCCCCCTTTTTGAATAGGGGGACCAGCACCCCAGTCTGCCAATCCAGGGGAACTTCCACCGATGTCCACGCAATATTGCAGAGTCGTGTAAGCCAACACAACCCTACAACATCCAGAGCCTTAAGGAACTCTGGGCGAATCTCATCCACCCCTGGGGCCTTGCCACCAAGGAGCTTTTTAACCACCTCGGTGACCTCAGCACCAGAGATTGGAGGGCCCGACCCAGAGACCCCAGGCTCCGCTTCCTCAGTGGAAGACGTGCCGGTGGGATTGAGGAGGTCTTCAAAATATTCCGCCCACCGACCCACAACATCCCGAGTTGAGGTCAGCAGCACACCACCCCCACTATAAACAGTCTTGGTGGCGTACCGCTTTCCCCCCGAGACGCCGGATGGTGGACCAGAATCGCCTCGAAGCCATGCGGAAGTCATTCTCCATGGCCTCTCCAAACTCCTCCCATGCCCGAGTTTTTTCCTCAGCGACCACCCGAGCCGCATGTTGCTTGGACTGCCGGTACCCATCAGCTGCTTCCGGAGTCACACAGGCCAAAAAGGCACGATAGGACTCCTTCTTCAGCCTGACAGCATCCCTCACCGACGGTGTCCACCATCAGGTTCGAGGGTTGCCGCCGCGACAGGCACCAACAACCCTGCGGCTGCAAGATGCCTCGACAATAGAGGCACGAAACATGTTCCACTCGGACTCAATGTCCCCCACCTCCCTCGGAACATGTTTGAAGCTCTCCCGGATGTGGGAGTTAAAACTCCGTCTCATAGGAGACTCTGCCAGATGTTCCCAGCAAACCCTCACAATACGTTTGGGTCTGCCAAGGTCTGACCGGTATCCTCCCCCACCATCGGAGCCAACTCACCACCAGGTAGTGATCAGTGGACAGCTCCACCCCTCTCTTCACCGGAGTGTCCAAGACATGTGGCCGCAGATCAGATGAGACGATGACAAAGTCGATCATTGAACTGCGGCCTAGGTTGTCCTGGTGCCAAGAGGACATATGGACACCCTTATGCCTGAACATGTGTTCGTTATTGACAATCCATGGCGAGCACAGAAGTCCAACAACAGAACACCACTCTGGTTCAGATCAGGGGGGCCGTTCCTCCCAACCACACCCCTCCAGGGGTGTCATTGCCCATATAAGCATTGAAGTCCCCCAGCAGAACAAGGGAGTCCCCAGGAGGTGCACTTCCCAGTACCCACTACAAGGACTCCAGAAAGGGTGGATAATCCTGCAGTCAGAACCCGTCCTTCCACACGTAGGCGGAGGGAGGCCACCCTCTCATTCACCGGTGTGAACCCCAACACACAGGCACCAAGTTGGGGGGCAATAAGTATGCCCACTCCTGCTCGGTGCCTCTCACCAGGGGCAACTCCAGAGTGGAACAGTATGCAGCCCCTCTCAAGGAAACTGGTTCCAGAGCCAGAGCCATGCATAGAGGTGAGTCCTAGTATTTCTAGCCGGAACCTCTCAGCCTCACACACCAGCTCAGGCTCCTTCCCCATCAGTGAGGTGACATTCCACATCCCAATAGCCAGCTTCTGTAGCTGAGGATCAGACCGCCAGGGTCCCCGCCCTCGGCCACCACCCATCCAACATTGCACCCGACCCCTTTGGCCCCTCCCACAGGTGGTGAGCCCATGGGATGTTGTTGCTTTTTGTTTGTTTGATATGAGCGGCATTCTGCTCAATTCATATACAGTACAGCAATATAAAAAGTACTATAATTATGTTCAGATATAACCCTAACCCGAGCCTTATAATTCTGTGATAACAACCTACTGACCCTGCTAGGAGGTCCAGGAGGGACAGTCTGAAGGAAACCTACGGGGATGATAACAACTACTAACGGCCATTTAATAGGTTGATAACATTCAAAGCAGGTGGCAACATGAGGGAGAGCAGGAAAACAAAAGGGTCACAAGACACAAAATACTGTAGACAGATCCTCACAAAAAACTGTATTCCTGTAAATATCCTTTGTAGCAGATATAATTTAAAAACATGGAATGCAATATAACAATGATTTTATATCAAGTGGCAAACACATCATTTACACAACACCCTGCTTTCCACCTCTTTCCACTGTCCTCCAGTGCGTGCAGTGTGTGAGAGTATGGAGTGTATAGGCCTGCACAGCGCTTGGCACAAGCCACAGTCACTGCTAAGAAAGCAAGTGTTTGAAAACATGGTCCTACCCCCTCCCTCTCCTCTCCTGCTCTCTCTGTCAGATTGTTGGCAGCTCGTGGGAGGTGCTAATGGAAAAGCTCCTACTCCTGTTCCCCTTGTTCACCACACTAATGTGAAAGGCACCATCCATGTTGCAGCTGTGTGTTGCCATGACCAGGCCGCCCTGTCATAGTCCACTGGTCACCCAGCTAATGGGCCGACCACAGAGGAGAAAGACCGGCTTTAACAGATGGATGGGGGGTGGAAGTGGCTTTAGATGGAAAAGCAAGAAAGTGATGAGATTGTGTGTGTTAAATTTACAAGATTTTAGGGAAAACCCAGAATTGGCATTAATAAAACAAATATTCTTACTATTTCCCTTCCATAAAATTGTATATCATGTTCACACTTGCCAATTTTATGTTAGAATATATTTCTTTTTCCTCAAACATTTTTTTTCCTCAGTAAATTCAATTACAGGTAACAACTGATAATCACAATAAAGTAGGCTATCAACAACTTATCACACATCGTCAGTTTCAAACTACACAAAAAATAGTGTTTTTATACTTGAAACTCCAAATTCAAGTCTAAGTGTTAGTATTTACGTAAAAGGCCAAAGATTATTCTACTTATTGCTTTTATTTTAATTTTTTTTGCCCCTCATAGTTTAAGATGAAATCCCTCATATTTAAGCTGTTCAGATTAATCATTAAAACAACAGACTGTTGTTGATTTTAAAATTGAAGATTATTGGTCATTAAATATCACATTAGGATGCTTGTTGCACGATGATGCAGCTGCAAAATATTTAAAAAATATTATTACATTCAATAAAATTTGACAAAAAATAGACAGTGCCAGCGAAAAGTTTAGATAAACTTTTTTTTATTAGTAAGATGGTATATTCAACATTTAAAATAAAAACTATGATCTATATGTTCTACTCCTAATATTGTGTAATTGAATTTCTTCGAATTTATAACTAATACTAGATTCACACTTGTACATTTAAGGAAATTCAAAGTATTTTTCATTCCCCAATTTTCTCAAATTAAAAGACACAAAAGTTATACACCTGCAGCCGTGACAAGGGTTAAGTGCAAAAAAATCACATGTAGCATTTCTTGATATTAAACGAGGGCTTGTTTTTGCTCCTGACAGTAACTGTCACACTCAGAGTACATTGCTTCTTCCAGACTCTGTTCTTGGACTCTAAAATTATTAAAGTAAGTCAATGCTATTTTTTTAATGGAATCTGCATTTTCAAGTTGGATCATTTAATAAACTACTCACCCAAAACTGTAAAAGCTAAATCAAAATGCTGACTGCAATACTGTAATTCAATTAATTTATATAGCGCCAAGTCACAACAGAAGTCATCTCAGGACACGGAACAGAAACATTCACATCCATCCATCCATCATCTTTACCCGCTTCTTCCTTTTCGGGTCACGGGGGTCGCTGGTGCCCATATCCAGCTATCACTGTGCGAGAGGCGAGGGACACCCTGGACAGGTTTCCAGTTCATCACAGGGACACATAGAGACAAAAAATCATTCATTCCCACACCTAGGAAAAACTTAGAGTTACCAATCAGCCTAACATGCACGTTATTGATCTGTGGGAGAAAACCGGAGTACCCAGAGAAAACCCACGCATGCACAGAGAGAACAAACTCCACCCAGAACGGCCCATGGACTGGGATTTGAACCAGAGCAACCTGCTCGCTGAATGGCAGCAGCTCTGCCAGTTGTGCCATTGTGCTGCCCCATTCACAAACATAAAAAGCCAATTAGTAAAAGTTATCTATCTTAGGAAGCCAGCAGATTGTGTTGAGTCTTCACTTTGTCACAGTCTCCCATCCTGAGCAAGCACAAAGTTTATTGTTTATTATTTATCCTTATTCATTTTTTTATTTCACTATTCACTACATGACTTTTGTGACGCCTTTTGTGTGCGTGTGTGTCTGTGTGTGAGTAAGCGAGAAAGAGAGAGGGAGAGAGAGAGACTCTTAGCATGCTGCAAGATGCTCTTAGAAGCTGACAGTTCTTCCTATTTATTTTACATATTTCTTAGAAACCATGAACCTGTTAAGCTTCTGCCATCAAAGACTCTCATACAGACAAACACAAACACCTGCAGTTTTGAGCCTTCTCTGCTGGACTCCAGCTTCAGACAACCCCGTTAAGACTTTGTCACATCGTGTACTGCCATCAGACTCTAGCAGCCATTGCAGTCCTCTGTAGGCCTGTGTATATGTGTGATACATTATTATTCATCCCTTCACACTCATCACAAGCTCTGAAGACAGTGGGCTCTCTTAACAATGCAATGTTCCTCTTTCTCACTGGAGTCAGTGCTGCTGAACAAACAGGTGTGTCAAACCCAAACAAGACTCTGGTTTTCAGGAAGATGGCCCTGCAGGGACTCCTGCAGTGACAAAAAAAAACCTCACTTACGCACGGGAAAAATTATTCAATTCAGTTTATTTACATATCACCAATTCACAACAAAGTTTTCTGAGGGCACTGAACAGAAACATTCACATACATAGAAAAGCCCATTAGTAAAGTTCTCTATCTGAGGAAGTCAGCAGACTCTGTGAATCTTCACTTCGTCGCAGTCTCCAATCCTGAGCACAGTGGCAACATTGGAAAGGAAAAACTCCCTTTTAACAGGAAGAAACCTCCAGCAGAACCAGGCTCAGGACAAGCGGCCATCTGCTTTGACCAGCTGGGTTGAGTGGACAGGAAGGAGAAACAAACACAGAATGTCAGGTCCAGATGTAGATGCAGGTGTACCTCGTATTGGAAGAAAGACAAAAACAATTCAAGGATAGAAAAATTACAAATACAAAACAGGTTGAGCAAAGTAAAGACAGTAATATAGTGAAGAAATGTGGTCAGTTTGTCCTCCAGCAGTCTAAGCCTAAAGCAGCATAACAAAGGGATATCTCAGGAACCCAAGCCGACCCTAACTATAAGATTTATCAAATAGGAAATTCTTAATCCCAGTCTTAAAACTGGACAATGTGTCAGCCTCACGGACAGAAACTTTAAGTTGGTTCCACAAGAGAGGAGCCCGAGAACTGAAAGATCTGCCTCCCATTCTGTTTTTGGAAACTCTAGGAACCACAAGTAAACCTGCAGTCTCAGAGCGAAGTGCTCTGTTGGGAAAATATGGAACAATATAATAAGTAATATAAAATGGAGCTAGGTTGTTGAATTGTATGTTAGATGTAAGATTTTGAATTAAATTCTGAATTTGACAGGGAGCCAATGGAGAGAAACTAAAACTGGAGAAATTATTGTTGAAAAGAAGAACAAAAACAACAACACCAAAAACAAATTTCATCACTAAAGATTGTGGTCACGAGGGTCATTATGCATCTATTATTTCAGACATTGTAGTATCCATTAAGGAGTATACTAATCCTTATGTGAAATAGTGCCCTTTTTAAACAGCTTTATAACTTATTTTTGTTTAAAAATTGCAAGATTCAATTTCTGATCTGACAAAACATGGGAAAAAAAGTTAAGTGGATAATATTTGAGCTCTGGGGTTCAGCGGTTGCTGCAAAGCTGCATTTATCCACAACACTATAGAATTCAATCATGGCTTGAGGTCTTTCATGCTTCCTTTTTTTTGTGCTCCATCTAAAGCAGATTTATCCCCTATAAAAATCCATGAAAATAAAAAAAAAATGATCATGTCATGGCATTAGCTCTCTTTGCCCTTACTCGTGGCAAACTTCAATGGCAAAGCAATCAGATTTAGGTCAGTAGATTTATGCGTTGAGTGATTTTAAAAGGTTTGCCTTAGCTTGCCGTAGCACAAACCACAGACAGACAGGCAGGAGAGTATCAGGTGTAAAAGCTCTGTCTGTCTATCATACACACTCTATTGTTGCCAGGTTCACTCTCCCCTCCTCCCCCTCCACCACCGGTCTCCTCTAACTGGCTCAACTCTCTCATTCTCTGTCACCCACCCTCTGTCTTCCTGACAATTGCGTTATTTGGCCTTATCGAGGAATATGAAACGGCGTGGCGTGACATCTCCTCTTCGAGCCCAACAGATATGCCAATTCATTTCACAGCAGGCGATTTGACAAGCTAGACTGCTCCTCTTGAAAGACGTCATTCAAGCGCACCGCCACCGAGCCGCACTCCCCTCCCTTCTTTAATCCCACTTTCTCCATTCCAGTCCCCTCTCTACATGTTGCAATCTGAAGAGCTTTTCCTCATGAGACTGAAAAGGCCTCGCTGAAGGAGCTTGAAGAGAACAAGAGAAAAAAGAAGAACTAAAACTTCACGTCTCTGCCGCCCTTAAAGAAAACAAAATAGAAGTTTGCAAAATATGGAACAATATTGTTGGGAAGAGGGTGATAACGTTTGGGAATGTTATGGTTAAATTTTGGAAGGAGAGAAAAAAGTTCAATCAAGGTGGATGACAGAGAAAATAAATAAGAAAATGAGAGAAGAGGAGATTGGAGCTCCTAGCTCTGGTTGTTTGAGGGGATGTCACAGCCACTAATACAAGTGTTTAAATATTTGATGCGGGAGGGGGGGGATAAAGCGGGATCGTCTCGCCTCGGAATTGAGTGTCAAGATGGGAATCTATTACAGACACTCTTTGTGTGTGTGTGTGTGTGTCGGTGTGTGTGAATAGAAGGCACATTTGACAGTGTGGTGGAGCAGAGCAAAGCCGTGCGCATGCTGTATTTACAATCTCCTCTCTCTACCAATTTAACACTTTAAGCCAACACCTTTGAATCCTCACCTTCATTTCTAGAACCCCACTTTCTCCTCACTTAAATGTTTTTCTGCTGCGCTTCAGTAGACGCTGATTATCACGTCTTTTGAAAAGGAGGTTTTTCAGCAAGGAGCAAGATGTAAAGTGGGAGCTCAGATGTAAAGACTAAGGTGCAATATGGATAAAGAAATGGGGTTTTGTTTGTACGTCCAGAAGTCTAGAAATGAGCAGTGTTTAGCAGTAAATACTGCTATAAAGCTTTGGTTTTAACACAATACATTTCCCTGTTGATTATATATTTAAAACCTCAGTAACTACGATTAAGTAATAAGATGGGTTGAACTCAAACTGGGACAGACTGTATGATGGAGTTGGTGTGCACCTTCACCTCGCTGCAGTATGTTTGCCTGGGACATTTATGAGAGGAATTAATTTGTATTTTCAGTGGTTGTAGATCTTTTAGCGTACCGTTTAATGTTTGTTTGGCATATACCTTAGTATAAGTAAGTATATCTTAGATCCTTATATACTGTTTCTGTTCATACTTTATATTTTTGTTATTTTGGGGTGTAACTGGGACCTTGGGTACATAATTTTGTTCCACCTCGTGATGTGGATGACAATAAAATTGACTTGAACTTGAACTTGTCTTCAAAAACATTCAAGATAGATTAAATAATGGCACTTAATGGTTTAAGAGTTTGTCTAATTGTTATAATTTTACACTACAACTTAAAGGTTTTTGTTATTAGTTGTGTAAGATTACTTATATGTATGATAAAAAATTACAAAAATGTTCAAGTTTACCAAACTATGGCCAAGAAGCAGAAGGCCAGACTAGGATAATAATAATAATAATAATAATAATAAAAAAAATAATAAAAAAAATAAAAAAATATATATATACTATAACTATACTATGTACTACACATACTATAACTATACTATGTACTACACATACTATAAGAAACCTTGCTCAGCTAAATTTTGGAACCTTCACATAAAGATCTTCAGAAACATTAAATTCTTAAATAATTTCTATTTTTGAATTGACAGTGAATAAATTTTCATTTAAAAAAAAAGAATTAAAAAAAAAAAAAATATGTGAAGTTCTATCACAAAACCACTGAAGAAAAAGCTAAAAAGTCACATTTTTATGGAAAGAATGTACAAACTCCAAACAGAAAGAACCCAGAATTGATTCAGGACCGTCAATGCACCACCGAGCAGTCGTACTGATGTTTCTTAACATTTATGAAAAAAATTTATTTCTTTGCATATGAACTGACCATCTCACATTTACTGAGAAATTTCAGGTATCTGGGGAGGATGTTATGAAATTACTTTTCTGCCTTTAAAAAAATGCAACTCTGAAAATAAATATTGCTGACCTTTTGATATTGCATAAGCATATCAAAATGACGCAAAAACATGCCATCATGCCAGCTGATGGTGATCCCAAGAAATACTGAAGTCGGTTTTTTTTTTGTCTGTTTTTGGTCAGGACATTTTATATGTATTATGAAATGCATAATAAAATAACTGTTTAACATATGGGTAATATTAGGGTGCACATTAATATATCAAGACAACAACAAAACAAAAGTAACAGCAACATCATCTTAAGCATCTATCAGAAATGAATAAATCATAATCATTAAAAACAATGTCTGTATGTTTGAGAATAATCACGAGTGATTATTGTTGTAAAAATGGTAAGAAATTTAAAAAACATAGCAAACGCAAAACACGAAGATTTTAAAAAGTAACGGCGAAAAGAAACAAAAACTAAACATGAAGAAAGTAATTTAATATTAATGAATTCAACCTTTATTTTTACAGGTTAGTCTCATTGAGTCTCGAGGACTCATTTATAAGAGAGACCTGATTTCAACAAAGAATGATGACAACAGTAGACAATCATCAAAGAAAGACATGTAAAGAAATATGCAAAGAAATCAAAAACCATCAAGATCAACACGTTCAACTGCTGAAAATTTTTAGTACTGATAGTACAATTTTGTACAAAGCACTTGTTTGTCCTTTTTGACTGCAGGTCTGTTGGGGTGCTTAGATTGCAGTAAATTCAATTAGGAAACAACATGCACACTTCAGGCCTGACATCATCACAATCTCTCCTTCTCCCTGTTTGATGATTGAGGGCTTGTGGCCTGGTCACTTAAAAAAACCACTGGGATCCAGTCCACTCACTTGTGTGTATTGGTGCAGTGGTGTGCGCGCACATGTATGCGAGTGTGTTCCTAAGCCGTCTAGACAAGGCCAAGTGCCGCTTTAACCTGCGTGTAATGAGGGCAAGGTGGGACATTGTTAGGGAATAAAGCTTGTTACATTTAGTGCAAACACACAAAAATGTGCTCACACACAACACACACACACATTTGATCCAAAATATCCTAGCTAATACTAAGTCATGGATCACCAACACCATTGACTTCAGTTTAATGTTACCTGTAGCTCAGACAAGCCTGATTTTTCCTTTTCTTTTGTGGCACTAAAAACACTAATGTCTTAACAACAAGGTTCAAACCTGTGACTTTAAAGCAA
>NC_056506.1:23851982-23862472 GCF_014905685.2 Nematolebias whitei
CTGTCAAGACTCGAGGAACCCAGATGGAGCGAAACCAGAAAAGACAAGACTTGGTTAGAAAACGTAGTGATGTTTATTATGTACAGTGTCTATTTACAGTGGGTCATCTTTGGAAGATCCTGGAAGAGAGAGTTGAGTAAGTGGAGTCCAGTTGCAGTTCTTAATTTCTTTGTTTTGTTTTTCCTTACAGATGGTGAAGTAAGAGTTTGGCAAGGACGTTTAGTCACCAGGGTTGATCCAAAGGGAAGGCGGGACACTACTGGAAGGACAGGCGTGTGGCTGGAAGGCGAGGCACGGAGAACATGAACCAGGACCATGGAACTCTGAATCCAAACGGGAGCCAAGAAAACAGGAGGACTGTAGACACAGAAACAAAGGTAAGTACTTCTCATATATTTTTCATATAATGGCCAAAAGCATAAATACCGAATAGGGTACAATGCTCCAGCGATGAGTCACACTGGACTGCAGCCTTAAATAGTAGCAGGAGCTCTTCAGATGGATGGCTGCCAGCTGGTGGCAATCAGCAGCCAATTAGAGGAGGAGCTGCAGGTAGTGGAACTCTCACATATCCATCCATTTATCTTTACCCATTTCTTCCTTTTCGGATCGTGAGGGTCACTGGTGACAATATCCAACTATCGCTGTGTGACAGGCGGGGTACATAAATAAAGAAAGTGCTATGTGATGTCATCATTGTATGTTTCCATACAAAGACAAAATGGGTTCTCTTTATTTAACCCATCGCACCTGGGATACACCCGGGTGGAGCAGTAGGCAACTATGTAGGCGCCCGGGGAGCAATTTGGGATTGGATGTCCTGCTCAGAGACACCACGAGATGCGCAATGACCAGGGATCGAACCCAGGACCTTTGGGTCACGAGTCAGCTGCCCTGCCCCTACACCATATCAGCCCCCATCCTGGACAAGTCTCCAGTCTACTACAAGGCCACATAGGGACAAATGGACAACCTTTCACTCTCTCACTCTCACCTAGGGACAATTTAGAGTTACCAGTCAGTCTGACATGTATGTTTCTGGTCTATGGGAGGAAACTGGAGTACCCGGAGAAAACCCATGCATGCACAGAGAGAACATGCAAAGTCCACCAAGAAAGGCCTACGGACGGGATTAGATCCAATGGCCTTCTGGCTGAGAGGCAACAGCTCTATCAACTGAGCCACCGTGTCACCCGATATGTGTATATAACCGTTACATTATTAGGATGTTTGTTTTGTTTATTCAGTGTAGGGGAGTGGTGGTGCAGCGGTTAGAGAAGGTGGGCCTGTAATCAGAAGGTCACCAGTTCAACTCGCTGGACCAACAACTTCAAAATGTGAGTGGGAAAGGTGAAAAACACACACCTGCCCCCACCCTCATTTGCCCCACTCTGGGCTCTAGCAAGGCCCTAAACCCCCCCACCTTCTGCTCCCCTGGATTCTCTGCTACACACAGAGGGCTGTGGTAGCACGTGATCTGTGGTTGCATCAGGAAGGGCCTCCGGAGTAAGTTTATTTTATTCATTATTTGATAAGCAGCAAGGAGGTTTATTAAAAAACCCACATGTCCAGGTCTAACCACTCTAATAAGGAATAAAATTGTTAAAGCACCAGTTCAAATCTGCCTATTTACATTTCAACAGTTTTCCTGATGATTAAATCATAAACGTGGAGTGGCTGCCAAGGTTGGTTCAAAGAGAGCTGAGGTGGGCAACAAATGACGTGCATGCCTTAGAATAGAATTTTGACAGTTGTGTACACAAGAATGTAGTACTTTCAAAATTTAGTGACACAACATAGATTTCAGACAAAAAAAAGTACCAGTAATCAACAGTTGCAGCCCAGTGAAATGTTGGCTTGAGATGGTATCTCACTGCGCTGCAACTGTTGGGGGACTATTTGGAAAGACAAAACTGTGAGAAAATGTGTGCTTTAGAATCACTGAACAACATGTTTGCACAAGCTCACAGCAAAATGTTGGTCCAATTTTTTGTTTGCATACATGATGAGAAAAAATTAAACTCAAGCACTCCAGAATTACATAAACTAAACAGGGATTAAGACAGATTCTACATGTTCACAGCTGGGATTATTTTGAGAGAAAATTTGTCTTCAAATGTTTTTGAACATGTTCAAAATTCCAACAATGTTCAAGGCCCTGTGACGTATGCAAGTTAATTGAGAACCCTTGCACATGTTTTAAGGTATTTTTAAAACTTCCTTGCAAATGCCCTTTTGCAGAGTGTCTTCAATACATGCACCTCAGTGAGATCAGGCACAGATACTTTAGTCTTGTAAAACTATATAGATATTTTATAGTATTCTGAAAATTCAGAGGAAATTATCCTGTGAAACCTAGTAGCTGTGAGACTATGTGCTAATACTTCAGTTCAAACTCCCAATTGTTTCTACAAAGGTTTTGAAAACATATAGGTCTTTCTGTTGGGATTTCTATATTTAAAAGTTAATAGACAATCTGCTGAATACATAGAATAACAAGAAATTAAAATTTAAATAAAGTTTTGCGTTTCCCTGTGTAGTTTTGTTAAAATTGTGGAAAGTTCTCAAATTGTTACTGGTATATGGGAACTCCATATTTCAGCCGTAATGCTCTAGTTTATGATTAAAATGTACTTTGTATTTATGGCAAAGCATGTGACCCTTTGAAAAGCCAGTCTCTCAAAACACTTCGAGCTAAGTCTAAGAGTTCTACGATTTGTGAACAGGTTGAGGCTGTGAGGGGAGTTGAAGCCAATCAATCCCTGATAGTCTTTGTGCTGCAAAGCAATGTAATAACAGAGCCATAATGTTCAACAAATGAAAAAGGCCATTTTGTAGCTCACTGTGATGCAGGGGTGACTATGTGTCTGTGCAACCAACTGGTTACTGAATTAAACAACAAAAACTTTTTCTTTTTCTTTTTTTTTACCAAGGGAATATTGATGGTGACACTCAGCAACTTAACATTTTTTTAATGGCTGCAAAGATAATTACTAAACTGAGTTAAATCATCATAAAGAAACTGGTCCAAATGACATGATTTAACTTTTGTTGTTATCTACCTGGATGATTGAGCTTACAATCCTTTTTCTGAACCACTTTGGCCTTGGTTGTCCTCAGACTGTTTCTGTGAGTAACAAGTTGGCCATCTGGCTTAAAACATGTGATTGTTGTACATGATGACTGTGTGTTTTGCACATGTTAAAAGTCTACTTTTGAGATTCCAACAGGAGGTTGGCTTGAAACACAGCAGTGAAGTGCTGAGGGACACTATGGGACAGATCTGGTTTGCAGGCCGTGACTGACAAAGTCCTCTGGATGGAGGACGAAACGTTTCTCATGCAGTGAAACTGGTCCAGATGACCCGATTTAACCTTTTTTGTTGAGTTAAATCATGATTTGAAGATTATACGAGGGCGACATCCCTCTCAAGCTGAAAGTGTACACAGCTATACATCAACACAGCTGAGTTCTGATTTACACCTTTTTGGTTTTGCAAAGCTCATGTTTGTGGAGCAAAGGCCAACTTCACCTGTGATTTGATAAGTCAGAGGCAGCTTTAAGACAGATTGCTCTTTGATTCTATTTGTGATAGTGCTTGATGATATTTAAAAGCTGATTTACGTTGGGTACTGAAACGTTTCCTTCTCACTGCCTCACATCCCAAGTGGAAATCTCTGACTGCATTTTACATTTAGTATGGTAAAACCTTTTTATTTAAGTTGTTATGACATCTGAAATACCACGCTTTGGAAAAGTTGGCAAAAATACTCTAAAAACTTGCCCTCACATGCATCTGCCATCTTGTAACTTCTGCAAAAACAGAGTTAACAACAACTTGTTTAAATTTAAAAAGATTCAACATTGAAAAAATTACAGTATATGGAATTTGTTGTCATAATGTGAATTTTAAATGAAAAATCAGTTTTCTTCACCAGCTGAAAGATTCCCGATCAAATTCATGAACACACTTACACTTAAGCTGACTCAATATTGTAGCTTGTGAGTGTTGTGAGCTGTGTGTAGCATCCAGATCAGACACTCTGTGACATTCCCCCAGTCCCATTCACACACACATACACAAGCACACACTCACTCTTACATATGCACATAAGACACATCATCCCCCTGCTTTCTCTGTCTCATGCACACTAACGCACACACAGGTCCAACCCCACTCCGCATCCCCCCACTAGACAGTGATTCTATGTTCCATGTCGCCACCCTGTCTTGTCACATTTCCTTCTTGTCTGCCACACTGTCTCTTTCTCTTCCTCTATTGTACTCCCTCTGTCATCCTCTCCTCTCCCTCTCTATTCTTCCATCCCTTCATCCAATCAATAGATGCTGGCACTTCCTTCCACAGCTCAGGAAAAAACAATTAAAAGCCATCGATCCCAGGCACACACTCCTGTGTGGACGCACTTAAACACACGCAGACTTCAGTGCAACAAAACACACATACACATGCATTCAAACACACGCCTGGCCATGAATATGCAAGTGGGTCTCCTTGACCTTCAAAGACAGGGGAAAGCCAGGTGACTTCATTCTTCATGAGACTGCCACTGGATATGTCAGTCGCCACGTCTAACAAACACAAGTTTTACCTCCACACACACACAGATGCAAACACACACACTTATTGACATATGTTTAACACAAGCAAACTTATATGAGGCTGTGGATGCATACATGCATAACTTAAACACACCAACCCATGCTGTGATATTCAGATTTTAAAAGGTGGCCAGGAACTGTTATGTGAAGTGACTGGTATATTAGTGGTTTTCTTTATATTGCCTGCATTTTATGTTAACGTTATTGCGTTTCCTAATGAGTTATATTTGACATCTCAAACACAAAGGAAAACACATTACAAGTGTAGAAATAGTCATTATTTTTTTTAAATATTTTTACTTCAGTCATTATAATGTAAAGCTATCTAAAACGCAATGTTTTCATTCTGATTGAACACAAATGGGGGCAAAAAAGAATGAGGTACTAAATCTTATGCTTATCCGATGTTTCCTGATGCATGTTCAATAATCCAGGTAGAAAAATTTAAAAAAGTTAAGTCTGGTCCTCTGGACATTCAAAAAACAAAACAAACAAAAAAACAAACAAAAAAAAAAAAAACATGTAAACTATGTGTGTGTGGCAACTGCTAGAGCTGCTGACTCTCAGCGAGCAGGTCCTTGGTTCAAATCCTGGTCCGGGGGCCTTTCTGGGTGGAGTTCGCATGTTCTCTCCATGCATGCGTGGGTTTTCTCCGGGTACTCCGGTTTCATCCCACAGACCAAAAACATGCATGTTAGGCTGATTGGTAACTCTAAATTGTCCCTAGGTGTGATTGAGAGAGTGAATGGTTGTTTGTCTCGTTTGTCTCTATGTGTCCCTGTGATGGACTTGCCAACAATAAGCAGCAACAGACTGTTTACAATCTAACTAATCAAGTTTTAAGTTTTTGGCCAAAAAGACCAACTTGTCCACATTTTCTGCCAAAATCACAGATCTAGTTGCAGTGACATTATCTCCAGTGGTGGATAAAACAGCTCACTAACAACAGTAGCAGGAATAGAGAGGTAGTACTTTGCTAATTTTGCAGTGTGGCTGTATTTGGCCTCATTACTCACAACTTCTTGGACCTGGTCCCACCTGTACCTGGAAAAGTTCAGAGTTCAGTCATCAAAGACTTCTTAGCTGGAGGTGATCTCTGGTGGATTTCCCTGAAGAGGTAGAAGACTCCGCTGCTATCTCTGTCCCAGGCTGGAAATAAAACATAAAGAGGTAAAAAAATGAAAATATATAAATATATATATATATATATATATATATATATATATATATATATATATAAAAAGTTAATTAGATAATAATAATAAATCCCCTACCTGGGCTGCCACCTTACCGTGGTGGAGGGGTTTGAGTGTCCCAATGATCCTAGGAGCTATGCTGTCAGGGGCTTTACGCCCCTAGTAGGGTCACCCAAGGCAGACAGGTCATAGGTGAGGGACCAGACAAAGTGCAGCCCAAACACCCCTATGATGAGTAAAAGAAATGGACTTGATGTTCCCTCGCACGGACGTGGGTCACCGGGGCCCCACTCTGGAGCCAGGCCTTGAGGTGGGTCATGTGGGCGAGCGCATGTTGGCCGGGCTTTTACCCATGGAGCTCGGCCGGGCACAGCCCGAAGAGGAGACGTGGGTCCCCCTTCCTATGGACTCACCACCTGTGGAAGGGGCCAAAGGAGTCGGGTGCAATGTGGGATGGGTGGTGACCGAGGGCGGGGACCCTGGCGGTCTGATCCTCGGCTACAGAAGCTGGCTATTGGGACGTGGAATGTCACCGCACTGGTGGGGAAGGAGCCTGAGCTGGTGTGTGAGGTTAAGAAGTTCCAGCTAGAAATAGTCAGACTCACCTGTACGCATAGCTCTGGCTATGGAACCAGTTTCCTTGAGAGGGGTTGGACACTCTTCCACTCTAAAGTTGCTCTTGGTGAGAGGCACCGAGCAGGAGTGGGCATACTTATTGCCCCCCATCTTGGTGCCTGTGTGTTGGGGTTCACCCCGGTGAATGAGAGGGTGGCCTCCCTCCACCTACGTGTGTGGGTACGGGTTCTGACTGTCATTTGTGCTTATGCACCAAACAGCAGTTCAGATTATCCACCCTTTTTAGAGTCCTTGGAGGGGGTACTGGAAAGTGCACCTCCTGGGGACGCCTTTGTTCTGCTGGGGTACTTCAATGCTCAAGTGGGCAATGACAGTGAGACCTGGAGGGGTGTGGTTGGGAGGATCTGATCTGAACGCAAGTGTTGTTCTGTTGTTGGACTTCTGTGCTCGTCATGGATTGTCCATAACGAACACCATGTTCAAGCATAAGGGTGTCCATGTGTGATCTTGGCACCAGGACACCCTAGGCTGCAGTTTGATGATCGACTTTCTCATCTCATCTGATCTGCGGCCACATGTCTTGGATACTCGGGTGAAGAGAGGGGCGGAGCTGTCCACTGATCACTACATGGTGGTGAGTTGGCTCCGATGGTGGGGGAAGATGCCGGTCAGACCTGGCAGACCCAAACGTATTGTGAGTGTTTGCTGGGAACTTCTGGCAGAGTCTCCCGTGAGACGGAGCTTAACTCCCACCTCCGGGAGAACTTTGAACATGTTTCGGGGGAGGTAGGGAACATTGAGACTGAGTGGGCCATGTTCGGTGCTTCTATTGTCGAGGTAGCTTACCAGAGCTGCGGCCTCAAGGTTGTCGGTGCCTGTCGCGGCAGCAACCCTGGAACCCAGTGATGGACACCATCGGTGAGGGATGCTGTCAGACTGAAGAAGGAGTCCTATCGGGCCTTTTTGGCCTGTGGGACCCAGGAAGCAGCTGATGGGTACCGGCAGTCCAAGCGACATGTGGCTCGGGTGGTCACTGAGGCAAAAACTTGGGCATGGGAGGAGTTCGGAGAGGCCATGGACAATGACTTCCGCACGGCTTCTAGGCAATTCTGGTCCACCATCTGGCATTTCAGGGGGGGAAAGTGGTACACCATGAACACTGTTTACAGTGGGGGTGGTGTGCTGCTGACCTCAACTCGGGATGTTGTGGGTCGGTGGGCGGAATACTTTGAAGACCTCCTCAATCCCACCAGCATGTCTTCCACTGAGGAAGTGGAGTCTGGGGACTCTGGGTCGGGCCCTCCAATCTCTGGTGCTGAGGTCATCGAGGTGGTTAAAAAGTTCCTCGGTGGCAGGGCCCCAGGGGTTGATGAGATTTGCCCGGAGTTCCTTAAGGCTCTGGATGTTGTAGGGTTGTGTTGGCTTACGTGACTCTGCAATATTGCGTGGACATCGGGGGAAGCTGGATTGGCAGACCGGGGTGGTAGTCCCCCTATTCAAAAAGGGGGACCGTAGAGTGTTTTCCAACTACAGGTGGATCGCGCTCTTAAGCCTCCTTGGTAAGGTCTATTCGGGAGTTCTGGAGAGGAGGGTCCGTCGGATAGTCAAACCTCGGATTCAGGAGGAGCAATGCGGTTTTCGTCCTGGTCATGGAACACTGAACCAGCTCTACACTCTCAGCTGGGTCCTGGAGGGTACGTGGGAATTTGCCCAACCGGTCTACATGTGCTTTGTGGACTTGGAGAAGGCGTTCGACTGCGTCCCTCTGGGAACCCCGTGGGGGGTACTCTGGGAGTATGGGGTACTGGGTCCTTTGATACGGGCTGTTAGGTCCCTGTATGACCGGTGTCAGAGCCTGGTCTGCATTGCCGGCAGAAAGTCAGACTTGTTCCTGGTGAGAGTTGGACTCCGCCATGGTTGCCCTTTGTCACCAATCCTGTTCATAACTTTTATTGACAGAATTTCTAGGCACAGCCAAGGTGTTGAGGGGATCCGTTTTGATGGCCTTAGGATTGCGTCTCTGCTTTTTGCAGATGATGTGGTCCTGTTGGCTTCATCAGATTCTGATCTACAGCTTTCGCTGGAGCGGTTCGCAGCCGAGTGCGACACAGCCGGGATGAGGACCAGTTCCTCCAAATCCGAGGCCATGGTCTTGAGCCAAAAAAGGTTACAGTGCCCTCTTCGGGTCAGGGAGGAGGTCCTGCCCCAAGTAGAGGAGTTCAAGTATCTTGGGGTCTTGTTCACAAATGAGGGAAAAATGGAACGTGAGATCGATAGGCGGATAGGTGCAGCATCTGCAGTGAAGCGGATAGGTGCAGTGTCTGCAGTGAAGCGAACGCGGTACAGGTCTGTCGGGGTGAAGAGAGACCTGAGTCAAAAGGTGAAGCTCTCAATTTACTGATCGATCTACGTTCCTACCCTCATCTATGGTCACGGGCTATGAGTTGTGACCGAAAGAACGAGATCTCGGATACAAGCAGCCAAAAGGAATTTTCTCCGCAGGGTGTCTGGGCTCTCCCTTAGAGATAGAGTGAGAAGCTCGATCATCCAGGAGGGACTCAGAGTATAGCCGCTGCTTCTCCATGTCGAGAGGAGCCAGTTGAGGTGGCTCGGGCATCTGGTTAGGATGCCTCCTGGACGCCTCCCCGGTGAGGTGTTCCGGACACATCCCACCAGGAGGAGACCCAGAGGAAGACCCAGGACACGCTGGAGGGACTATGTTTCTCGGCTGGTCTGGGAACGCCTTGGGATTCCCCCAGAGGAGCTGGACCAAGTGGCTGGGGAGAGGGAAGTCTGGGCCTCCCTACTTAAGTTGCTACACCCGCGACCCGACCCCAGACAAGCGGAAGAAAATGGATGGAGGGATAATAATTATATAACAATACCTCTTCTTCAATGGTCATCATTTCTGTTATGAGGTGGTTGAATCTCTCAGTCATCATCATCAGGGCAGGGCTTGTTAACAATATCAGCTTTTTCATAAAGTGCTGCTACAACTTTTTGGCTGAAGTGTTGATGTGATGGGATGATGTAGCGGGGCTCAGTAACTTTAAAACCGGCGCATGAACAACAGAAACGTAGATCCAAAGCTTTAAAAACTCCTACAGCTTGTGTTATTGCTTTGGACCAATCTGAATTACCTGATAAAGGTTGTTTAAATGCTGCTGTTATCAGTGTTTGAACCAACCAAGCTGCTATTCTGTAGAAGAGACGTTCGTGTTCGGATGACGTTGTTTCAGGAGCGTTAACAAGTTAGACATGTTGCTGCTGCAGATCCATTCTCCATGAAGCAACGTTGACACACAGCTTTGGATTTGTTCTCTTGACTTTTAACAAGACATAATGTTCCCAAACAAGAGACCCCAACGAGATGCTAGAATGCTAATGCTGCACGTGCTACAAGATAATAATGCCGTGCTGAAACACGCTTAGGAACTTTAGTTCCGCGGCGCATAATCTCTTGTTAATAAAATTTAATTAATGAAAAAATTACCGAAACGGTACGCAAGTGGACCGAACCGAACACGCCGTACCAAAACGGTTCAATACACCCTTCAAAAATGACCAGGCTAGTCCTTTAGCATTACAGTCCTAAAATTATCCTAGCTCCAGTAAACTTTTAGAAGTGGCTGACAAACATTAAGTGAAGCTGTCAGATTTAATAGAATAATTAGTTCTGTCTCTGAGAATATTCGATCAGAATGTCATGTCTTCAAATTCAGAGCTGCATTTCAATAAATAGTTATTCACATTGTTGTAAATAATTGTTATTATTAATTGTTATAATTATTGGATGTTCATCTATTTCTGACTGACTTTTGGAGTCAATCCATACCAAGATGGCCCCCATAGCTAAATCATTAATTCAACCTTTATTTCTACAGGTGACTCTCATTGAGTCACAAGGACTCATTTTCAAGAGAGGACTGTTTTTAAAAAACCCACAGATAAGGTAAACACAATGATAAACAACCATAAAAAGCATATAAAATGAAAACTAAATACAATTAGAGATATAAAACAAAATGAAAAAAGCTACATTATGAATCTTGGTAAAATACTAAAAACAGGAACATGTCTGCATTGGTTTTTGCCATG
>NC_056506.1:23862572-23863955 GCF_014905685.2 Nematolebias whitei
TATATATATATATATATATGACATGCTGTGCGGATTGTGACCGGTGAGAGTAACTGTAGTTTGTTTATTATTTTGGCCTGAGGCTCACAATGAAGTTGGTAAAACTCCAAGTCCAACATAAATCCATCATCCACCTTTTACCCACTTTTTCCATTTTGGGTCACGGGGGATCACTGGTGCACATGTCAAACAATTACTGTGCGGGGTACACCCTGGACAGGTCGCAAGTCCATCACAGGGACACATAAAGACAAATGAGACAAACAACCATTCACACTCTCACTCACACCTAGGGACAATTTAGAGTTACCAATCTGCTTAACATGCATGTTTTTGGTCTGTTGGAGAAAATCGGAGTACCCAGAGAAAACCCTCACATGCATGGAGAGAACATGCAAACTCCACCCAGAAAGGCCCCTGGACCGGGATTTGAACCGAGAACCTGCTCGCAGAGAGCCAGCAGCTCTATCAATTGTGCCACCGTGCTGCACCATCATAAATCATTATTCACATTGTAAATAAAATCACCTTACCATATTCATTCACTCTGTGGTTTCTTGAGGTGTGAAGAAGGTGGAAACGCCCACATCTGATTACAACCTGGCAGCTGCGTTTTCTGCCGGGGTGTAACAAATCCAAAATAGAAGCTTCAATTTAGCCTTTTATTTATTTTATTTTTAGAGGCATCTACCAGCAATTGTGCTTTAAAAAACTCCATACTCCTCTTTTTAAAAATAAATTAAAACTGTATTATCTTACCTTTACTTTAAGATGAATGAGTTTATGAGTTAAACAAATTTAAATGAGAGTACCCATTTGCTATACACCCCCGTGTCACAGAAGAACGGCCGCTACTACAGCACCATCTTCATTGTCCCTATAGGGCAGCACTGCCCCCTACCGGTGCGGCAAGGTAATTTCTTCCTCACCCCTCTGAATTTTCAGCGTGCATTTCACCAATTAGAAAGAAGAAAAATATCTCTCACGCATTAATTCATTATATTGGACAAACTGTAGAACATCAGCATATGTAGCCGTGTGTAATCCAACATCTAGATTGGCGATATAAAGAGAGACAGAAATGGGCATGCGCCAACCACCTACTTCATTTATTGTATAAGACACAGCGCCACCAGAGGTGAACCAAAGCACTATCTTCCTCACCCAGTGCATTTCTTCCATGTTTGAACAGGAAACATGTAAATTATATGATTTTGAGCATTGAAGTGTTGAAATAATCCAGAAAACAGTTTTATAGAACAGTCAAGTGGTCAAATGTATTTTCTTTAATCGTTGTTAGTTTCTTGCCATGATGACAGCTGCCTCCCCTGACTGCACGTCACTGATTTTGTATATACACATATATATATATATATATATATA
>NC_056506.1:23864055-23868807 GCF_014905685.2 Nematolebias whitei
AGGGAGGTGTGGGTGTTTCACCTTTTCCACCCACATTTTGATGTTGACGGTACTGGGAGGTGAACCTGCGACTTTCCGATCACAAGCCCATCTTCTGACCTCTGCGCTACATCTCCCCCATAATCATAATCAATTTTATGAGGCTGCAATAATTTCCTCTCGAGTACAGTTTGTACAAATATATGCATGCATGTCCAAAAAGGCAACTTGAGGTAAGTTTTATTAATGTCGGATAAGTTTCAAAGTTAGAATTAAATTCTGTTAAAACAAAACTTTTTTAAATTATTCCTAGCTTTAAAGTGGATATTAAAGTGATTAATTTAAGTGATTGTTTGTTTAAAGTTTTTTTTTTTTTTTTAAATAAGGGGCAGATATATATTTTTTTCCGTCTTTCTGCACTCTTTTCAGTCAATGTTTTCTTTTTGATGAATTTGTTATTTCTTTTTGTTTATTTTAAATGAATGAATAAATGAGTAAAATAAAATAAAATGTTAAATGGCTTTAAACATCTGCTAAGTTCATGACATATACCAACAGACATGTTCCTGTTTTTAGTATTTTACATCACTTTATAATGTAGCTGTTTTTGTTTCTTTTTTTTTTTTTTTTGTAAATATATATAATTTTCTTGTAAGTTTCAAATTAGGGATGGGGCCAATCCGATCCAGTATCGGTATCGGCCTCCGATACCAGCATAATTTACATATCGTACTTTCTGATCCATGATTCATGTTGGCTTCAAACTATGAAATGGATTTCCTGAACAGCGGCGTGTCTCATGAACCCAGAGTAATAAGACCCGCCTCACATTCAGGAAATCCAGTTCATAGTTTGCAGCCAGCTACAACGTGAGGACTGAGTTAGCAGCACTGTGGCTAACAGCTAACAAACTTTTCATCTAAACATGTCCGCTGTGTGGAAGTATTTTACACTAAACACCACAAAACAAGACAGAAACATGCAATGTCTGCAGAGCCATAGCGCCACATTAAACCACGGTAAAGTTAGTTTTACGATGGACATTCGAGCTCCGTGGCTTCAGCAGTCATGCAGTCTATCACAACATTGTGGCTTGGTTACAAAAATTCAGCTGCAAACAAGTATTTAAGATATCAAAAAGCTAGCGATACCAACATCTTTAAACAGATGCAAGTGCACAGGAGAAAAAAATATGAAAAACATGCAAGATTTCCTTGGAATCTACAGTATCTCCAGTACTTTGGCACATGATTATTTGAGTCCAGTTAGTAGGGAGAGGCCATGTTGAAGGTATAAGTGTGTACTCTGGTAGTGGTACAACCTGCATATTCTAAATTTCATACTAGAGAACAACTTTGGATTTTAATTCCACTGCAATGGGATGCCACAGCCATTGGAGAGTGTATTAAACATTCATTCGTATTAAATTGGTCAGTATGCATCAAAGTAACACCTAAATTCACAAGAATGTGTTAAACTGTAAAATGATAAACAAGTGTTCTTAATACTTTTTAATAACTTTATTGTTAAGTACTTTCTAAGACCTTGCTTGCTTTGAAATAAAAATGCTTTGACTTATAAAGCTTTTTAAACTTTGTCGGGGATAATCTATTATTTAGAGGACACAAATGCAAGACTAAAGGCTGGAGGTTGTTTAGAATTGGTAGCAGGTAGCTTATTGATCCAGCATCAGAAGGATGACTACCAAGACCTTAAATACTCCAGCTTGATGGTTAGTCAGGATCAGGTGCAAGTGTGGAAAGGTGGATCAGTCCAAATGTTTTGCAGGCTGTGGGAAAAATGATTAGGTCAGAAAAACCTAGGAATCCTACAAATTTAGCCAATGTCCTTTGCATTAAAATGTATTTTTACTTCCCTGATCAAATCTGACCTCTCCGGGTGTTAGTGAGGTGCTGCCTCAAGTGGAGGAGCTCAAGTATCTCAAGGTTTTGTTCAGGAGTGAGGTAAGAATGGAACAGGAGATTGACAAACACTTTTGCAGTATTGCAGACTCTATGCCATCATGGTGAAAATGAAGCTGAGCTGAAAGGTGAAACTTTCTGTTTACTGGTCAGTCTATGTTCTAACTCTCACCTATGGTCACAAACTGTGTAGTGAGTGAAAGGCCAAGATTGCTAATACAAGTCCTCAAAATGAGTTTTCTCTCCATGTCAGCTGGACCGAAGATGAGAAAGTTTAGTTATCTGGGTGAGACTAGGAGTAAAGAGACCCTTCTTCAAATCAAGAAGAGTAAGTTGTGAGGTGGTTCAGACATCTGGTAAGGATGCCCCATGGTTGCCTCCCTAGTGAGATTTTCCTCCCAGAATACCTGGAAGAGGTGACTGTGGAAAGATATGTCTAGGTGTCCCTGCTCAAGTAGATGTCACTGCAACCTGACCTCAGAACAGGCAAAAGATAGCAGATGGATGGGGCAGTGGTAGCTTGGTGGTCAGAGATACGATCTTGTAATTCTGAGGATGTGAGTTCAAGTGTAAGTTGCTTCAGGAATGGCATCCAGCTAAAAACAACTTCCAAATCCTACATGAGGTGGAATGAAACTATGTACATAGGGTCCCATCCCAGTTACATCCAACAAAAGTACAAATTTTAAAGAAAAAAAAACAGTAGTAATATCCAAGATATGAACTAAGAATATACTACATTCACTTAACTAAGAATACACAAAACTAAGAATACAGTAAGCAGTAATAGTACGGAAACAATGTGCCAAAACAACAGTTGCACGAACATGATTCAGTGTGAGCAGATGAGGACTAATGGACACAGCAACATGAAATAATCAGCAGCATGATATCAGCATCATGTATAGTCAGCAGCACATATCAACAACTGAGTGGTATTACAGTGATTTTTTTTTTCACTGATTTTTTTTCACAGTAATTTTCACAGTGATTTTTCCAGATAGAGATTCATGAGTCTAACAGCCTCAGGCTAGAAGCTGTTCCTCAGCCTGGTGGTTCTGCATGCTCCTCAGCCTTCTGCTTGACGGGAGCGGGGCAAAACGTGGGTTTGTTGGGCGAGTGTGGTCCTTCGTGATTCCTGCATCTGGAGGTGTAAATGTCTGTGATGGTGGGAGGCTGACTCCAACATCTTCTGTGCAGCCTTCACCACTCTCTGCAAAGCTTTTCTTTCTGCAGCTGTGCAGTCTCCATGCCACACGTTGATGCTGGAGCACAGGATGCTCTCCACACACCTGTAGAAGGAGGTGAGGACTGAGCTTCCAAGACCAGCTCACCTCAGTTGCCTGAGGAAGTAGTGTCTCTGATGAGCTTTCTTGATCATGCTAGTGGTGTTGTTGCCTCAGCTGAGGTTTTCATTCAGGTGCACACCCAGGTACTTGTAGATGGAGACCACTTCCACCACAGATCCTCTTATGTTCTGGAGGAGTAGGTGTGTTTGTTCTTTCTGAAGTCCATGGCCATCTCTTTCGTCTTCTTCACATTGATGTGAATGTTGTTCTTCCTGCACCGGCTGTCCTGGTTTCCATCTCCTGCCTGTGGCTGGACTCATCGTTGTTTGAGATGCATCATATGTATGGGGACCCCTAAAGAAGCAGCTGATAGAAACTTTTAATGTGATAATAGATATAGAAGTCAGAATTAGCTGGCATAGTAAAATTTGATCTTATGCAGTGCCTTTTGACAGGAAAATAAATGTTTTTTATTTTATTTTATGTAATGTAAAATATTTTATTTAAACATTTTCTAATAAAATGTTTTATTGTTAATAAAATCAGAAAAAAAGATATTGCTCAAATAGGTTCTAACAGAATCCGATGGAAAACTTCAAGGCAAATCAAACATTTTCCCAAAGATTAATAATTTAAATCAACCCCTCCCCCCACCACACACACACACACACAACTCAAAAGCTCACATTTAAAAATAAGTCAATCCATCATTGCTTTTAGACTGCTCGCACCCTCAGAGGGTTATTTTGTCAGACAGGTCTGAAAAACAGCTCTCCTCCCCAACCAGTCCAATAAGTGTTTTTCAATTACTGCTGTCAGCCGGTAATCATCTAGTGATGAATAGTCTGATATCAATGCTCTATATTCATCTTCCATCTTTGTTATTTTGTTTTTAAACAAGGGTACACGTGTGTGAGAGCAGACTGGGAAGTAATATGTTTTCTTTTTTATTTACAAAACATGGAAGGTATGATTAAATGGCTGTGTTGATGAATTTTGCATGTTTAATTTTTCATTTTGCAAACTAAAAGAAATGCTTTTTTATAAACAATTAAACAAGCCATTGACGGACCTGAGAGGAACCTGAAATTTTTATTTTGATCAAATATATCATTATTACTCATCATCATAGATAATTATTACAACCCCCCCCCCCCCCCCCCCACACACACACACACACACTCCTGCTTTTTCAGTATACCAGTAACATGAGAAGCAGCACAAACAGAAATGGCCTAATAAGAATTATGTAAATATGCAGAAAGCAAATGATTGCACCAAACAAGTCCATGTAAAGCAGATGAGGAAAACACAAATTTCATTATTTTCAGGCTATTATATAAAGAGCAGGATGTCCAAATATTAACACTGAAAGCTTTTTGTAAATACTTATGCAGCGGAAATTTAAACTATTAGCATTAAATGTTTTTCTGAAGTACACCAAAGAAACTAAACAATGGCAAATACAACAACAACAAAGTAGTGAAGTCATTTGTTTTCGGAAAGACACTTCAAGCGTAATTTTGGTCAACATGAGTGCCAAGACTAAAGAGCAAATATAT
>NC_056506.1:23868907-23870930 GCF_014905685.2 Nematolebias whitei
GTCAAGGAACGGTCAAAAACATGTTTATCGGAACGAAATGTCATGTTAAACTCTCTCAGATAGATAGAAGGAGACTGGCTCCTAAATGTCTCTGTTTCTTCAAAACATATTTCTGTCTGTTCTTAAAACATCTACTCTGTCTCTTCCGATGACGTCGACCAAGGACCTCAAACCTATGGTGTCTTACCCATAGACAGGTCCGACGACTCAGAAAGGGATTCGTTGGAGCTCCCCAAAGAGCAAGAACCCTTATCAGTCTCATCACAGATTGAACAGGTGGTCGCCCAAGCCGACGCTCTGACAGCTGATGAAGTAAGGGACAAACTTCGCCAAGTTCTTTTAAAATATGAAAAGTCATTTTCAACTGACCCAGACATCATCCAACTTCAGAAGTTGGATCCTGCGATTAACTCGATGATACTGTATCTGACTGACCCAGACAAATACACTCCATCGATAGGCGAACTGGATTCCAATCCAGACCTTAAAGTCCTCTTTCAGCTGCGCAAACAGTTAAAACTACTCAAGGACAACCTAACTTTAGCTCATGGAGCGACGTCCTCACCCGTGTTCGCGGTCCCCCATGACCGAAGGGGGGTGACGCCAGTTAGGGTAATGTTACCAGACGCGATAACGTGATCAAATCTGACATTCAGAGTGAGTGACGCACCGAAACGTCATTTTCTAGTTGCTTAATCACTACTTTTGTCAATGTTGAAACGTTGTTTTACTGGTTGCTTAGTCACTACTCTTGTCGATGTTGAAACGTTGTTTAATTGGTTTTGGTATTGTTTCTGAGGTAAGAATGAGTTTTGTATGTATTTTAGTTGGAGGCTGTAAAGGCTTTTAACTATGCCAACATGCAGTTCACTCGTTAAAACCTAATCTTTGCGGAGTCAATGTAGATTAATGCTACCTTAAGTACCATAATCTACATTGGTCTCACAACGCTTAAGCCGAACCTACTCGAACAATTCTATTCGGGGGGATAGCTAATTCTTTTTGATGAGTCTCGCCATAGACTCCAAAAACATTTATGGGGAAACCAAACACCCAATCTCAAGTCGTTCGTCTAAAAGGCAACAGACAAGTAAACCAACTATAGTGGCCATGTAAGTCTAACATAGACAAAGTTAGCGATGGTGGTATAGTTGGAACACCCTTTTATAGGTATAGACCCCTATAACTACCCTTTTCAGCATGTTCCACCCCTTAACTGGTAGCTATAGCTGTTCCCAATCATAATAGCTTACACACCAGGTGCATATAGTTTAAGGCCTTATGTAAAATCCCCTTCATAAGCCCACCTTAAACCACATAATTGCATGACACATTGAACCAGAACGGCACCGACTGGACGGCACCGACTGGACGTCACCCAGTGACGACCTTCGCTGGAGGAGACCTGCAATCCTGACGTTGGTCTCCAATCTTCATCCAGTGGCCGCATCTTCAGTTCAATCAAGAGAACCCCTCTGTATGCTGATCAATCAACACCTCCATTCGTTGTGGATTTATCGTTGTGGATTATATGACTTTTTCCAATGGATTACAGACTTTGTTTCCAAGGGGTTAAAGCATTGCTACAATGGAATTACCAACAACATTATGGAATTACCAACAACATTATGGAATTACCTAAACCGTTGTGGGATTACCTCCTTTGACTTTTGTTTTCCTCTTGCTGGATTACATCAAGCTCATTGACATTCCGAGGCGTAAGTTCATGTTGGAATTCATCCCCATGGACAGGCGATGATTTCCAAAGGGGGGACTGTAGTGAACTAAGCCTCAGGTCAAAAACCTGACCCTGAGGGCCTTCCTGGGACAGGAACTGTTATTTCATTGATTTGAGTCCAGAAACACAAATTAAGCTCATCCAGAGACTTTCTAAGTGTGTCCTGCACTAATCAATTGAAAGAACACTCTCTTTTTATTATCATTACTATTTTACAATATCTTGATAATCAAAGTGAGTTTAGTTCAAATCATTTTTAAATGTTGAAGTGAACTACTCATTTTA
>NC_056506.1:23871030-23875366 GCF_014905685.2 Nematolebias whitei
AGATAGATAGATAGATAGATAGATAGATAGATAGATAGATAGATAGATAGATAGATAGATAGATAGATAGATAGATAGATAGATATAGATTTGATAAATGCAACAAACGTTGTGCAACAGTTGGCTTTGTATTGAAAACATGTTATAGATTTTATGAAACTGTATCAAAGCAAAGCATGTTCAAGTATTAAGTAGTAAGTACAGAATTATACAATAATTCGCTGGATAAGCGAATAAACAAGCGCTGCACACAGACAGATTGTTACGGAAGTGTTTAACTGCTGTTTAATGTATCAGTGACATGTGCCTAATGATATGTCATGCATCACTGGGCACTTTTAAATGGGTATATTGAAGTGCTTAAGCTTTTCTAGTGGCTATACTTTGTAAACCTGCATATCTCTTTTCAACTGTTCCTTCCCATTCTATTTTCTCACCCTCTCTGAAGTGGTGTAGTCTACATTTTTGTAGTGGGTATACTGTGCTTGGAAACCAAAGTATACTGATTACTTCAGTGTAATTGTCTATTTATTTTGATTTTTAAGCATATTGAACATTTCCAAATTTCTCAGATGCTTATATTTGAATAAATGAACAACAAACTTTGCACAACAGTTGACTTTGTATTAAAAACAGGTTTTAGAATTCATAAAACTGTATCAAAGCAAAACATGTTCAAGGTTAAGTACAGAGTTATCCAACAATTTGCTGGACAAACAAATGTAATAAACAAGCGCTGTATACAGAAATATTGTTACAGAAGTGTTTAACTGCTGTTTAGCGTATCAATGACATGTGCCCAATGATATGTCATGTATCATTGGGGACTTTTAAGTGGGTATACTGAAATTCTTAAGCTTTTCTAGTGGGTATACTTTAAATACCTGCATATCGTGTAAACTACACCACTGCCTCTCTGTCTCCTGTAGTGGTCTTTTTTTTTTTTTCTCTCAGATTAGTCACAGGTCATCGCTTCTGTTTCTCATGTTCCATCAAGGGTACATCACACAAAGTCAGTAATGTAAGAAGATAAAAAGAAGATGCTGATTTGACAAAAAAAAATAATATCTAAAGTAAATCCAGGAGTCAATAAAAATGAGGCATGTAAGATTATTCATGGAGAATGAGGGACAGTCTTAACTGGACCCTAAAGCGCACATCTTTGTCTGCTCATCTCCTGATTTGTCTCTGAGATCCAACGCAGCTTTTTGACATGTGTACAAGATGTCGATGCTCATGCTGCAAAGCTGTTTGTGTCTCTGATAAAGTGTTTGTATATTTGTGCTTGGAGCTATTACAACAATTCTCCCACCCACCATTTATTACACACACACACACACTTGGCCTGCCAAGCTTTGGGGTATGAGGGTAAACATTTTGGCAACACAACTGCCAGTGCAAAGCTATGATGAATGCTGATGGCAGAGAGCATGGCCAGTTTCTGAACCTGTCACACACACACAAGAATGCTCACACATTAATCAGATTCCCAGTGAGTGAGGTCCAAATGGCATCCTTCCACTGGTGAATGCTAATGTGACCAGCGGAGCCTGTGGATTTGTGAAACGAGGATAGTGAGAGTCAGGAGAGATGATGACAGGAGAACACAGACAGGACTGTTTCAGTGCTGCACATGCTTGTAATATAATTTGACAATGCATCATGGTAAATCGTATGAGTTTCACTACTTTTGGAAACTTTTCTTACAATTCAAAGTGAATAAGTAGAAGAAGATAAAGGGTCAACTTTAGCCTTGAAAAGACCTTCTGAACAATATTTTTGAGTGTCCTGTTTGAGTGTTCAAGTTTGAAAGTACAGTAAGACATTAAATATTATTTGACAAGTATGACATAGATGTAGGAAAGGAAAACCCATCACAGTATGTTGTTGCTGATCACACTCGAAAATACCTCCAAAGACTTGTTTCTTAGATTTTACATATTTGTGATCTCTAAAAAGATGAAAATATCAAAACTAAATTATTCTAATGGCGTGCTTTGCTAAAAGAGAACACTTAATAATACATTACAGCAAAGTTCCCCAAAAGCGTTTAGTTGGTTTGACAATTTGCAAAACCAGTTCCAATACAATTAATATTCTTGTTGATCTGATCAAACCACTTAGTGACCCTGTGGTATTACAGTATGTTTTCAATGATCTACTCATGATCCCAGTTTCATCAAACGTCTTGCAGGAACAGGTATAAATAGTTACTCACAGCGGTCAATGCGGTCCTCTGGGCTGGAGGAGGTCTCTCGATCAGACAGGAGTCCTGACACAGCAAAGATCTTTTTTCCACTGTCCTCAACCACCTTCAGTGTGCTGCTGGGCGAGCCTCCAGGTGGGATCTGAGCACCACCGAAATCATACTCTTTCCCCTCAGCATCAGAGTACCGCAGGTGGGGGGAAGCCTCTGGATCCAGGCAGCCCTTAAGGCGCTTGGCTGGAGTGAAAGCAGACTGATAACCGCCTGGTGGCCCGTCTCGATCATCTGGAGGTGAGGCGAAAGGCCTGAAGGCACCGACGCCGCTGTGGTTCAGCATGCTGATGGGTGAGCAGTCCAGGTTAGGTGGTGCAAACTGATGGTGAAGGTGGAGGAGGGATGGAGGGAAGTCTCTGTTGGGAAATCCTGGTGGGACTGCACCTTGGCGGTGGTACATTGATGCAAAAGTGTAAGAGCCATTGTTAAATGGCAAATGGACATCTTTTTCAACAGACACGGGGACTCCAAATGGACGCGGCTGCTGGCAGGGAATTGAAGCATCGCGGGAAGCTTCAGCAGTGGAGGCCAAGACCATGAGGGCTGGGGAGGCAAGAGGATTAGGCAAATAGGAGGAGCTCTCCATCTTGAAGGCTGCCCTGTGGAGGTCCATGTCTGAGCAGTTGAAAGATGTAAGAATTTCAAGAGAAGGAGGAGATGAATCCTCCTCAGAGAGGTTGAAGACAATACACAAGGCTCTTGGAATGAGTCTGAGGAGGTGCAGGAATCTGAGGTGGCAATTGAAAGGGTTTAGTCTCTAGAGGAAAGGGCTCAAAATGACCCCTTTGTAACAAGGGGAAATAAAGAGTGTCAGCCAGTGGCAGTTCAGCTTAACTTAAATGCACAAATGTTCACCGGCCAAATTCACACGGGGATAATTCAGTTCAACGTATTCAAACCAGACAAAAGTCAGTATTTACAGAAATCCCTCTTTGAACCAGTTAACTAGGGACTATACAATCTACAGATGATCCCGGTGTCATATGTCCTCCTGGGTAATAAGTGACGCTGAAGCCGGATTGTCCAGGGAGGGTGAACATCTGTAGGTCTTCAAAGGTGCTTCCTCATCTTCAGCTGGAACTCTGAGGACACACAAAACACAAACAGATTTAAATTAATTTTTATTTTATTTTGTGCATCAGTCATTTTAATAAATTGCAAAGAAAAAAATACAACTTTGAAATCTAACTTAACAATTATTGTCATAGTTTCATATTATTTATTTTTGAAATGCATTTTGATAAAAATCAATCTGGATATAAAATAAAAGGCCATTTTGGGGGAAAAGTGTCTTTGGGATCAGTAAAGTTCTTGTCAAGCAAGTTTTGGTCACAAAACACATTTTTGTCTTGGGGAAAAAAAATTTTTTTTCAAACAAGCTTTTCTTAATTTCATATCCTCTGTCAATTCAAATTTTTACATACTTCTATATACGTCTCATCTTTTCCTAACCGTCTCCATGTTGTCCTCCAAATCCCTTATCTGTCCATCTCCTCTTCATTTTCTCTCCATCCTCATCACCTCCTCTCATCTTACTAGTGCTATCTGTTCTCCCACATTCCTCCATGTCAGATCTTGGTCTAAGCAGCTTATTCCTACCATCTTCCAGGATATTACTGGACCAGAACCACTTGTCTTAAGATAAGGACACACACACACACACACACATCTGATAAGAGCTTGTGTGACTCAATGTTCAGCTCAACAGCTGACTCAGTGAGGTGAAAACACTCCATGCTCTTGCAGGCTAGGCTACACTATCTCTTTATCTAACCACTTTTAATTCCCTAATTTTGTACTATCTGTGCCCCTTTCTTTGTACATCTTTCCTGTCAATCTCCTCTCCCCTCATCCTTGCATCTCTCCCCGTCGTTACCACCTCTGCCTCCTCTTTCTCCCCTGGGTGATTCAGATCGGTGATATCATATCGAGCCTCTCCATCTGCCATCCACGAGGCAGAGGAAATCTGACTGAGTGAATAAATTAGTCGTACTTGACCTTACGACCCTCCCCCTACCCTGCATTAAAGGCAAGATACTGGATTTTCCCTCGTGGGGATTAGATTGTAACAGTGTA
>NC_056506.1:23875466-23882181 GCF_014905685.2 Nematolebias whitei
TATATATGTGTGTGTGTGTGTGTGTGTGTGTGTGTGTGTCTTTATATATATATAGAAAAAAGTAAAAAATGTAAGATGAAGCTGAATTAAGTGCAGCTCGAGTTCAGCAGTTTGACAGCTGCAGGGAAAAAACTGTTTCTGAGCCTGGTGATCTTGCTCTGAATGTTCCTCAGCTGACTGCTTGAGGGGAGGGGCTGTAATAGACTGTGTGGAGGATGAGTGGAGTCCTTCATGATGCGGAGCGCCCTTCCCCTGCATCGTGAATTGTAGCGGTCTGAGGTGGTGGGACGGCTGCTCCCCACAGTCTTCTGTGCAGCCTTAACCACCCTCTGCAGAGCCGTCCTCTCAGCAGCAGTGCAGCTGCCGTGCCACACGGAGATGCAGGTGCAGAGAACTCTCTCCACCACACAGTGAGAGAAACCCCTCTGGACAGAGCTCCTAAGTCCAGCTCTCTGCAGCTTCCTGAGGAAGTAGAGATGCTGATGGGCCTTCTTGACCAGAAAGGAAGTGTTGGCTCTCCAGGTTAGGTCACTGGACATATGCACCCCCAGGCACCTGTAGCAGGAGACCACCTCCACAACTGCGCCTCCGATGTGTAGAGGATAAAGAAGATTCTTGTCCTTTCTGAAATCCACCACCATCTCATTGGTCTTCTTCACATTGATGCAGAGATTATTGTCTCTGCACCACAGCACCAGGTGTTCCACCTCCTCTCTGTATCTAGACTCATCATTGTTCGTGATGTGTCCCACTACTGCTGTGTCATCTGCAAACTTCACTATATGGCAGCTGGGTGTCTAGCTGAGAAGTCAACAGAGTGAACAGGAGGGGGCTCAGCACGCAGCCCTGGGGCGAGCTAATGCTGAGGGTGATGGAGGAGGAGATGATGTTGTGGATCCTGACAGTCTGAGGTCTGTTGGTCAGGAAGTCCAGAATCCAAAAGAATCCAAAATCCCAGAGCGGGACTCAGTTCAAGAAAGCAGAGCTTCTGCACCAGGGTCTGTGGGATGATGATGTTGAAGGCCGAGGAGAAATCAAGAAAGAGCAGACGGATGTAAAAATTTCTGCTCTCCAGGTCTGTGAGAGCTGTGTGGACCGCCGATTAGATGGCGTTAGCCATCTCATCATGTCATAGAACCTACCGTTGACTAAAAAATACAACAGATAAGAAAATTAAAGTCTAATTAAAAATAGCATGTTTTGCTTCTGTGTATCACTTCTTTAACATACCACACTTAACGAACTTTGTTCAGAGAAAATGGAGGTAGTTGGAGTAAGGACAGAGGATGCAGAGGACAGGATGGAGGAGGAGGATTCACTCTGGCAACACCTGAAAAGGGAACAGTCCAAAAAAGAAGAAGACACTATGCTCAGACCTTTATCTGTATGTCACCATTTCTGTACTGTCTCAATTTCTACACTTTGCTGATTGTAACACAGGAACAAAAATTGGTTATCTCATCAGATCAGACCTGGAAGCAGGTGAAGTGTCTGCCTGAGTGATAGTAGAAAGTAGTTAGCAGCATTTTGCAAGGAAATTGCAAATTGAAGCCAATGCAATTCCTATGCCATTTCTTTTTCTTCCTATAAGGTAGGAAAATCTACAAGGGTTGTCAAAAACACTAAAATATATTAAAATAAACAACCAATCCATAGTTTCAATTGTAAATACTACTTTACTATTATTTTTTAAATGATTATTCCATCTGCTTTGTAGTTGGCAGCGGCTGTTAGTTGAGCTAAAAATAATGTTTATTCCTGAGGATGTTTAATGGTGCGTCAAATGGGATAACAAGGAGGGTTGATTTGTGGGCCTCGCTCAGCAATTACCCTGCCTCCCCACTTACTTCCCATTTAAATTAAACAAGCCATTGATTTTATGCTGAATATTATTGTGCCATGTTCCTCAACAAGGGTTTTGATAGCAATGTGGAGTGATTAGATTCAAAAGCATACAGAGGAAGATGCACATAAAGACTTAGGGAAAGCCAGAAGGGGAAAAACAGATGTGAGATTAAGCCCATAATTTTTGTGTCCGTTTCCATGAGAAGTAAAGAAAAAATAAAAACTTTTACAAAGTGCCTATCTAACATACAGTCTGCTTTATTGATCTTATGGCGGAACAAACACCTAGGCCACTTTTTGAAAGTCACAATAGCGATTTGACTCAGTCATTATTGTTTAAATTTACAAATCATTTGTTACACAAAGCTGAACTCAGTCAAATTAAAATCTATAGACAATGAAAAAGTGTTATTTCTTCGTTCGGCTTTTCCCTTTTCAGGGCTTGGCACACCAAGTTATCCCCCTCTATCTCTGTCCTCTGCATCCTCTGTCCTCACTCCAACTACCACCATGACCTCTCTAACTGTATCCAGATACAGTTTCTCCTCTTTAGCCTTTCTCTTTGTCTTTTTTTTTTTTGGTAACAGCAGTTCTGACATCCTTCTATTAATATACCCACTGTCCCTCCTCTGGACATGTCCAAACCATTTCAGGCTGGTCTCTTGAGCTTTATATCCCAGTTGGTCAACATGTGCTGTACCTCTGATTAGCTCAGTATCCACAGTGTGGTGAGACCCACATAGTTGGTCCTGGTCTCACCATTGCATTGATTGACCTCTGCTGCCACCCTTTTGTTGTAAATGACTCCTGAAACTTTTCTCCAGCAACTTCATCATGCCTGGACTTTCTTTTCACCTCTTTACCTTTCCCATTTTACTGAACAGTTGACCACAAGTACTTGAAGTCCTGCACATTTGTGACTTCTGATCCTTGTAGCCTCACTGTTCCACCTGCTTCCCTCGCATTCACACACATGTACTCTGTTCTGCTACAGCTGACTTATATTCCATTCCATTTGATTCCTTTTCTTCTACCTGTTTAAGTTCTCTTCCACCTTTTCCATGTTATCACCACAGATCATAATGTCATCTGAAAACATCATAGTAAGATGTGCATCGATAAATCGGCCGGCCGATTTATCGGTGACGATTTCCTTAATTTTAGGAAATTGGAAATCCGCCGATACTTGCATGGGAAAACGATTTTACCAATTTTTTTTAGTTTCAACAACAATTGTCTAAACTTCATTTATATTTCAGAGCACTACCTCATGGCCAGTTAAAACCAGTTTGTATTGTTTCTAGGATATTGTTCAAGGGTATGTTTTTCAATAAAATAAGATTGGAAAACTGATGGTTCATTGTGACCTTATAACACCTGACAGTGTCTCTTATAAAACAAAATCGGTATCAGCCAAAATCGGAATCGGCAGGTTAGACTTTTTAGAAATCAGTGATCAGTGATTGGCCAGAAAACTGCAATCGGTGCACCCCTAATCATAGTCCATGGTAATTCCTGCCTGACATAATCTGTTAGTTGGTCCATTACCAGAGAAAACAAGAAGGGGCTCAGAACCAATCCTTGATGCAGTCCCACCTCCACCTTGAATCTATCTGTTACTCCTACAGCACATCTCACGACTGTCCTGCTGTCCTCATACATGTAACATACTTCTCTGCTACTCCAGATTTCCTCATGCAATACCACACCTCCTTCCTTAGCACCCTGTCATAAGCTTTTTCGAAATTTTCACTTTTCATCAGAAAATTGTTGGATTGTATACCTGGATTATTGAGCATGGACTTTTTTGGGTTTGAACCAGTTGGACATGACTGTCGACGAGGAAGAGGGCCGGCACCAGAAGAGGGGGCGTGCCAAAGACACCGTCTTAGCACCAACATAACTGGTTTGTTCTACTTTGGAGTAAGCTGTTTGGGGGAATAATCAGTTTTGTGTCGTGTGTTTCCTTGACTGATGAAGCCTTCCAGATGGAAGGTTAAATGTTTCAGCAAATAAAGAAACTGTCCAGATGACCTGACTGAAAATTGTTGAATGTACAAAGAAGAATTCTTCATTAAATGAAGAACATTATAGACAACCCTCAGAACCCTTTTCATCAAACTGTCATACAACAACAGTGTCTTCAGTCAGAGGCTTATTCAGATAAATTTTAAGACAGACTACTATAAGAGATCTTTCCTGCCCACAGCCATCAGCATCTACAAAATGTATTTAAAGAAACCAGGATGATGAGTTACAACAACATTTAATTTCCCTTTGTAATTAATAAAGTATTTTTGAATTGAATTTGAATTGAATTCTCCATTATACAGGGACTTTCTCATTCTCAAAAATGTCATTCAGTTGAGTCAAAAACCTGACTGCCATCTCTCCTAGACATTTCCAAACCTTCATTGGTATGCCATCAGGTCCTAGTGTCTTCCCCTTATTCATTTTTGTCAAAGCTTTTCGAACTTCACCATCATTAAGCTTTTCCACTTCCTGATCATCAGTTTCTATGACCTCTACTATTCTTTCCTTTTCATTGTCTTCATTTATTAGCTCCTCAAAGTACTCCTTTCATCTTCCCGTCACACTTTCCTCACTTGCTATAACATTACCATTCCTGTCTTTAACAAGCTTAACTTGCTGCATACACTTTCTAGCCTGATCCCTATGTCTTTCCAACTGACACAAGTCCTTGCCCTCTCTACTACTACTCAGAATAGGCCTTCTGCTTTGCCTTTGCTCATTTTCTTTTTGCCCTGCATTGCATTTCATTTTATTGTCCTAATGCATGCTCAATAATCCAAGTAGATAAATCTAACAAGGTTGAGTCAGGTCCTCTGGATGGATTCTTCTTTGTTGAAATGTTTCACCTTTTATCCAAAAGACTTCATCAGTCACATGATTGGCAATCAAACACAATCTTATAAATATCACCTTTACATAGTGGATCAACCAGTTTACTTGTGATCAAAATTAGTTGTCCACATGCAAAAGAGGACCATCAACCTACGGTTGATATTACCTTGATCTCTGCTTGCTATTCAGAGAGGGTTGAGTGATCATTGCAAATACAGCTTTATAAGAGCGAGACAATTGGGCCTGGAGGCCAGGATTGTGCCCCCTTGTGGTGTGTCCTTAGTCCTGCTCCTCCTTGTAATTAGTCTCCAGTCCTACACCTGTTATGCATCGCAGGTGTGTCTCGTAAGTTTTTCTGTATTTAAGTCTGTGTCTCATGTTCCTCATTGTCTGGTCATTGTCCTGTCGTTCCTGGTCCCTAGTGTTTCCTCGTGTCAACCAAACTTTGCTGTTTTGGCAGTCTCTTTTGTTTTGATAATAAATTATTTATTATTATATACCTAGAGTCTCTGTCTAGGATCCGTTCCTCCTGATCACCATCAAAAGATGGGCCAACATCAAACCCAGACCCAGACTACTGTACACTCTCATGAGCTGCCAATGCTTCCTCCTGTGCCTCTGACAGTGTCAGAGCAGCCTGTCAAGGCTGCACCACTAGAGGAACTGACTCAGCTGAGGATGCAACAAAGCTTCTACAACAGCCCACCTCCATGTCACCCAGTGGGTGGTAACTGCAATGATCCACCAGAGGTTCCCATGTCTCCACCAGAAGTCTGCATGTCCCCAGAGGTCCTCATGATCCCAGAGGTCCTCACATCCCAGGAGGTCTTCCCTGAGCCTCCTGTGGGTTTTACACCTCTTGAAATCTCTACGCCCCCTAAAGTGGTTATGCACCCTGAAGTGGCTATGCACCCTGAAGTGGCTATGCCTCGAGAAGTGGCTATGTCTCCTGCAGTCCCTGAAGTGGTTATGCCTCCTGCAGTTACTGAAGTAGCTAGGCCTACTGCTGCCCTTGAAGTAGCTATACCTTCTCTAGTCCCTGAGGTAGCTATGTCTACTGCAGCCCCTGAGGTAGCTACAGCAACTGCAGCCACTGAGGTCTCCACAACAACTGCAGCCCCTGAGATCTCTATGACAACTATAGCCCCCTGTGATCTCAACGGCAGCTGTAGTCCGTGTGGTCTTCACAACAGCTATAATTCTTGAGGCCTCCACAACAGTTGCAGTCCCCCTGGTCTTAACGATAGCTGCAGCCTCCCTGGTCCCCACAATAGCTACAGTCTCCCTGGACTCCATGCCAGCTGCAGCCTCCCTGATCTCAAGAGCAGCTGCAGCCTCCCTGGTCTCAACGCCACCTACAGTTCCCCAGGTGTCTTCACCAATTGCAAATCTGCTGGTTCCAATACCTGCTGCATACCTGCTGGTTCCAGCACATGCTGCAAAGCCCCTGGCTCCTCTGTCTGTCCTTCCAATTGATGGACAGTTTCCTGGCTGCCCACATGAGCTTCTCGATTGTGATGGACAGTCTCCGAGACACCCGCTGAAGCTTCTCCCCTGTGGTGGACAGTCTCCTGGCTCCCTGCCTGAACTCTGCCCTAACGATGAACGATTTCCCGGCCGCTCACCTGAACTATGGTCCTGTGCTAGACATTCTCCTGACAATCCACCTGAACTTTTTATGTTTGCCTTTTGTGTGTCTAGTTCCCAGGGCTCCGTCCTGTCGATTTTTTGTTTTTTCCTTCCTTGTGTTCGCCTTGTGTCCTCCATCTCCACCCCCCCCCCCCAAAAAACAAACAAACAAACAAATAAAATAAATAAAAATAAAAATGGGTGAGGGTTTTGGGACATCAAGGGACATCATTAAGGAGGGGGTACTGTGAGGATTGTGCCCCCTTGTGGTGTGTCCTTAGTCCTGCTACTCTTTGTAATTGGTCTCCATTCCTACACCTGTTATGCATCACAGGTGTCTGCACTTTGTCTAGATGTCATTTGTCATCTATGTATA
>NC_056506.1:23882281-23900782 GCF_014905685.2 Nematolebias whitei
TATTTATTTATTTATTTATATATACATTTTTTTTAATGTTTTTACTACTGATCTGTTGTGCTCAAAGCTCTTCTCAGACAAAACTGATTTGAACTCATTTTGATTCTCTGTCTTTAACGTTATATATAAATTAGCAAGTGGAATGCCAATGTCCCCTGTCCCAGAGGGATTTGATATTGTTAATGTTTATAGAAATTGAGATTAATGTTTTTTTGGACTGGACTTGAACAGGGAATGCAATGAAATCTCAATGTTTTGGTGCAAGATATATTTTTGTGGGTAGGAGTTACTCCGTGGACAAGAATAAAAGTATTTTTATGTTCTTGTCACAAACAGCACAGAGTGACAGATCTTGGTGAGTAGAAGGAGCAATTTTATCCAAGACCATGCACCATAGCACAGCCAGATGGTGGCCAGTGGTGACCCACAGTAGATTAATCTTTTGCCACCTTCATCAGAATCAGAATCAGAGTAAGCTTTATTTATCATTTGAGGAAACTATCATTTAAAGCAATACAAAAACTAGAAAGCCCATTTGTTGACGGAAAGGTACAGCGAGGGTCGGAACTTCACTCTGTCTGTGGATTTAGAAAATTCAAATGATATGGTGCTGAGAGAAAACCTGTGGTGCTGTATGAAGATATCAGGAGTGGCAGTATGTTAAACTGGTACAGGACATGTATGAGGACAGCAGGACAGTGGTGAGATGTGCTGTAGGAGTGACATATGGCTTCAAGGTGGAGGTGGGAGTGCATCAAGGATCAGTTCTGAGCCCCTTCTTGTTTGCTCTGGTGATGGACCGACTAACAGATGAGGTCAGGCAGGAATCCCTGTGGACTATGATGTTTGCAGACGACGTTGTGATCTGTTTTTCGAGAACAGGGAACAGGTTGAAGAGAACTTGGAGAAGTAGAGCTATGCACTTAAAAGAATGAGAATTAAAGTCAGCAGCAAGACAGTGTGTGTGTGAACGGGAAGGAGTCCGGTGGAACAGTGAGGCTACAAGTAGCAAAGGTCACAAAGGTGCAGGACTTCAAGTACTTAAGGGTCGACTGTCCAGGAAAACAGAGTGTGTTAAAAAGGTGAACAAGAGCATCTAGGCAGGATAAAATCGATGGAGCAACATTTCAGACGTGATTTGTGAAAAAAAGGTGTCAGCAAAGGTACCACTGAAAAAGTATACAAGAGAGTGGTGAGACCAGCTATGTTGTATGGTTTGAAGACAGTGGCATTGACCAAAAGACAAGAGAGAGAACTGGAAGTGGCAGAAATGAAAATGTTATAATGTTTTTATTGTCATCATTGTATATTTCTATACAATGGCGAAATTGACTCTGCATTTAACCTATCCACCACCAGGTGGAGCAGTGGGCAGCTATTGAAAGTGCTTGGGGAGCAACTGGGGTTGAGGTATTGTGCTCAGAGACACCACGAAGTGTGCAATGACTGGGGATCGAACCAAGGACCTTCGGGTCCCAAGTCAGCTGCCCTGCCTCTACACCATCTCTGCCCCTCAGTTGAGGTTCTCCTTGGGAGTGACAAGAATGGACAAGATCAGGAATGAGTTAATCAGAGGTACAGCTCATGTTTAACAACTGGGAGATAAAGTTACAGAAACCGGACTGAGATGGTTTGGGCAAGTCTAGAGGAGGGACAGTGGATAATATGGTAGAAAGATTTTAGAAATCCTCCTGTCAGGTAAAAGACAAAGAAAAAGACTAAAGAGGAGATATATGGATGCAGTTAGAGAGGACATGGAGGTAGTTGGAGCAAGGACAGAGGACGCAGAGGACAGAGTGAGATGGAGGAGGATGACTCGCTGTGACCACCCTTGAAGGTTCAAGGTTTTTATTGTCATTCGCATCACATGTGGTACATGAGATAGAACAAAATTTTGTACTTAAGGTCCCAGTTACACCCAAAAATAGCAAAAATAAAAAGTATAAAAAAGAAACATCATACAAGGATCTAAGATATACACTGCACTAACAATGTAAAATAATAAGGTGTATTAAACATCAACCTGAACATGAGTCTGTAGTGAGTAGATTATATGAATACAGCAGCTTAAAGGCAAGAAATCAGCAGCATGGATAATCAGAGGCACAGATAAGTCAAGGATCAGCAGCATGGATAATCAGTAGCAATGATGTCACATATCACCAATTAAAGTGGCATTACAGTGATTTTTCTTTTTTCCTTACAGTGATTATCCTGGTTAATGATTCATGAGTCTAACAGCTTCAGGGTAGAAGCTGTTCCTCAGTCTGTGGTTCTACACTTAATGCTCCACAACCTTCTGCTTGAGGGTAGCGGGGACAGTGGGTGAGTGGGGTCCTTCATGATGCATTTGGCCCTCTTCCTGCATCTGAATTTTTAGATGTCTGTGATGGTGGTGAGGCTGACTCCAACAATCTTCTGTGGAACTTTCACCACTCTCTGCAGAGCTTTCCTTTCTGCAGCTGTGCAGCTTCTGTGCCACACAATGCTGAATCACAGGACACTCTCCACTGCACACCTGTAGAAGGAGGTGAGGACTGAGTTTCCCAGTCCAGCTCACCTCAGCTGCTCGAGGAAGTAGAGTCAGCAATATTAGTCAACAAGTATAGTCACCAAGTAGTTGAGTAGAGTGGCCACCCCTGAAGAGGGAACAGGTGAAAGACTTAAAGAAAGACTGGGGTTTTGGTAATATGACCCCAGAAGGAACTGCTCTTTTAAGTTATTTTAAATCAACAGTGGTAAAGATGTCTTGACACAATGCCAGGATAAAAAATCTTAGATGATCTGTCAGCCTACACCTGCCCCACATATAGAAAAAAGTAGATTTCATGTTATTTGTAATGCCCAATTACAGAGACCCCCAATCTCCACCGTTCTCAAAATTCATAGGGCCTAAGGGGTTTATTGTTAACATACAAAATATTTTATGGTGTTTTGGTCAATGCTCTGGCTGTTGTGTCAAAAACGGAACGCTGTTATAATGTATGTGTGTGTGTTCATGGCTGAATAATGTATATGGCCCATAAGTCCTAAGCATGCAAAGCCAGGTATGGCACGAATACCACGGAAGGCTGGATTCAAAACTTTTGAGTTCCTTATGTGTTATGTCAACTCTGCAGGCATACAGCTGCAGCCATATTTTATTTGTAGCTTTTTTCTTCTACTGTACTACATGTGCAAATGTTACAGAGTGGCTTCTTATAAAAGAATGGAATCAAATACACGGACAGGCAGAGAAGGAACTCCATGCCTTCCCTTCCTCTCGTCCCCCTCCTGTTTTCTCTTGGCTCTCCATCTATCACATCCAGCGGGTACCACAGGCCACTGACCAAGCCTGTCCTCCCGTCATTAGCCCTGCGTTCTCCCCACGCGATCCGTGTGGCTACCCCTGTCTCCTCTCTCCAGCCCGGCACCCCATAATAATATCTCTTTCAACCTTCACACTGTGATAAATAGGAGTGCACAGAACAAAAGGAATGGTGAAAGGGAGGGTAGGGAGAACTGGGGGCTGAAGTAGAAAAAAAATTAGGAGTAGAAAAAAGAAAAAACTAAAAGAAGACAGGGATTCTTATGTGAACCCTATGTGTTTCTACTCATGTTTATGTCATAATATTAATTTGATGTGAAAGGCTTTTACATAATTTGGACAATCTTGGGTTATTGTTGCCTTAAGTTTATCTTCACAGATTCACAGGAACATTCATAAGAGAAGAGATAGTTCACAACGATGACAAATCGGCCATACTGCTTAATATAAACGCAATATAAAATTGTCCACTAAAGACATTTGTTTTAAATGACAAAACATGAATAAACAGCAAGCAAGCAGAGGGGTCAAAGTTCCAACTGTGTATAAAAAAACGGAGTGAACAATGAAGGCAGTAAATCACAAATAAATTAAATGTTCTGTTTCTGTGTGAATGCTCCAATAATATCCCCTTTAATACTATTAAATATTTGTTTATAATACTACATATATATATATATATATATATATATATATATATAATACTTTGTTTGTACTTAAACACTCTTTTTATTACTGTGCATTAAAATTTTTGAGTGTATCCCTTTTTTAATAACTACAACTTCATTTTTTTCTTTTTGTTTTTTAAGTGACATTAAATTCCTCATGTGAATAATTTCTACAGCTAAATACAATAAAATATCCTTCAGATTTTAGGATCTTAATACCAAAAATCTTCGAACTACAGGAAATGTTTTTATATTACAACATGGTTTCTGAAGCAGATCATATCTATTGCTGGTTGTATCCTCATCCTGCAGCTTTGTCTCTTGAGTTTTCTAATAGCATAAATAAAGATAATAAAATAAATCAACGTCCCCAAGCTCCAGTAGACAAAGAGGGATATGAAGTCATTATGCAGGTTCCCCTGAGACCTGCTCAGAGTTTGATCTTTAAGTCATAATTAAAAAGTCTCTTGCCTCTCCCCTTTTTAAGTTTCTTCTCTTGTAATATGTGTGATTTATTAGCACATCTCCACGTTATTATTCTTGTTCACTTTTGAATTAGATGGTATTTTAATTTTTCTTTAAAGCAAAGCAAATTATTCTCTCTGTATATCAAGTTTCATGCTCAATAATAACAATAAAAAAAGAAACTGTCCAGATGACCTGATTGAACATTGTTAGATTCTCTCTGTATACGTTTATTGTTGATTTGAGCTCCAGTTTGGCTGTGATCATATCTGTTGTTATTTTTAGTGAACAATACCGATTGTGGACCGATTTATCACCTGCTGTGATGAATCAGCAAAATTTTATTCAGTTTATTCAGTTACCAATGTGGATTTTTTTTGTTGTTGTGGTACTTCTATTAAAAGCAATAAAAGTTAAAATATGTTATGTGTGTGCAAAACTTTAGGTCATGTTATTAGAAGATATATGCTATATATATATATATACAAAGTATATATACATATACACACATGCGTGCACACACATCTGTTTTACATATGTTTTATTTTTGAATTAGATCAGACTTCTTTGTTTTTTATATATTACAGTATTCAGGTATTATTACGTCATCTTTTATAGAATCCGTTTCTCCATCTTTGCGTCCTTGCCTCTTTTAGTCCCTCCTCAGCTTGATTCAAGAGCTACAATGATGGTTTTGACACATCCATATTTTTTATCAGAGCAGATTACAATTGTATGTGTGTGTGTAGGGGGGGGGGGGGGGTGCTCTCTGTGTGAGTAGACTCGTTTGGCTACACATTACAGCCCAGACAGTAATATCTGCCACGCATACATTATCTATCCTTCCTATTATCCAGAAATCATGAGTAGGAAAATTAAACTGCTTTCAGTCTTGTTGCTGTTTCTGAACGGACCAGACTGTTCCGCCCCTCCACACCCTGCCCTCCCACCTCTTCCCCAGTCAGAGGTTAAGATAGCAATCAGGGCAGAACTGCTGGATGGAGAGAGACATTTTAATAATATTTTAATATTCACAGTGGCTGGTAATTGTTAAAGGATGGTCTGGTCTGATAATCTCTGGTAATTGTGCCACAGACTGCACCAACAGACACTGTGATGGAAGCAAACATGATAAACTGACTTATGAAATGCTAGCTAGATTGATTGCTTGCTTGATATGGGGGTGCTGCATTACACTTGACATTCTTGATTTCTTACATGTGAAAATCAGAACAGCTCCTTTTGTCTTAACCTGGATTACGCATTTAACTGTTCGCAGAGTCAGTCATCAACGTGTGTCCTGAACATTTGTTTTTCAGGTTTTATACTTGTGGTTACATTTTTGTTAGATCATTTTCTGGTGTTTTTGCAGCCATTAGCCGTCTAGGCTGTTTGCTAGCTAAATGGCTACTGTGAGTTCTTATCAGGATGATGGCATTGCTAAAGACATCATGTCCAGACATCCTTCTGTGGACTCACCATCTCAGAAAAAGCTCCCCATCCTTTCTGCATTGTGTGCATGGGGGTGAAGCATACCTAGGATGTGCTGGCAAACCTTATTTTATGTGACCACTACTGCACTATGGTGCAGTGGATTTTAAAATGACACCTGCAGTATTCAGCTGCCTCAAAAGCCGAAACCCTGTATCTCAGAGACATGGTGGTAAGTCTGGTGGTAATACATGCATGGCTGGTGTGTGCTGGGGGTGGGTTGGGGGGGTATGGTGAATTTGTAAAACCTTGTTGTGGAGTTTCACCCCTTGTATGGCCAGCTTCTCAACATAAATTTGGAGCTTCTAAAGATGGACAATGATTAGGACAATGAGAACTTAATTATTTCTCCTGCCCAGATATCACAAATGGGAAACCCCATGCAAAGTCAACCTCCCTGAGTTGTGCAAGCAGGCCGCAACCCGACTGGCCATTGAGTGGCCTGCGTTGCATAATGACAGATAAGGAGTGGAATTTATTTGATGGAAAAATTTTGAACTGCTGTCCGGTCCCAGCGAACTAGTTCATGCCCACTGTCCTTGTGTGCATGAAGTAGAAGAAGCACTATTGGGGTTAGCCTTTTTTACCACAGGGTGTTTGTCAAGGTTTATTTTGGGCTTGAAATAATGTGTACACAGAACAAAAATCTAAATGCAACACTATTGTTTTTGCTCCCATTTTTCATGAGCTGAACTCAAAGATTTAAGACTTTTTGGGGCGGCTGAGTGGTTCGAATCCCAGCCGGGGACCTTTCTGTGTGCAATTTGCATGTTCTTTCCATGCATGCGTGGATTTTCTCCTGCAGACCAAAAACATGCATGTTAGGCTGACTGGTAACTCCAAATTGTCCCTAGGTGTGAGTGAGAGTGTGAATGGTTGTTTGTCTCATTTGTCTCTATGTGTCCCTGTGATGGACTGGAGACACAGTGACTACTGGATATGGGCACCAGTGACCCCTGTTGACCCAAAAAGGAAGAAGCGAGTAAAAGATAGTGGATGGATGGATGGAGTTCCACCTACATTTTACAGGTTACACAAAATGGGAAAATACATTTAGGGTTATTACTCAACATGCAAGTTTAAAAAAGCAAATGTTTAACTCCATCTTCAGTTCTTATATCAGGACAGAATTAGAATTAGAACTGTCTCAAAGCAAGTATCGTATCTACAACACAGGGTGACTGAATGAAACATGGCCAGCTGAAAATAACAAAAGAAACTGACACCAAAATTATTTGCCTGCTCTGTGTGTTTCTTTTTGTTATTCATCAGTTTATCATCCAGCCTTGTTCAGATTACACACAGTTCATTATTCAGAGAGCCTAGATGTACAAAACGTTGAAAGGAGTAGCAGAAACAAGAGTGACCTTTACATTCATTGCATGAAGCTTTGAGTTGGAAATGAATCCATCTCCGTGAATTGGTGTGAAGAGTGATTTATTTAAACCTGTTCAATACTCTTCACATCTGCAAAGCTATTGTGATGTACAGTATGCACATTCTGTTTGTTCAGATGCATAGTACTTTGAACATTTTTTTTATTCATTGCTGACTCTTGAACATTTTTCATACTTATAATTATCAAAATACTTAACGTGTATGTAATGTAGTTTACCTATGATCTGTATTATTTAAAATGACATTAAACTGTAAAAAAAGTTTTGTTATTCATCTTAAATTGTGTAGTATGAAGCTACAAAAGATATCCACAGTTAAAACAAGTAAGTTACATTAAACTGTTGTGCTACAGATGCTGTGGAAATAGTTACAGAAATATTTGACATTCATGTCAGTTTTTGACTTGCAGTATGTCTCTTCACACCTTACCATCCATCTGTCTGCCGTTTGTGCTGAGTGACAGATATAGAAGATGTTGCACTGTGTCTCGAGTTGGCACGTCAGGACATGCCAGGCTTGTAGTAACTAGTTTATGGAATTTAAATGAAATGTTTGGCATGTTTATATTTGGTTATTTTGTTATTGAAATTGTAAATATAAAAAAAAATTACAACTTCTTCTTTCGGCTTTTCCCTCTTCATGGGTTGCCACAGCGAGTCATTCTCCTCCATTTCACTGTTCTCTGCATCCTCTGTCTTCATTCCACCTCCATGTCCTCCCTAACTGCATCCGAATATCTTCTCTTTGGCCTTCCTCTTTTTATTTTTCCTGGCAGCTGCATTTCTAACATCCTTCAACCAATATACCCACTGTCCCTCCTCTGGACATGTTCAAACCACTGTCCCTCCTCTGGACATGTCCAAACCATCTCCTCTCTAACTTTATCTCCTAGCTGTTCAACCTGTGCTGTACCTCTGATGATCTCAATCATAATTGTATCCATCCTTGCGACTCCTAAGGAGAACCTCAACATCTTCATTTCTGCCACTTCCAGTTCTTTCTCCTGTCTTTTTCTCAATGCCACTGTCTCTAGACCATACAATATAGCTGGTCTCACCACTGACATATAAACATTTCCTTTGACCTTTGCTGACACCCTGTTGCCACAAATCAGTCCTGAAACTTTTCTCCATCCACTCCATCCTGCCTGGACTCTTGTTTTCACTTCTTTACCACATTTCCATTTTCCTGGACAGTGGACCCCAAGTACTTAAAGTCCTGCACCTTTGTGACCTCTGCTACTCGTAGCCTCACTGTTTCACCAGCCTCCCTCTATTTCACACACATGTACTCTGTCTTACTACAATTGACTTTCATTCCTCGTCTTTCAAGTGCATACCTCCACCCATCCAAGTTCTCTTCCACCTGTTCCCTGTTCTCACCACAGATCACAATGACATCTACAAACATCATAGTCCACGGAGATTTCTGCCTGACCTCATTTGTTAGTCGGTCCATCACCAGAGCAAACAAGAAGGGGCTCAGAGCTGATCCTTGATGCAATCCCACCTCCATCTTGAAGCTATCTGTCTCTCCTACAGCACATCTCACCTGCTGTCCTCATACATGTCCTGTACCAGTCTAACATACTTTTCTACCACTCCAGATTTCTCATGCAATACAACACCTCCTCCCTCAGCACCCTGCCATATGCTTTTTCTAAATCAACAAAGACACAATGGAGTTCTTTCTGACCTTCTCTGTACTTCATCAGCATTCTCAAAGCAAATATTGCATCTGTGGTGCTCTTTCTTGGCATGAAACCATACTGCTGCTCACAAACAGTCACCTCTCGTCTAAGTCTTGCTTCCACAACTCTCTCACAGATCTTCATCGTGTGGCTCATCAATTTAATTCCCCTGTAGTTACTACAACTCAGTACATCGCCCTTGTTCTTAAAAGTGGGCACCAGCACACTTCTTCTCTATTCCTCAGGTATTTACTCACCCTCAAATATGCCATTGAATATTTGAGTCAAAACCTCACTGCCATCATTCCAAGATATTTCCAAACCTCCACTGGTATGTCATCAGGTCCTACTGCCTTCCTCATCTTCATCCTTTTCAGAGCTTTTCAGACCTCACCCTCACTAATCTTCCTGACTTCCTGGTCCACAGTTTCTATGACCTCTGCTCTTCTTTTTCTTTCATTCTCTTCATTCATTAGCTCCTCAAAGTACACCTTCCATCTTCTTCTCTGATCTGACACTTTTTCTCTTATTCACAACTACAGTCATTCTATACACAACCATCTGATGCTGTCTGGCTATGCTCTCCCCTGCCACAACCTTACAGCCCCCAATCTCCCCCAGGTTTCCTTTTCTGCACAAAATGTAGTCGACCTGCATACTCCTTCCTCCACACCTACAGTCACTCTATGTTCCTCCCTCTTTTGGAAATAGGTGTTGACTACAACCATTTCCATTCTCTTGCCAAAATCCATCACCATCTGTCCTTCCTGGTCTCTTTCCTTGACACCAAACCTATCAATCACTTCCTCATCCCCTCTGTTTCCTTCACCAACATGTCCATTCAGGTCTGCTCTGATCAACACTCTTTCCTCCCTGGGAATACTCTATCACTTCATCCAGATCTTTCTAAAATGCATCTTTCTCCTCCACATCACATCCAGCCTGTGGAGCATAACCACTGACAATGGCTAGTATCAGGCCTTCTACTTCTACCGTCAGACACATCACCCTATCTGACACTATTTTCACCTCTACTGAATTCTTTGCCAACTCCTCCTTCAGGACCACCCCTTTTCCATTTATCTTTTTATCCACACCATGGTAAAACAGTTTGGACCCTGCTCGAATGCTGTGAACCTTGCTGCCCTTCCACTTGGTGTATTGGACACATAAAACATCTACCTTCCTTCTCTGCATCATGTCAACCAGCTATTTACCTTTTCCCGTCATTGTCCCCACATTCTGAGTTGCAACCCTCAGTCCTACATTCTTGACTTTCCTCTTCTCCCTCTGTCTCCTGTCACGTTTCCCTCCTTGTGGTTTTCGACTAACAGTAGCACAATGTCCGCCGGTTTAAAAAAAATTAAAACAAACTACTATATTAAAGGAGGCCCTGTAGTCATTTTAGCTAGAAAAAAACATTATAGTAAGTTTAGCAGCCAGCATTAATCCATCCGTTAACGTCCTCAGATCGTGGGGACAGCAGCTCAAGCAGGGAGGCCCAGATATTTCCACACTCTCCTCTTCCAGCTCTTATGAGAGGAGTCCAAGGTGCTCTCAGGCCACCTAAGAGACATAGTCTTTCCAGCTTGTCCTGAGATCTCCTCCCAGTTGCACATGCCTGGAAAACCTCCTTACAGAGGTGTTCAGGTGGAATCCAGATTCGTGAACAGCATTGCCAGAAGTATGAACATTATATTTGTAGCAAAAAATGGTTAATTTCACTGTTCAGTGATTTGTAGACATACATGTGTATTTTGAATTGGATTCGAAAGTGAACCGGTAACCAGTGCAGTGAGACCAAAACTGGTGTAATGTGCTCTCTTTTGCCTGTACTGGCTAAAAATTGGGCTGCTGCATTCTGGACAAGTTGTAGTCGTGCTATGGAGGTCTGACTGATACCAAACAGGGGCAAATTGCAGTAATCAAGCCTAGATATAATGAAGGCATGTATTACTGTCTCCAGGTTCTTTTTGGACAATATGAGCTTCAGTTTAGACAGCTGCCTCAGTTGGAAGAAACATGATTTACCAATCATGTTTACATGATTGTTAAGCTTCAGGGAAGGGTCCATTATCACTCCAAGATTAGTGACTCTTTGTTTTTCTGACTGGGTTAGAGCGGAGAGATCGATGCAGTGGTTTGTGATCGTGTCATTGGGAGGTAACAACATGACTTCAGACTTCTTTTCATTGAAACTTAAGAAGTTTAAAGCCATCCAGTCCCTGATGTCAGCCAGGCAGTTGAGCAAAGGTTGAATAGAGCATGTGCCATTGTGTCTTAGGGGGAAGTAAATTTGACAGTCATCGGCGTAGAAGTGGAAGGGCATGTTGTGTTTCTGGAAAATAGCACCAAGCGGCAGCAGGTATAAAGAGAATAGGAGGGGACCCAGGATGGACCCTGCGGAACCCCCCATTTAAGCTCTGCCACTGCAGAACTAAAATCCTTGATGGAGACACAAAAGGATCTGTCTGTGAGGTAAGATCTGAACCAATTGAGGGCTGACCCTGTGATGCCCACCCATTGCTCTAACCTAGCAATGAGGATCTCATGGTCGATGGTGTCAAAGACGGCTGTGAGGTCCAACAGTACAAGCAGCACAGAATCACCGGTATCAGTGGTTAAGAAAATGTCATTAAAGACATTCAGCAGGGCAGTTTATGTGCTATGGAAAGGTTTAAAGCCAGATTGGAATAGCTCTAGGATGGCGTGACTCTCCAGGAAGCACTTCAACTGGGACTCAACTATTTTCTCCAGTAGTTTAGAAACAAATGGGAGTTTGGAGACAGGCTGGAAGTTGGATACGACTGAGGGGTCAAGGTTTGGTTTTTTCTGGAGAGGCAGGACAGCAGCATGTTTAAAGAATTTTGGCACCACGCCAGTTGATAAACTACTGTTTACTATAGTAAGAATGGACAGACCTAGAGTAGGAAAAACCTCTTTTAGTAGTCGAGGGGTGACCACATCAAAGGGGGAACCAGAAGATTTCAAGTTGCACATGACTTGCTCTAGAGAAGATAGAGTGATGGATTAAAAATGGTCAAATACAGCTACGGATTGAGGTGGGATGGATGGGTCATGAGTTGGAGGGGAAATGAGAGCCCGGGTGGTCGCAATTTTTTCCAAAAAGAAATGTAAGAAGTTCTCGCACAGCTCAGTCGAGGCTTTCGGAGGTGATGGTTCAGTGAGGTGGAGAACAGAGTTGAGGGTGGAGAAGAGGACACGTGAGTTGCGAGAGTTTGAGGTAATTATATCAAAGAAGTATTTGGATTTAGCAGCTTTCACTGCTTTCTGATAACAGCGCCAACTCTCTTTAAATATTTGAAAAGAGACCTGCAGCCTGTCTTTCCTCCACTTGTGCTCCGCCCTCCTACACTGCTGCCTAACAGCCTTGGTAACATCACTCAGCCAAGGTTCTGCTCTGAGTTTTGATTTTTTGGTTTTAATAGGCGCAAAATGATCTAGAGTCTTTAAGCAGACAGAGTTGAACTGGGATGTCAGCTCCTCAGTAGTAGTGAGAAACACCAGGGGCTGAATTATCATTTCAGAGTTATAAATATCCGTGAAACGTGCAGCAGTGAAATGGTTAATGGTCCGGCTGCGACGTGCAGGAATGCACGGCTTAGGAGTTAGATGGGGGAGGGGGAGCTCAAACCGGACTGGCACGTGATCTGAAAAACATTATCATCAATTTCAAGATTACTAACAGTCACATCACGTGTTAAAACAAGGTCCAGTGTATGGCCGCGCTCTGGGGTGGGACGGTTTACATGCTGAGTTAGATTAAACGAGTCCAAAAAATCTAAAAAGTCCTTAACCAAGGGCTTCTCAGGACAGCACACGTGCAAATTAAAGTCCCCAATAATGAAAACATGATTATATTTTGGTGTGATTTCAGCCAAGAAGTCAGAAAACTCATTTAAGAAATCCTTAGATCAAGGTGGGTGGTAGATGAGTTCAAATAACGTCGGAGGCGAATGGCCGAGTTCAAAGACGCTCAGCTCAAAGCTGGTGCGTGAAACTGGGATGGACAGTTATTTACAGTCAAAAGTTGGTTTGAATATTGTTATTAATCCACCACCGAGCCGGCCTGATGGCCGCGGTGCATTAAAATACAGATAGTTCGGTGGCAAAAATTCTGTCAATGCGCTGGACTCACCCGGAGACATCCAAGTCTTTGAGATGCAGAAAAAGTCCAACTCGTACTCTTGAAAGTAATCCCTGAGGATAAAAGTTTTGTTGGTAACAGCTCTTGCGTTAACCAAACACATACTGATACTGTCCAAAGTGGAGCTAGCAGCGGTGAAGTTCACGTGCATCAATGGTCTCAGGTTTTCAATAACAGCCCCTCCGGGTCGGTCCGAGCTGCGCACCGGCTGACAATTCCCGTTGTTTACCTGGTCCGGGCACGTGGGAAGCTGGCGATGGAAACCATGACCACCAGCTGAAGAGGAAGATGTAGCGCACAGGGCTTTAAGCTTTACCAGCTGCCCAGCACGTTTTCCCCAGCGTCTGAAGTGATGTCTATGGGCAGGCAGGTGAGGAGAGCAGCCAAGGTAAGCTAACAGGTCTGCCAGCAGGGGGGAGGAGGGGGGGGGGGGGTCCAGAGGTACGCTCATATTGTTCCAAGTAAGCGACATCGGTGACAGAAAAACGAAGATCCAGAAGCTGTTGTCGGTCATACATCAGCAGTGAGTTTATGTCACAGATAAAAAACGAACAAAACAAAAATAATTCGAACACCATCAGCAGATGTGGATTGCAAACTATGTACACGGGCGCCATCTTACCGGAAACGGTAGAAGAAAAATACTGTACACCATACATGTAAATAATCCATGTAATACTTTGTGTGTTTTTAAAACACCAGGGGAGGCATTCCAGTAATTAACATGTTAGAAAATTTTTAGTCAAAGGTTATGGATGTTTTTATTACTATGGCTGAGAAGATTAACTCTGCCCACAAATCACGTGTTTGGGTTAGCAGAGAGAGCTGGGTGAGGCTGCAGTATGCATCTGGCTCCAAGGACATCTCCTGCGCTCACTGAACTCAGCTGAACTGATAAGGATATAAAAGCAAGCTGAGGGGCAGCTCGAGGCGGATTCTTGGGACTGGTCATCATGTGTACTATTTATATTTATGTAACCTGTCCTGAAAATCCGACATTGCCAGTAAAATCCTGGTTAAAGATATTCTCCTGCCATCAAATGTGGTTCTTTTTGAGTAAGTAAGATAAGCAAAAACATTTTTCTCCAACATAACTGTCAGAAGAATTTAGGTAACGTTATCACTTACTAATGTTAAATTAATGTAGAACCATGTGTGTGAGGTCAAGAGTGTCTTTTTGTGTAGTCAGAGAGGAGCCTGCATAACTGATAACTGTTGATGTCTGATGCCTTCAAATCTGTAAGCTGGAAAGCAGAGGTTGCCTTGACCTCTCTCCATCTGAAAAACATTATACCATACATAGATGCTTCTTTATACTATCTGAAGGCAGAGCTTGTGACTGGAGCTTCCATGTAACATCTCTGTAAGCCTGTTTTTAAATTCTGCTTCATTGAAATAAAAACTGGGTTGAAAAGATCTTTTTTGTTAGAGTTGCATTCGGGCTTTAAAAAACCCACCCGACTAGGCCCCAGCCCATAACAATTTTGTGCAAACCCAACCCTATCTGATCAAATTAACTGTAATTACATGCCAGAACACGAAAAAATAAATCAACTTTGTTTTTAATAAACTTTTACATCTTTTGTAAGCAAATCAGTTTGATATAATTTTTAAAAATGTATTTAAAAAAAAAACGAAGACATACGATTTCTTGTTTCACCAAATGGATATTAACATACAAAACGAATAGCCTAAAAAATCAACTCTAAAGATAGGCTACTGATCGTGATCAGCAAATCCATCCATCCATCCATTATTTTTACCCACTTCTTTCTTTTTGGGTAGAGGGGGTTGCTGGAGCCCATGCCCAGCCATCACTGCGCGAGAGGTGGGGTACACCCTGGACAGGTTGCAAGTCCATTTCAACCAGCAGATCAGCGAGTGCGTGCAGCTGGTGACAGGTTGTCCATCTGAGCTTAATGCGACTTTTACCTCTTTCAAATAGCCAGTTGGACCTGCCTCTGTAAGGATGGCACCATCTAGTGAGCCTTCCTTGTCTGTACGCCCTAGTGTGTCTCCTCATTTATCCTGATTGGTTTCTCCTTTGTCTGGTTCCACCTGTTTGTAATCATGTCCTGCCCTGTCTGTGTCTGTGAGTTTTGTCCTTTGTCATGTCATCATTGGGTCTACCCTGTCTTGTCCTGCCAGTCTGATCTTGTTCTGGTCCCATCCTGTTTATGCTTGTGAGTTTACTACCATGTCAGCTTTTTGATTTATTATTATTAAAGAGTATTTATTTTTGTAAATCCTTCAGTCCTGACTCTTGCCTGCAAAATTGGGTTAATTCCTGCCCTGCCCTGTCAGAAACCCTGACAGTACGACACGACCAACCATGAACCCAGCAGGTGAGAAATTTTTGTCTGAACTCTAATGAAGATTATTCTCAACTCTGTGACACTGTCCAGAGGTTCATGAACTCGGCAACCTCCTGCAATCTGTGGGAAAGGTGGGTGGCCACAAAGGACATGTGAAATGAATATATTCATCTCCCTAGTTTAATTGACTCTCCTGGTATGGAGGACATTTTGGACGATGTGCTGGAGGAGAAGCGTTGGTTGGAGCCGCTCATCCGACCATTTGCTGCCAGTCCTAGTCCTCTACCAGAACAGGACTCCCCTGTTTTTGAACCAGTCCCGTACCCCCCGATCCTGACACCTGAAATCCTCACAGCTGCAGCCCCTGTGGTCACTTCCAGGCCTACCACAGTCCCTATAGTTTCTACACCTCCTGCAGCCTCTGTGTTACCCACGCAGTACGAGGATACAGCCTGTCCTGAACCCACAGACCCAGAACTGCCAACATCACCTGCATGCTCACTCCTCGCACTCGGCCCAATCCTGGACCTGAACAACACCACCGCCCATGTTGGAGAGGTTGATGGCAGAAGGGTTCCAGAGACTCGGTCCCAGTTCCAGAACCTGCAGCCCGTCCAGAACCTGCAGACTATCCAAAACCTGCAGGTGGTCCAGAACCTGCAGCCCCATAGCCTCCAGAACCTACAGCCCCACAGCCTCCAGAATCTGCAGCCTGAGAGCCTGCAGCCAGCCCAGAGCCTGCAGCCAGCTCAGAGCCTGCAGCCAGCCCAAAGCCTACAGCCAGCTCAGAGCCTGCAGCCAACACAGCAACTACAGCCACCACCGAAGCTGCAGAGGGGTTCATGCCTCAGTCTGAGGGTACCAAGCCTGCTGAGGGGACCCAGACAGACTCTACACCTGCCTGCTTCAGTTTGGGGGTCCAGACGGACTCCTCTCCTGTCTGTTCGGCAGCAGAAGATCTGGTTCCAGGGGATCCGGCCACAGAAGACCCTGCATCTGCTGACCCATTTGCTGAACTCCTCGCCATTGATCTGTCCACTGAGATCCACTCTCCTGGTCCATCCGCTGAGGTCCTCGCTTCTGGTCCATCCACCGAGGTCTTTTCTCCTGCCCCGCCTGCCGAGGTCCTCGCTCCTGGGTCCATGCCTCAGCCTGGGATTGTGAGCCTGCTGAGATGTCCTCGCCTTAGCCTGAGGTCTTCGCTCCCGGTACACCTGAGGTCTTTGCTCCCAGCCCACCTAAAGTCTTCGCTCCCAGCCTGCCTGAGGTCTTCTCTCCCAGCCCACCTGAGGTCTTTGCTCCTGGCCTAACCACAGAAGATCCTGGCCCACCAGAGGTCTTTGTCCCTGGCCTGCCTGAGGTCTTCACTCCCGGCCCGCCTGAGGTCTTCACTCCCAGCCCGAATGCAGAAGATTTTGGCCCACTGGAGGTCTTTGTCCCTTGGCCCACCTGTGGCGGTCTTCGATCCGGCCCGCCTGAGGTCTTTGCTCCTGGCCTGACTGCAGAAGAGCCTGGCCTGACGGAGGTCTTCATCCCTGACCTGCCTGAATGGCCTTCGTCCGCCTGTCTGACCCGATCCTGCCTGAACAGCCTCCCGGCCGCCTGCCTGACCTGTTTGAATGGCCTGTAGGACAACCTCTCGAACGCCTGCCTGACCAGCCCCAGCCTGATGAAGGGTCTCTCGGCCACCCATCTGACCTGACCCTGCCTGAATGATCTCCCGGCTGCCCGTCTGACCTGTCTCCGTCTGAACAACCTGTTGGATGACCTCTCGACCACCTGCCTGACCGGCACCGGCCTGATGGATGGTCTCTTGGCTGCCCGTCTGACCTGATCCTGCCTGGACGGCCACCCGCCCGACCTGTTCCAGCCTGATGGACGACCTCCCAGCCGCCCGTCCGACATGTTCCGGTCTGATGGACGGCCTCCGGGCTGCCCACCCGACCTGCTTCAGCCTGATGGATGGCCTCCTGGCTGCCCGTCCGACCTGTTTTGGCCTGATGAACGGCCTCCCGGCCAGCAGACATTTTTGTATTTTCACTTTGTCTTTAGTTTGTTTCCAGGTGTTTTTGTTTTGTTCTCATGTTTTCCTTGGGCCCTCCATCCTCTATCCTTTCAGTTCCTCCCTCCTCCTGCCCAAGTTATTTGGAGTGGGCCTTTTTGGAGACGCCAAGGGACGTCCTGAGGGGGGTGGGGGTACTGTAAGGATGGCACCATCGAGTGGGCCTTCCCTGTCTGTACACCCTAGTGTGTCTCTTCATTTATCCTGATTGGTTTCTCCTTTGGTCCCAGCTGTTTGTAATTATGTCCTGTTTTTTTCTGTGTATATTGTCAGGATTTTGGTGGTCAGGAACAAACCCAGTAGTGCAGACAGGACTCAACTCGGCAGATTTCAAACATAGATACTCAGGAAACTCAGGGAAGACTCAGAAGACGCAGGAGAACACAGGAGACCCAACAAATACGACCCGACAAAGGAACAACACAGAACAGGAGGCTTATATACAAGGACAAGACAAGACGTGATTACAACAGGTGTGACGAGACAAAGGTGGCAACAATTAAACTGACGAGGAAACACTAGGGAAACACAGACACAAACAGAAACAGCAGAAGGTACCATCCTTACAGTACCCCCCCCTCAAGGACGCCTCCAGGCGTCCCCAAAAAACCCCCCTCCCGAAGGACTTGGGTGGGTGGAGGGCGGCACTGCAAGGGTGGAGGGCCAGAGAAAACACAAGGAAGAACACAAAGAACTGAAAGAACTAAGGCAAGACACAAGCAGGAAAAACACAAAAGATTTGAACGGTCGAGAGACCGTCCCTGGAGTCATTGTTCAGGAGGACGGCCGGGAGGCCGTCTGACTACGGACCATCGTTCAGGGGGGCGGCCGGGAGGCCGTCCATCACGGGACCATCGTTCAGGAGGGCGGCCAGGAGGCCGTCCATCACGGGACCATCGTTCAGGGGGGCGGCCGGGAGGCCGTCCGACACGGGACC
>NC_056506.1:23900792-23901108 GCF_014905685.2 Nematolebias whitei
TTCAGGGGGGCGGCCGGGAGGCCGTCCGACACGGGACCATCGTTCAGTGGAACGATAGAAGCCTTGGAGGCCGCGTCAGGTGGCGTAGGCGACGGGGAGGCCGCGTCAGGCGGCGTAGGCGACGAGGAGGCCGCGTCAGGCGGCGTAAGCGACGAGGAGGCCGCGACGAGGAGGCCGCGTCAGGCGGCGTAGAAACCTTGGAGGCCGCGTCAGGCGGCGTAGGCGACGAGGAGGCCGCGTCCGGCGGCGTAGAAACCTTGGAGGCCGCGTCCGGCAGCGTCCGGCGGCGTAGACGACTTGGAGGCCGCGTCCGGCG
>NC_056506.1:23901208-23901575 GCF_014905685.2 Nematolebias whitei
GTCCGGCGGCGTTGACGACTTGGAGGCCGCGTCCGGCGGCGTTGACGACTTGGAGGCCGCGTCCGGCGGCGATGACCACTTGGAGGCCGCGTCCGGCGGCGATGACCACTTGGAGGCCGCGGCAGGCGGCGATGACCACTTGGAGGCCGCGGCAGGCGGCGATGACCACTTGGAGTCCTGCAGCTCTGCAGCAGATGGCGAAGAGACCTGGAGCTCTGCAGCAGACGGCGAAGAGACCTGGGGCTCTGCAGCAGACGGTGAAGAGACCTGTAGCTCTGCTGCGGCGGTGGCAGGGACTGACTCTTCTGCTGCGGCAGGACCTGACTCTTCTGCTGCGGCAGGAACTGACTCTTCTGCTGCGGCAGGA
>NC_056506.1:23901585-23909109 GCF_014905685.2 Nematolebias whitei
TCGGCGGCGGCAGGAACTGACTCTTCGGCGGCGGCAGGAACTGACTCCTCTGCGGCGTGCAGTGTGGATGGTGGGTCTACAGAGGCAGGATCATGGTCTATTTTTGAAGTTCTGAGTCCAGCAAGAAGCTGCTGATATTCCGGAAGCAGGATTAAACCGGGTTGGGATAGTAAAAACTTTTCGGCAAGGGTGAGCAAAAAATCTAGACAGTCCGGGTTATCTTTAGCAGAACAAAAAAGGCTTTGCAGAGTGTGGTTTATTTGGGCTAATTCATGGGGTGAATACGTGATTGATGGGCCAGTGTCTTTAAGTGAGGGTGTGGAGTCAGGAGTCGCCCCCACCGGAAACTTGAGAGGTGTGGCGGCGGAACACGCCCCCACAGAGTCACTGGAAGAATGCCCCAGAGGTACAGACTGGCCGGGTTGGACAGCCGCGGCGCGATGTGACGGCGAGAAGCCGGACTCCGCCCCCACCAAGAACCTGGAGGGTGAGGCCACGGAATCCGCCCCTGTAACGTCAACTGGACCGGACCCGCCGAACCGAGCAGAAGTGGACCGGAGCCCCCGCGGGACGTCGGACCTCGCCCCCACCGAAAACCTGAGAGGTGAGGCAGCGGATCCGGCTCCCACAGAAACACCAGAACCAACTCTACAATTCTGCTCAGCCGACGAAACCGGCCCGGTCGCCGCGGGCTGCCCTCGGGACCGCTTCCTACCCCCCCGGCGACGACGGGTGAGTCGAGGGACCGGAACAAAACCGAACTCCTCCTCGATCTCTTCGTCCTCCCCCGACGTCCATCCCGAGTAGCCGGGCGAGGCGGACTCTGAAACAGCGGTGCGGTGGCTTCCCCGGTACCGAGCTTTGTCCTCCTCGAGGACCAGGAGTGGAGAGGACAGGATTTCCACTTCCTGGTCATAACGTCCTTGAGAGCGGACGGGCCTAGTCCAGAACCCGCCGCACCGGATTGTGGATCTGCTCGTCACGGGAGGCTCGGAGGGAAGAAAAAAGAAAAAAAGGTGAGCTGCCGAGAGAGCCCTGCCCGCTGGGTTCTAATGTGTGGTCGGGTCGTAATGTCAGGATTTGGTGGTCAGGAACGAACCCAGTAGTGCAGACAGGACTCAACTCGGCAGATTTCAAAAATAGATATCTTTAATGATGAAAAAAGAACTAAACAAATAGCTGACGTGGCAGCAAAACTTACGTCAATAGAAGGCTCAGGAGGGAAACTCAGAAGGGACTCAGGAAACTCAGGGAAGACTCAGAAGACACAGGAGAACACAGGAGACCCAACGAATACGACCCGACAAAGGAACAACACAGAACAGGAGGCTTATATACAAGGACAAGACAAGACGTGATTACAACAGGTGTGACGAGACAAAGGTGGCAACAATTAAACTGACGAGGAAACACTAGGGAAACACAGACACAAACAGAAACAGCAGAAGGTACCATCCTTACATATATAAGTATGTCTGTGAGTCTTGTCCTTTGTCGTGCTGTTGTTGGGTCTACCCTGTCTTGTCCTGCCAGTCTGATCCTGTCCTGGTCCCATTCTGTTTATACTTGTGAGTTTGCTGCCCCATCAGCCCTTTGATTTATTATTATTAAAGAGTATTTATTTTTGTAAATCCTTCAGTCATGATTCTTGCCTGCAAAATTGGGTTCACTTCTGCCCTGCTCTGTCAGAAACCCTGACAGCCTCATCTTCAAGAAGTAGATTAACATAATTTTATATTGTGCATTCTTATTTAGTTTTCTTTGTGCTATATGATTCGTAAAACCATATCATAGAAGCCTGAGCCCACGTGCGCAATTATTGCACAATGCACCAGTGATGTCTTCACAGTCTGATTAACCGCTGCACTCTTCTTTCTTCGTCGTCTCAACATATAAACTTTAGCCTCCACCTTTACAAGTAGATTAACACATTTTTATATTGTGAATTCTTATTTAGTTTTCTTTGTGCTATATGATTCGTAAAACCACATCAAAGCCAGAGACAGTTCCAGTTCTCACAATAAGCACATGGCTCGGCCCAAATCTAGGTCGGGCTGGGCTATGGGTTAGAAATGACAACTTTACTTCTGATATCCGCAGTGTGGCTTATTTGATTAATGAGATTATCCATCCATCCATCCATCCATCCATCCATCCATTATCTTTTACAAGCTTCTTTCATTTTGGGTCACGGGAGTCGCCGGTGCCCATGTCCAGCAATCACAGTGCAAGGGGCGGGGTATACCCTGGACGGGTCGCAAGTCCATCACAAGGCCTAATGAGATTATGAAAGACAATTTATTCAACAATAACCACAAATAAATAGATCCTAATATTGTCTTATAGTGCCAATTAATGTGCCAGCTTGTAAACTCTTGGACCATTTGTTGTAAGTTCTCATAAATGTTTCCTATTTTGGATTATTTGTCAGATTAGTAACTTGTATCAGTGAGTTCCTGGGTTTACTGAAAATAGTGTATTTGAATAACTGTTCCTAAAGTACAATGTTGCGTTAATGTTTTCTAGATGAAAGGGTCTACTGTTCATTTCAGTATACTGTATATACTGAAACAAAAGAAGATTTTAGTTGATTTATTCAGCTATCTTGGCTTAACAATTCTGAAATAATTTTATGTAACGTCCATCCAAGCTACAAGCTAAAAGCTACAACTTGCTTGTCGTAAATTGTTGACGCATGCACAGAAAGTTGCGTTGTGTAAAGTTTGGAAAAAGCATTTTTTTCAGCTAAGGAATTGCATTTTATTCTGGGGAAAAGTTCACCTTGCTTTCTAACTGGTGAAAAGAATGCTTTGCTCTGTGTTTTTATGGCCAGACTTGCTCTGTTTGAAAACTACAGACAAACTGTCCACCGTTTTGGGGTAACTCTCTTTAAAAGCAAAAGGAGACGCCCACTAAAGGAAACACCTCCTCCTTGCAAAGCCAAACCTTCGTTTGTCAGAGACGATGCTCTAGTCCAATTTAGCGGTCGAGTCGAGTTACAACCTTTCAATGAGTGGACATTTGTTGAAGCTTTAAAACTTTGGTTTTTTTATCGGAGAAGAGATTAAAACTAAGTTTACTATTCATCTGATAATATGTTTTAACATAATTATCAACATTCAATCCAGGAAAATAAACATTTCTGGTTGTTTTAATTTGATAATTAAATTAGAAACAAAAAAACTTTAAAAAGTTTTAAAGTTCAAATTTTTCCTTAAAGTAAAACTTAACTTACAAATACAAGAGGATTAAACCATAATACTGAACAACAGTTCAGTATTAGAGTAGAAAGAAGAGTAGAGGTCATAGAAACTGTGAACCAGGAAGTGGGAAAGATTATTGAGGGTGAAGTTCAGAAAGCTCTGAAAAAAATGAAGAAGAGGAAGGCAGTAGGACCTGATGACATACGATTGGAGGTTTGGAAATGTCTTGGAGAGATGGCAGTGACGTTTTTGACTCAAATATTCAATGGTATGTTTGAGGGTGAGAAAATGCTTAAGGAAAGGAGAAGTGTGCTGGTGCCCATTTTTAAGAACAAGGGTGATATTCAGAGTTCTAGCAACTACATAAAATTTAAGTTGATGAAACACACAATGAAAACCTGGGAGAGAGTTGTGGAAGTTAGACACAACTAACTACTAACATGAAACCATACTGCTGTTGTGAGCAGCAGTATGGTTTAATGTCAAGAAAGAGCGCCACAGATGCCATATTTGCTTTGAGGATGCTGATGGAGAAACACTGATAGGGTCAGTAAGAACTCTCTTGTGTCTTTGTTGATTTAGAAAAACCATATGACAGGGTGCCGAGGGAGGAGGTGTGGTATTGCATGAGAAAATCTGGAGTGGCAGTCAAGTATGTTAGACTGGTACAGGACATTAATGAGGACATTAGGACAGTGGTGAGATGTGCTGTGGAAGTGACAGATAGATTCAAGGTGGAGGTGGGATTGTATCAAGGATCAGCTCTGAGCCCCTTCTTGTTTGCTCTGGTGATGGACCGACTAACAGATGATGTCGGGCAGGAATTCCCGTGGACTATAATGTTTGTAGATGACATTGTGATCTCTGGTGAGAACAGGGAACAGGCGGAAGAGAACTTGGAGAAGTGGAGGTATGCACTTGAAAGAAGAGGAATGAAAGTCAGCCATAGTAAGACAGAGTACATGTGTAGCGAGGTCGGTGGAACAGTGAGGCTACAAGGAGTAGAGGTCACAAAGGTGCAGGACTTCAAGTACTTGGGGTCCACTGTCCAGAAATATGGGTAGTGTGGTAAAGAGGTGAAAAAAGAGAGTCCAGGCAGGATGGAGTTGATGGAGAAAAGTTTCAGGAGTGATTTGTTACAAAAGACTGTTAGCAAAGGTCAAAGGAAAAGTTTACAAGACAGTGGTGAGACCAGCTATGTTGTATGGTCTGGAAACAGTGGCATCCCTGTTCAATTCCTCTCCAGAAAAACACTCATCTCAAAAACTGCAAACATTCACTCTTCACATCCCTCATTGACTGGAAACATTGGCATACCACTAGTGTATTTTACATCATGATTGTTATCTCTGATTACAATGATCTTGTATCATCATGGTTTTTATTTCTTTTCACGATTCATTTTATCATCATATGATTCTAAAAATGACAAATAAATGTTTTGATTTAAGTGAGAAAATATAAGCCATTTAAATCCTATTCTGTGCCACTAAATAATAACCTTTAGTCGGAAAAAAGTCACAACAAACACAGAAAGCCAGCAGACATCAATACAAAGCTATGTGATGGACACAGGCGCTGGATAAGGGCTTTGAATGGAAGAGTGAAATCATTAGGATGCAAATGAGAGGGAATAATTAGAATGTGTGCAAGAGATTGAAAGTGATACTGTATGAAAAGCCGAGGACAAGATTGAGCCATCTTTGCTTTCATTGTGGTTTTGCTCTCAAAGCAACTGTCACATGTTCACTGTCAAAGATCCAGGCGACAGGTGCAATTAATTTCACAGCAATGACAATTTTTCAGATCACAGAAATTTGTTTTACAGTCCTGTGTCTTAACCATCTGTCTAAATTATTTCATGTAGCTTTTAGTCTCTGGTATGAAAACATGGACTAGCGTGGATCAAGTTCTTGCATGTCTTCGTAGAGAAAATAATATTTGTGGGGAGAGTTTGAATTTTTAAATATTACATTGGCTTTGATGCTACTTTAGAAAACCAAATGAGTGTTTAAAGTGAATATTTCCAGACAACAGACAAAACCAGACCAAAATCTCTTCTTTAGTTTTATGTGTAACATAATTTGAACCAGTTTCTCCCCATTTTTTGTTGCTTTTGTTTCTCTTCCTTCCAGTTTTGTCTACCAATGAAGTGAAAAGGTTTGCAGTAGTCTTTTAGCCGCTGTCTTATCCATTGAGTCTCTTCATAAAATAGAAATATGTAGTGGCTAGAACCATAGCCATGACCAAATAAAAACCAGTGAAGTGTCTTCCAGGCAGCCCATCCATTCACATCATAAAAATGAGTATTTGTGTTTTCAATGTGTCAGTCCATTGTTGGCCGTTTGGTTCATCTCTCTATAAATCCCCCTCTAATCTCTTCCTCTCTTTTGTCCTCCTTAACTTGACCTCTTGGCATCTCCTCAAGAGCTTCTTGGTGAATCATGTGAGATATATTTCCAAATATTCAATCGCAAAATGCACTCTGTGTCCTCTTGTTCTGAGGAGGGATTTAGTTCTTGTTAAGAAGAGTTATGAACACGGTGGTGTTTTACACCAACAGTGTGTTCTCTGACATATTTCACCTGGGCCTTCACCTAATCCACATGTCATTCCACAGCCTGGACACACTTTCACGCACTTATACAAAGAAAATAAGAAGATCTCACTGAGATTTGACTTTGTTCCTGAGGCGGGGGATCTCTTAAATAGGGAAAAAAAAGTTATTATTATTATATTTTTAATAAGCTTGCATAAATTACTCAGTTGGTAATCACTCAGATGGGTTGCTGACTAAATAACAAAATTTAAAGTATTTACTTTGAATGCTTGTTGTAAACTTACTTAAGAACATTTTGAAGAACAACAAAGAACAACAAGAACAACAGTCTGAAGAGAAGGTCTACCTCAATCCAAGGAGTTGGATTGTGGAATGGTCTAGAGAGTGTTGTTAAAAATGCCAAGTCAATGTGTACATTTAAGAAAAAGGTCAATGCTGAATTGTTAAAAAAAAAAAAAAAAGAAGTAGCTTAGTGTGTTTTTGTATTAGAATTAGAAAAATTAGAAAGAGTTATTAATTTTGTTCTGTTACTTGAAAATTATTATGATTGAACTAATTGTTTGAAAAAAGGGGCAGATATAATAAGATTTTTTCTTCTTTCTGCTGCCTTTCATTTTAAATCTCCTGTATTTTTTTATATAGTTATGAAACTGTTTTGTATTTTTAAAATGAATAAACTTTAGACCATACCATACATTTATTATATTTAAACTAAAGTCCAATTGTTGTCCAGGCTTTAATTTTCAGAATATACCAGAGTGATCTTTGACGACAGGGTTCTGAGTGTGATTACAGATCCCCTCCCCCAACCCCCCCCCCCCCCCCCCCCCCCCCACACACACACACACACACACACACACACACACACACACACACAATAGAGCAATAGGGTCACAGAAGACAATGCAAGTATGAACAGGATATGAGACAGAGGACAAAAGTTGATCTATGCTCTCAGTTCCCAAAAGTAACATTTAATCATTTGTGCACAACACAGGTTTGTGTCCTGTTTCATTTTCTTTGTCCTCTTATGAAAACAGCTGTTATTTTTGAAGGCCTCATATTGCCTTATATTTTAATATTATACCACTTTGTTAAATCTTATGCTTCTAATTACTAATTAGGTATTTACATAAAATGTGTTATCCTTTCAATGCCTAAATCAGTCATGTCTGCAGTAGTGACCTGAAGTTGGTGTTACTAAAGAAACAGCCGTGCAAGTTCATCAGCTCACAACTTATCCCAGCTCTTCAATTTCCTACCAGGTGCAATGTGACCCCTGTAAATGGGCATTTGTATTTCTGTGTCTTATTTATGTACAAGCCATATCACATAGTGATAAAAAAGCTAAGTTCCCATTTCTTTTTCTCACATATTTTATTTCTTTAGTGAATTTATTTAGTTCCTTAGTGTATTTTGTGAATACATTTCTTAACTCATGTTCACCTCATTATAAATCATTTTAGTAGACAGATCATGCAAATTAAATCTGTTATTCTGTTGTGAAACACAAGTTTTCTGATTTATTTTATATCTACTTCTATAGTTTCTGTTTTCTCTCCTTTTCTCTTCCTATTTCCTCTTTTTCTCTCCTCAGGCTGTGTATCAGCGCTCTAAGTTAATGACAGTTGACAGATAGTTGAAGGGCATGGGCTGCTCCCTGTCAGCCCTGTTTTGGACTCATAATTATTTCACCAGTGTCACGTCACTGTCACCCTCGCCTGCTTTACACTGTCAAACACATACACATACAGAGATCCC
>NC_056506.1:23909209-23924646 GCF_014905685.2 Nematolebias whitei
GTGTGTGTGGTGGTGGTGGTGGTGGTGGGGGGGTGGGGGGGGTCTGTGTGTGCACTGGCTGTCACTCGACCTCAGAGTTGCCCGTTTCCCCGCCAAGACAAGGATCACTGCCACACTGCAATCGTCGCTGTGTGTGCTCGTCTCCGTGGTAACAAACCAGAACCACAGCCCTGTGGCAGCTTGTTGGCGTGTTGGAAGGTTAGTTGAAAGCTGGATACCAAAATAATGTTTTGGAAAGATCATGTACATTTCACTATAGATATGCTAAAGTCTCCATGAGAGGAAAATCAGGAGGAATTTGAACAGTCTGGCAAATTTTTATAAAGTTACATTGTCCAAAAAATAATTCACAAGTGAAGCATATTCAGTTTCTTTCAGAAATACCATAAATATTTGTGTTACTCTGATGTTGCCTCTCTGCCTTTTTAATTTTTGGAGATCTATGTGTCATTGTTTGATTTATTCATCCCTTTGTAAGTCCCTGTGATTGGTGCTTCTGTTTTCCAGGACAATGTCAAGTTTATGTTAACTTTAAAATTACTGTACACCAAAAGTTGAAAAAGATTTCTTCAGTTGAGAGTATGAGAGCTACTATATAGGATGAAACTACTAGATCCTGGAGTTCATCAGAGAAAAAAAAAAGCCTCAATGATGAACTGCTAAGTTAATATTTTAGACAGCAGAAATCCAATGTAGAAGAGGATGAAAAAGTTTGTTGGACATCCTGGAGAGCATGAGCCAACTAACATGGGGTCACACTTCTCACCCTCCACTCCATGGTGTTGGAAGAAAGACTCAGATGAATCGTCAAACCTTGGATTCAGGACAGTTGTGGCTCTAGTCCTGGTCCTGGAACAGTGGATCAGGTGGTCAACCTTGTAACCTTGCTAAGAGGATCATGGATCCAGTCTACATGTGTTTTGTAGACCTGGAGAAATCTTATGACTGCATTGTCCAAATCATTCTGGGGCGAGTGTGAGTATGGGGCGGCTGAGTTGCTTTCTCGTTTGGGAATCTCAGGTTCTCATCTCTGCTTTATGCGAATGATGTTACTCTGTTGGCATCTTTTGGCCAAAACATTCAGTGTGAACTAAGGTGCTTCACAGTCGAGTGTGAAGCAGCTAGGATGGAAGTCAGCTCCTCTAAGTCCAAGACCATGGTTCTCAACAAGAAATGGGTGGAATGTCGCCTCCATGTTAGAGGGGATGGGTGGGGGGTGGTTTTGCCTCATGTGGAGGAGTTTAAGTATCTGGACAGCTTGTTCATGAGTCATGGCAGGATGGAGCTGGAGATACAGTAGATTGACAGATTGGGGCCTAGTCCTCGAGTGTGTTGCTTCAGTCGGTCATGGTGAAGAAAGAGTTGAGTCAAAAGGCAAAGCTTTGCATTTAATGGTCTGTCTTTCCAACCCTCACCTAAGATTGTGATATGGATCAGTGCTTTATTTGAGCCAAATCCTACCAGAAAAGATTTGGGAACACTCTCAATTTGACCAGGTGCATTCTGGCAACTGTTTGCTCAGATCCGGCAGCTCAAATCTCCGCCCCTAAAAGTCCAAAGTCATCACACATTCTTATTTTGATTATTTGTTAAAAATACAAAGAGAGGAGATATTGCCCAGTCTGTGGAGTGGATATTATGGCTGCAGCAGGCACACCAGCTTGCGTACATGCTCCTGCCCAGCAGATATGTGGACAGCATGGCCCACGGGGATTAAGTGTTTTCATATATATGGCAAACCAAGTAGCCCATTAATAACCAGACATGTTGTAAAAGTGGCCATTAATGGGCCACTTGGCTTACCATACCTTACGCACTGCAGCGTTTCCAGACAGCTCTACAGTGAGCACAACTACTGATGTGAACTCACGCCTACATTTCAGAAATAATAAATAAAAAAAGCTTAGCTTTGGAAAAAAATACTATGAGAGAAATGTTTGAGTATTATTCAAATTAATCACGTATCAAAATAAAGGAGTTAATTTGTCAAAATAACAGTGTTCAAAATGTAGAAAAGACAGTCCAATTTACTTTCATAAATAAATGGATAGATGGATGGATTGTCCTTAGTTGGACAACCGAGAAGGTATCGTAATTGAGGTTGGAACACCAGAAACAACAATGCGCAGGAATGAATTCAGTGGAGAAGAGTTCGGCTCAGAAACATGAAGTGTGGTGGGGGGCGAGTAGGATGCTTGACAGAGTCACAGCTGCTCTATTCACACACAACCTGTTGTTGTTCTCTAAAATAGTTATTGAGTCAAGTGTTTACAAATGTAGGTAAAAGATGTTAAACAACATGTTAAAATAGACTACACCAAAATGCAGGAGGGGGAAGAGGACCCACAAGCCCCCCCCCCCCCCCCCAAAAAAAAAAAAAAAACGGCCCACCCACTATTTGCATTCCAGCATCGATCAGTTTACAAATTAAGCCCTGGTATAGATCATGAGCTAGATAGTATAACTAGGAAGAGGGATGTGACCCAATGACAGATAAGCACTAGAAAATAAAGATGGGGATGTACATTTATTTTGAATGAGCGGATATATTTTTAACAACCGCATTCAAAAGAAATCATTTCAACTAGTACTTCTCGAAATTTAAACACAAATCAATCCAAATAAATAGGACAGTTTTTACTGTCAAAACTTGTGAACAAAAACAACTATAATGAAAAAATTACAAGTGAAAACTTTAATTTAAAAAGACTTAAAGATTGTGACAATGAAAAAAGCATTAGTGCCATTCTGAAAACTTCAGTACACAACATGTGACTCTCACACAGACATTTAACGTACAGGAAAGACAAAAAGGCTAAAGGTAAGGTCAGTAAATAGAAGAGGGCAGATAGATGAACGCAATCAATGACAAACAATAATGCAGCTCTCTGTATTCACTGTCACACTCGCTTCTTTAGCTGCAATAGGGATTGCCTTGCAGACACACAAGTCACAACTGTCCATCGGGTTCATGCTGCATTTTGAAGCTGTAAGGATGCTTCACTTTTCTCTTTTTTATTCACCTCCCCCTTTCCATTTCTCTTTATCAATATTGTCTCTCTCCGACTTTTTTTCCACCAACATCACAATGAAGCCTCTCCTGATAAAGCTACTCTTCTTTCTACTTCTGCTTCTTTTCCCCTAGATTTTTCTTTTATCTAGTAAAACTCAATGTCTGTTATTCTTTTTTTTCTTGTTTTTATTAATTTATTTATGACCATATTATTGAGGGAAAAGGTTTTTTAACACCCTCATCATGGTTTTCCTTGAGGAAGAATCGCCTGACTAATAAAATGCTGAAGAGTGTCACAGACATGCACACGCACATACACACAAGTTTAGTGCACCCGCAAGTCATCAGAAAGCAAAGATGTTTGAGTGAAAGCCCCCCATTCCCTCACTCCTCACCTCTCCCAGTCGCTCCTTCCCTTCCACTCCAAGCTTTCTGTTTAAATTAAGGTGAGCTGACAAACAAATTAAATCTGTCACATCCTGTTTGCATGAACTAGATGGGAAGTCAATAACGTCAGCCATTTTAGTTAGCCAGAGCTCTAATCACACTTCAGGTCCATGGCAATGGGAATGAGAGCAAGGGTGAGGAGAGAAGGTAAACACAGTCTTAATACTGTATGAAAATTTGCCTACACTCTGCTGTTTATAACTCAAATCAAAATAAAATTTCAGTTTTTCTCCTGAAAGCTATAGGAACGTTGGTTACGTACTGTAACCCCAGATTCTATGAGTATAGGCGTAGCCCTTTAAGGCTGTCGCTGGTGGGTTTATCCCGTCATGCAAAGCATCGCACTGAAAAAATTAGTTCACGCCCACCTGTTGCGTGGGCCCCACCTGGTCCATATAAATTACGTTAAGAGCGGGTAATCGGCTCCCAAATAGCTTTTATTTCAGCCATTTAGGAGCCAGTGAAGCCCAACGCTTAAAGGGCTATGCCTATACTCATAGAATCTGGGGTTACAGTACGTAACCAACGTTCTATTTCGTATAGGCTTTGCCCTTTAAGGCTGTCGCTGGTGGGTTAAGGACGATGCAGATGTAGTCTCCGCCTCACTGGGTCCATTTGAACACCATAAGAAGCGCCCGCTTGCCCAAAAAACATCTTGTTACTCAGCTCTCCATGTGCGTAAATACGCACTGCGTAATTACGCGCACCATGCACAGACACGCATTGCGTAATTTACGCATTCCGAGTGCATGAACGCCCCGGAAAGGTTTTCAACAGAAAAGAGGAGAGGCTGAAAAAGGGCGTGAACATAGCAGATTAATAATAAATGAACTAATTATTAATCAAATAAACTGATTGATGACAGTAGTCATGAACTGATTAATAACCATAGAACAAGAACAACAGTCATAACCTGTGACTGATAACAACATCTCACACTGTAAATGCATGCAGTCAAATATGAGTTTAAACGAGATTCCATGAAACAACAATATTCATTCTGTTAAGGCACAAAGTGGTTAAAGAAAATTATAGTTTATATTTTGGAATACAGCACAGGTTGAACAACTGGGAGATAAAGTTAGGGAGGCCAGACTGAGATGGTTTGGACATGTCAAGAGGAGAGACCGTGGGTATATTGCTAGAAGGATGTTAGAAATGCAGCTGCCAGGAAAAAGACAAAGAGAAGATATATGGATGCAGTTAGAGAGGACATGGAGGTAGTTGGAGTGAGGACAGAGGATGCAGAGGACAGAGTGAGGTGGAGGAGAATGACTCGCTGTGGCGACCCCTGAAGAGGGAAAAGCCAAAAGAAGATGATTTTGGAATGGCCAAGTCAAAATTCCTGACCTTTATTCAATCAAAATGTTATGGAAGGACCTGAAGCGAGCAGCTTTTTCCTCACTAGCTCTTGTATAAGACAGACGCCTTTCTTCCCTCTCCCATCCTCCTCCTGCTTTTTTGCTCTCTGTCTTATGTATCGGAGCTCCTATTTACACATCTTCCAAAATGTAAACTACTGTCATGGATCTGGTCACCTGGACTTTCAACGTAATCGATAACATTTTTTCAGCAAAGCAACAGGGTCCTGGAGAACCCTCATGCCCCGCTGAAAAGCATGCAGCAAAATACGTCATGGATCTGATGTGCCTTTTCGTATCGTCTCAGAGGACGCTGAAGATATTGGAATCGTGATAGCAGGTTCTCTGCTTTTTGGCACTGGCGGATAACTATGTTATTGGTTATTAAAAAGATGGCGGCAGCAGTTTCAGACATGGTAAAGCTGCCGATCCTGTCTGAAGGTTTGGTTCATGCTTAGAGCAATCAAAATCAGCTGATTTATGAGCTAAACCGCAAGATGGAAGCAATTTATGAGAAATGCAGGCCACTTGCGGCTTCTGGGACTCGCTAGTATGTTAGGGATGACCTTGGGGGGAGCTAATAAGCACAGACCAGTGGAATGCCCACAAATTTGGCCATTTTGGATTAAAAGTACCAGCAGAACTCAAGGCTGACGAGAAATAACAGTTTGCCTGAAAAAATCAACAACTGTGCCTTATCTAAATCTGACTCCCCTGTTTGCCCTCAAAGCAGGCCGACTTGGCAAATTGCTCCTGGGATATGTGTAAACTAAAAAATCTCTGTCTAAATTTCCTCCAAGCAGTTGTGCAGGACCAATCAACAGTTACCAAAAATGTAACGGGGGAGGGGGCGATGCGGACATACTGAAAGCAAAGATTCACATACTATTGCCACTCACAAATATGTAATATTGGGTAATTTTCCTCAATAAATAAATAAAGTTTTGTCTCATTTGTCTAACTGGGTTCTCCTTATCAACTTGTAAGAATTGTGTGAAAAATTGTTGATGTTTTAGGTCAAGTTTTAAAGGTTTACACACTTTCAAGCACCACTGTATACAGGTGAACGAGTTGGTAGAACTGCCACCTCTCAGTGAGAAGGCCGGCATATCAAATCCTGGCCGGGGATCTTTCTGGGTGGAGTTTGCATGTTCTTTCAGTGAATGTGTGGGTTTTCTAAGGATACTCCGGTTTCCTACAGATCAAAAACATGCACGTTATGCTTACTCTAACTCTAAATTGTCCCTAGGTGTGAGTGAGAGTGAATGGTTCTTTGTCTCGTTTGTCTCTATGTGGCCATGTGATGGACTGAGACCTATCCAGGGAGTCCCTCGCCTCTCAAACAGTTACTACTGGATATGGGCACCAGTGACACCCGCTATCCACAAAGGAAATAGCAGGTAAATATAATGGATGGATGGATGGATGGATGGATGGATGGATGGATGGATGGATGGATGGATGGATGGATGGATGGATGGATGGATGTCTCATGTACACAGACCCATCCAGCTAGAGCCTTCACCCTGTAGAAACATACAGCTAATCTCAGCAGCATCAATCAGAGTTGTATGCTTGAGGGTATGTGTGTGCATTTTTGTGTATGATTGTGTGTGTAAAGGTTAGGGGTCAGAGTTTAAGACACCTGCAGGGCAGAGTTTGATTGACCCTTCTTTAATCTGACTATACAGGGTTTATGCAAAAGTCTGTGATGAGGTAAATTTTAGCTTTATAAAAATGAAAATGTCAGAAAGTTAAAACGTATCATATATATACGTATATATATATATATATATATATATATATATATATATATATATATGCAAAACAACACATACACAAAATAAACAAATAAATACAAACAAAAATAACTCCTTGAGAGAGCATCTAGATTCTATGTTGTTGTTTTTTTTTCTACAAAAACAAAAAAATTTAAAATAAAAAGAAATTGGAAATTATTTTTTTTGTTTTAAAATATCTGCTGGATTCGCTATATGGAGCCCTGGAGGGGACATGGGGGATTGTTTTTTTTTTTTTTTTCCATTTGCATTTCCTCGCAATACTTTTGTGTTCCCATGCAAATGTTACTGCATTCCCTCGCAAAAAAATTTTGTCTTCCCTCACAATACTGTACTCTATTTAGTGTTACGTCACAGACAACGGCAACAATAGAACAGACACACATATTTGAGGTTCATGGAGTTTTGTTTTGAAATCAGCCTTAATTATAAGGATATACAGTGTGTGCTGCAGTGGTAAAATCTGTTTTACGTTGGATATTTCAAGTTCATGATCCGTGGACTCAGCGGTGGCTTCCTTGTTCGAGCTGACGCACGCAGTCTGATTTTGGTCAGCTGCTCTCAGTCTGCTCCTCCTCCCCTCTTCTGAGGAGCGATTGTTCGCTTAGGGACCGTCAACAAATTACCGGGCTTATGAGCTTGGTCTGAACACCATCATCTTTTAGATATATTTCCAGAGTATTTGTCAAAGCAGCACCATGTATCATAACTAAAGTTTTATCAATATATTTCTGCATGGTAATAAATCATGAATTTTCTCACCATTTAAAATCCAAAAGAACAAGGTAGCACTTGTGTTTCAAAAGTACTGTAACTTTCTTTTAAAGCATCAAAGTTCTTTCTCAACCATCCAGGTACAAAATACAATAATGATCAGTCAGGTCATCTTGACAGTTTTTTTTTTTTGTGGAAAGATGTTCTGCACTCTATCCGGAGGGCTTCATCAGTCACCAGCAAAGCCAGCAAACTGGTTGGTCCAATAGGAGTGTACTGCTTAGTGGGGAAAACAGTTTACTTGGGACTCCACAGACTGATGAAGCCCTCCGGATAGAGGGCGGAATGTCTTTACTGGTCAGAATGTTCCTTTCAACACTGTGAATAAACTTTTCAAAGGAAAATGAGAAGTGTGATCTTTCAGTAATTGGAACACAGTCCCTGATGCCCCATTTTTAAAATGGGAACCACAACCCTGGTCTGCCATGACACAGTTGTTATCTCAGTCCTCCATATCACATTGAAGAGATGTGAGATGCGTCACCATGAAACCCCAACGATTGTCAGAGTGTTCAGCGTCTCTGGTCGAATTTCATCCACCCCAAACTACTTGCCACTGTGAAGCTTTTTACCTACCTCGATAACCTCTGCCAAGGTAATGGACTCATATATTTTCCAAATTCAAATTACATCTCCTCAAAAGTGGGCATGATAAAAAAAAGAGTAAGGGGATTCTCAAATGTTTCTTTCCATTGTACAACAATATCCTCACTACAGGTCTACAGTTTCCCACACAAACTAAACACAGCCTTGAATGGGACCTGGTTTCTTTTTCAGAGTCACTAAAGAGCCAGAACCTCCTCAAAGTCATCCAAAAGTCATTCTCTAACCTTTTCTGGGTCACTGAACAGTTTGCCAGAACCTCCACATGGTCAACCAAATGTCCTTCTCTATAGCCTCTCCAAATTATTACTCCTACACCTGGAGCAGCTGTGGCTGAGTGGTTAGAGCAGTCATCCTCCAATGAGAGAGTTGGGGGTTTGAGTCCAACAGCAGTCACATGCTGAAGTGCCCCTGGGCAAGACAATAAACTCCTAACTACCTCCAATATTTGTCCCAATGGTGTATGAATGTGATCTAAAGGCACTGATTAGTCTCTTTGTAATGATTTGTTCAATTAGCTTTGTAGAAGTCTAGTAGGGTGCTGTATGAATGTGTTTGTGGAGGTAAATGAAGGCACATATAGTATTGTAAAGTGCATTGAGTGCAGTATTAGATAGAAAGGTGCTTTATAAGTACAGTCTATTTACCATTTACCTGAGTTTTTCTGTCTGTCTGGCCACTCTGTAGCTGTCAGCTGTTACAGAAGTCCTCTGGGACAATCAAGCCCTAAAGGCCTCCTTCTTCACATTGACGGACTCCATCAGAGCTGGTGTCCACCAGATGGTCTTTAGTTGTTGCTCCAACAAGCACTGATGACTTTCATGTTCCAGCTCCTGTAAAATGCATCTGCAATGGTGGACCTAAACAAGGCTCATTTGAAATCCATGTCTCTAACCCCTCCCAAAACATACAATTTTTTTTTTTTAAATAATAATAATAATAATGCAATTCTTGGATCGGTACAAGGTGTGAGTTAAAGTACTCTTTGACAGGAGGCTCTGCTAAATCCATCCATCCATCAATCCAACAATCCTTTGTCTTTTCCCACTTCTTCCTTTCTGAGTCGCAGGAGTCACTGGTGCCCATTTCTAGTAGTCACTGTGTGATAGGCGGGGTACACCATGGACACGTCCTAAGTCCATCACAGGGCTCTGCCAATGTCCACAGTTAATTCTTACTACTCGTTTGGGTTTACCAGGTCCATCTGGCAGTTTTCCCTGCCACCTGATCCAAATCATCACCTATTTTACTATATATCACCACCTGTAAAACTAATAAAATAAATAAAATACCAAAAGCTCTGAATAAAATGGAGACGGGCCTTTTTTTTTTTTAATCTAGCACATGGAAATTTGAACTAAGTTCTATATGATTTTTAACACCCACCCTTGTCAAGTTTGCACATCTGCCTTGCATTTTTACTGCATATTGAAATAAGTAAAAGAACAAAAGAACAATATTATCTTTATATATGAAACTGAAGTATATGGATTTAGCGGGATCTCCAACACTAACAAGATGGCACAAGGTTTTTTTTTTTTTTTGGGACATATTGAAAAATTCTGTAGCACGAACTTTGAAACACCATGTATATAGTTGACAAATATGCCATGATAACAAAAGTTAGGTAATAGTGAACCAACAATAACATTACACAACCCTGGTGTTCCATGGTGTTGTGATGTAATAGTGGTGTTTTTATGTATATAGCCAATAAATTTCTTGTTTTTCATTCTCATCTTATTATAGCTTCTGATCACTAGTATGATCCTTTGTGTTTTTGGCTTGTTTCATGTAAATACAAATTTGTTTGTTTTCATGTGTTTGCTCCAACTTAAATACTACATTTTTCTAATATGTGTAGCGTTGTAAGAGTACCAACAACATTTACGCTTTATTTTTTAGGTACTAGTTGTATACAGTGCATTCTGTTGCACTAATATCGTTTGATAATATTGTCCTTGTTTTTTGCAAGCATGTTGTTGGTGCAATGCATGGTTGATACTTGTTGTGATGTTTTGTATGAAACAGACAACTACAAACACAACGTCGGTGTCCCCTCTAAACGCTGTCGTTGAAGCCACAGATAAACTGCAGCAACATTCCACAGAAGAATAACATGCCACATGAAAACAACAAGAAAACAGTGTTCCATTCTTACACTGTAACGTTCCCTTCCTTCAACCCAGTACATTTGCAAATTGAGAACAAGAGCTAATCCTGAACATTACATTTATGTCACATCATAAAACTTTCAGAACACACTTCATTTTTACACGGTTTGATCCATATTAAAATAATTTCAGAGCATGCAGCATATGGTACATGGCATAACATTTAAAGTACTGTAAGTATTTTTGTAAATGAGGGTACAGGTCCCCTTGATCAGTTAATGATTTTTGTATAAGTTTGCATTCCCTACATGTGTCCACACTGACAAACCCAATTTGTCCATTTCTCCTGTGTCTCGTCCTTCTTTCTTGTCACCCTTAGGTTAAGGCCTGTTTACTCATTTGACCCCACTGCTCTGCTGTTTAAAAATGCATGAACAATAAATAAGGATGGTCCTCTCCTCTCTGTAACTTGCTCTCTCTTTACGCTCTCCCGTCTCTCTATCCATCTCCTTATGTTTGTGCTAGTTCATTCAAAGGAAATGGAAATTCCCCAAAGTGACCCTGCAGTCATTGAGGTGACTAACTGATTTCCTCCCAGTCAACATTTACAATTCTTTGACTTGAACATAGGAACTCCATATCTCACGTGGCACTGCAGGGGACTAATGTGTCTTAAAAGGTGTTGCTGACTCGTCTCATTGAAAACAGGACATTTATAAACCCTGGTATGCTGTGTATCATTGATCTTACCACAGCTACCTTAAATCACTTACCACACTCACTTTTTATTCAAAATTACAGGAATGCAAGTTCCACATGCAAATGAAAGATAGAGAAAATTAATTTCATAAACTTTGACTGACTTTGATTTAATATGTTTGGGTTATATTGATGTCAGAATACAATGATGTAAATGGACTGCACTTATATAGCTCTTTCTTATCAAGATACTCAAAGCGCTTTGCACTACAATCTGTGCCCTCATTTACCCATTCATACAGCACACTACTATTTCTGTACAAAGAATAATCAGTGGTTTATCATGTTCATACACCAATGGGACACACAATGAAGGCAGTGAGAGGTTTGGTGTCTTGCCCAGGGACACTTCGGTATGCGACTGCTGGTGCGATCGAACCTCCAACTCTTGCTTTGGAGGACGACTGCTCTAACCACTCATTCACAGCCTGTAAGAGTACCACTGGCTGCAGCTCCAAGATGGCTGCTAATTATCACCAGTTGTCGGCCATCTACCTGATGAGGTCCTGCTCTTCTTAAGGCTACAGTCGAGTGCTACTCTTCGCTGGAGCATTGTGCCCTTCATAGTATTTATGACTCTGGCCAGTATTACTGTGTGCTATTGAGAAACGTATCTTGTTTTTGTATCTACAGTCATCCTGCCTCCTCGGGTCCTGTCCAGTCCTGGTTTTGCCTTTGGTCCTGTTCCTCAATCCTTGTGCCTTGCCCTCCATCCACTTGCCTGCCTTGTCTGCCATTCCTGCCCTGCCTCGTTCTTCATCTCTGAAGCACCTCTAGGTTTCAACTCTGTGATACACAACAACGTCCAACCTGTAAGGGAAAAACAAAACAGATCAATATCAACATTTGGTTCATCATCCCAGACCCACTTGACCCCGTCCTTCCTCCCCAGGGGCTCCAACAGATCTGCTGTATATAGTTCCACTGTAAATAATAAACACTGTTACTTTTTCTACTCCTGAGTCTTGTCTTGTTCCAGGTCTTGTAACAATCTGGGTTCCTCGAGTCACAACACAGCCGTCCCTGAAGCCACGCAAACTCACAATTCAGTTCAGAATTCACAGCCATTTGCAATTTTTTTCTTTTGAATCTAACCAATAAATGTTTGCAGAAACATCTGCAATTCCATGGAAAACACATACATACTCTGAAATTCATACATGTATTTTCCTTCTTTTTTTTTTTTTTGTGAGAATATAAAATTTTTCATCCACGTAGCTATACATTCTCTGCTTTTCTGTTCAGTCTTTATCTTCATTACATACATTTATTGTTCTGCACAGTTGATTCATTAGCATCATCATCATCAGCACTGTGCACACACACCACTACCTGAAATAAATCTTTCCAACATGCACACACTCAACAACAGAATGGGTGAGCTTAAAGCTATACAGTATGGTGGGAAAATCTGACTTTTTATCTTCATCTGTTTGGGGCTTCATGGAAACGTGACTGTGTGTGTTGGTATCCAACTTTACACTGCAGCTAAGCTGGTCATGGAGCTGTCCAGTACAAAGAAAGGTGGAGGCATCTGTTTTTTTTACATCAAAATGGCTGGTGTGGTGATGCGACAGTGATCTTGTATTACTGTTCTCCACCCTGAAATCATTTTGAGTTCACTTCATTAAGTCTGGTTGGTGTGTACATCATGCAACTAACACTCTCTGACCAGATCATGCATGTGAAGGTAGCACGCGTATTTTGGAGCATGTGAACCTTTAACTTTATTTTAAATGCTTGAGTTGCACTGGGTACCCAAGGCAAATTTCTTGTTTGCGCAAATGTACTTGACAATAAACAATTCTGTCACTTGACCAATTCAAAAATGTGAAAGCTGTCACAATTTGTGGATACTCCAAAAACATAACTCCTACACATTTTGGGCGACTACTACTAATGATTTTCATGATTTTTGTACAACATAAAGTTTTTATTACATTTTCCTAACTTTGCTTTGTATGTTAAGTTGATAAAGCAATATATGATGACAAAAGACGTGATGGGACAAATATCCTACAGAACACATACCGGTAAATAGAAAATGCACATGAATACTATATGTATTTATTTCTACTGGTTGGTTTCTTTATTCTTGTTATTATTACTAAAAATTCTTAGAAGATTAGGAACTATTAGCAATAATTACAGAAGCTTCAACTTAAAAAAAATAATCTAAAACTAATTATCTAATATGTACTTTGTTTCAAAGTGACATTCAGGAATCCAATTGCATCGTTGAACTAATGTCTGTATGTGTAATTTGGTTGCATCCAGTGATGAAAAGAAAAAAAAAAAAGAGGAAGAAACAGACCAGCAAGGACAAATGTTTTAAAACAGCAGGATTCCCATCAATCTTATCCTGGATCAATTTCCTAAAGGCCAGTGGATCAGAAATAAAGCCAGAATGGGGTTAATCTGTGGAAATTATTTTGTTATTAATAATAATTTCTCAAATATCTAACAGCCGGGAAAGACGTACTGTAACACTAATCAAAGCTGATGGGAGAGTCTGTCTTCGCACATCAGAAAATCTCCTGTCCTTGATTGCTGGAAGTGGTGTATGGATTTACTACCGTTGTATTCACTTCAACTTTAAAAAGAATGCATTTATTCTGATTATTCATGTTACATTTTGTCTTCCAAAGACTCAATGTTTTAACCTGTTTTTAAATTACCTTAATGTGAGTTTTACTCCTAAATTGCTGCATTCAGTCCTTTTGGTCATTAGTACATGAATCCTTATTTGGTTTAATTGCTATGTTGTTCATAAATAGTCACAATATTATGCTGTTATTAGATGCAATGTGTGTGTGTTCTTAGGTTCTTGAAGAGTTAAAACAAGCATAATGAAGTAGCAAAAAGCTGCCTTCATCTTTGGTCCCTGAAACAAGCAATTATCACTAATTTGTCCTTTTAAAAAGACACATGGAAGCCATTTGTACCAGAACACACGCATACTAACACACTCTTGCACCCGCACAATGAAAGAATATTCATGTCTTTTCCTCCCCCCTCTGCAAACACTTAGGAGCTAATTATTGTTATTAGCATCATGCTTGAAATCCCTCCACAAGGGCATGTCAGCATACTTCAACATCTGTACACCTCTTTTCTTTCATTAAAGAAACAGGAGGGATTGGGGGGGGGGGGGGGGGGACGTGACACATAAAAATGTCCTTAGATCACCTTGAAAAAGCCTGATCAAAATGTTCCAGACTTCTAAGTCACTTTGTTTCACATACAATGACACCGTTTTACAACACGAATAATTGCCTTTTACAAAATATTGACCTAATATATGCATGAAAATTGATTTAGCCATAACCATCATCATTCCCATCATGGGATGTTGGTGTGATTTTACTTTAACATAATATTACCTGATTGTTGTTATTGTGACAATGACAACTAGTTAACTATAAAACATGGAACAACAGTTTTATACCTGATCAGGATGAATGCTACAAACATTGATAAAGATCAATGAACTTTAATTTAACTTGACAAATTGTTTTACTATTAGAGCAAATAAACTAATAACATATTTCACATCAATGTTTATTAGCTTATACACAACTCCACATTGATATTACTGTAGTAGTTCATCACATATCTATTGTCTTTCCTGAGTTCTTTTTGGGTGAGGCCCAAAACAATGTCAAATAATGTGATATTTGTCCTTCAACTGACAGAAGGAATCCTTTAATTATGAAGTATTTATAATTTTATGACTAGTTTTATATATTTCAAAGAAATCTACAAATCTTCATTAGATATCCTGGTCAAAGGAGAATCACAATACCACAGTGGTTATTTATTCAGATATATTGTAATGAAGAAGTATTAGCTGTTTTTATACTGAGCTTCTCCCAAAAGTTCGAGTGAATACAGCAACAGGAAAAGATGAAGCAGCAACCACAGCTTCAGAGAAACGTAGTTATAGAAATAGATTTTTTATACATTCTGAATGATGACCTCGTTATACACTGTTCTACCTATCCAACCTATTAAGCTGCTTTCCCATTGATAAGTGCGTCTCCACTTGGCTCTCGTCTTATCGGTTCTTCTCAGATCTAGTGATTTGCTACTGTAACTAGTTTTCCTGCTCTGTGGGAGAATCGTCAATGCAAAGTGGGCGGTATCACAACTGATCATTGTGTTTGAGCTACTCCGCCCGTTGTGATCCTTAATCACCCCTAAAATCTGACTTCAATTTCTTTAACTTATCACGGCACTGCTTGTAAGTCCAGGTTGTTCTGGGTTCTCTTTATCTACATTTATGACTTGTGTGAAAATCTGATGATGTTTTAGGTCATATTTATGCAGAAATTAAGAAAATTATAAAGGCTACTGTAGTGAACTAAGCCTCAGGTCAAAAACCTGACCCTGAGGGCCTTCCTGGGACAGGAACTGTTATTTCATTGATTTGAGTCCAGAAACACAAATTAAGCTCATCCAGAGACTTTCTAAGTGTGTCCTGCACTAATCAATTGAAAGAACACTCTCTTTTTATTATCATTACTATTTTACAATATCTTGATAATCAAAGTGTGTTTAGTTCAAA
>NC_056506.1:23924656-23931733 GCF_014905685.2 Nematolebias whitei
GTCAAGGAACGGTCAAAAACATGTTTATCGGAACGAAATGTCATGTTTAACTCTCTCAGATAGATAGGAGACTGGCTCCTAAATGTCTCTGTTTCTTCAAAACATCTTTCTGTCTGTTCTTAAAACATCTACTCTGTCTCCTTGACTTGTAGTAACCTCTTACGTCACTAAAACCACACCCCTGTTGGTTCTTTCAACCAATCAGGATTTCCCAAAACGGGACCGGAAGTGAACTCTTTAAAAGGGTCGACACTTCCTAGTTCCAAGCAGAACAAGAGTTCCAGAGAGAACCTCTAACGAGAAGTTCCTGAACGAGAGAAGTTCCGAGGAACAGAAGTTCAGAGCAGTTTCTAATGGAGTGACAAGAGTCCGTCGATGCCACGACGTCTCGCTGTGGCTCTACCCGACGAACGCTCTGAACAATGAGGAAGTCTGTTCTGTGATGATCTCACGACTCCTGAGGTCACAGCTGTTCTTACGGAGACGTTGAAAAGAGTTGAAAGAAAACTCTACACCGAAGCCGAAACTATCGTCTGCAAAGGTAAAAGAGTCGATCTTCACTTGCGAGTGTACCGTGGGTTAAGCTGCGTCCAAAGGAGCGTGTTGTTTCTGGTTATACAGACACTTTCCCTCACCCATCTCTCTCCATTTAAACTTAATTTTCCCATCTTTAAAACTCTTCTATCTACCAGTAATTAGTCCAGATATTTTCAGAAATGTCTGTTGTATTTCAGTTGCAAGTGAGAAATCATGGCTGTATGATTTCTCAGTGCAAAAGCTCATTAATTAAGCTGTGTTAATTGTAATCAATCTGTCAATTAATGTAAATGTGTGATGTGTTTTAAATCGTTTAAAATAAACGACCCACTGTTGTTGGTGAGTCAGAAATTTAAACACGTTTCCGTCCACATTTAATATTCAAAACACGATATTACTCAGTCCAGAAAAATGAAAGAATCCGTTTAAATTATGGATAATATCAGACGCATATTATCCTCATTACACTTCACAAACTTACAAGCACTACTGTAGGTTAACATTTTCTACTCTGAACAGATGGGATTTCAAATGTAACTAAGAAAAAGACCTTTTTTCAAATGTACTCAAGTAAAGGTATAAATTGGAATATTTACTTAAAAGTACAAAATACACAAAATTTGTACTTTATTATATAGCACAAGTAAATGTAGTTTGCTTCTTTCCACCCCTGGTAGTGGTGTCATCCAGTGTGGACTAATTAAGCAAGTAAGTTCTACATGTTGTCATCAGTGTATGTTTCCAGACAATGACTAAATTAGTTCTCTGCATTTAACCCAATGCACCTGGGATACACACAGGTGGAGCAGTGGGCAGATATTGAGCACCCGGGGAGCAATTAGGGATTGGGTGTCTTCCGCAGAGACACCACGACATGTGGGAATGGCTGGGAGTCGAACCCTGACTTTCTGGTCGCAGGTCGGATGCCCTTCCTCTTTGAACAGTACAAAAATGTAGACTACACCACCGCCTCTATCCTATTTTGGCCCAAGGGCCAATGGTCTACAATGTGGACCAACAAGAACCACTGTTTGACATGTTTTGGATGCTTTACTTAGTCGATTCTCTTTGATTAGGTGAATGGGATATAAACAGGCTTCTTTGGTGCGTTATGACATGCTGAAGAGGTAATTGGGACGTTTGAATCAAGTGTGTTAGAGCAGGAAAACACCTAAGAGGTGCAAGTATCATGTTTTGGGATCACTATGCTGATGCACAACCAAGAGTTGTTGGAAATCAAACAACAATAAACAATCTTTGTATGATGGTAATTTATTTTTCTTTAAATAGGGGAAAGTGAACAGCAAAGTACTGGAGAAGCAGTCTACTGATTGGGACAAGATACATAGGCAGCATTGTGCTAGGAGAGGTACATTGTAAAATCAGCTGGTAGCTTTGGTCACAGCTTAAAGCTAACTTGCATATTAGTTTGTACAGCTAGTACAATATAAAATGATTTCTTGACATTGTGAACAAAACAAATCCAGTCTTGTACTAACACATTTTTGCCAAATAATTTTGAAATAACAAATATTTGTAATGATTTTTTGAAAGCACGCAGTGACAATATTTTTTGTTCAGCTAGCTTAAATGGAACAGGCCTAGGCCTATAAATTGTCTGATTTTTCTATCTCAGCATTTTTATGTTACTGTCACCATTAGAGATAAGTTTTAGAATGCCAACAATGGCCAAGCTGAAGAGATTTGATACTTTTGTGTGAGTGATGTTTTTCTCCTCTGACATTATCATTAGAAATACAATAACAAATATATATATATATATTTTTTTAACTCTTTTTTCAGTGGTTATGAATTTTGAATTTAGAAAATTGGAAACCTGTACAACGTTTTGGGGAAATATTTTCTGAATGCACTGCACTGCAAGCCACAGAGGGATAAAGTGATAAGACACTTATGTGATCCTAAATGGTTTTCATGTATCCATGCCTGGGTTTGAGCAAGTTCAATGTTTTCAGCAAAGAGACATAAATAAATAATCGTATCTAGCACTGTGGTGATTGTTGTAAAATCCTAGTTCACCCTATTTTTGTCACATCAAAATGAATTAACAATAAAAAAAAAGAAGTAGCTTTGTTTTGCTGCTGTGTTTAAAAAGTCAGAGTGAGCATCACCAATGTGAAACCTTAATTTATATCTAAGTTTAATTAGCATAATCTTTCTCCCTGCAATAGAAATAATCCAATATAGTTTTTTTAAATGTAAAATGGCACATTATCCCCGAGAAGCTACAACTAAAGATCTTATTGATGTTTTGGTATTGTACATATAAAAAGTATTGTCATTATTAAACACACAAAGCTGGTTTATTATACTGAGCTGTTGACTTTTAAATCTTCTCAATAACACACGCTGTTGAATGAACACTCTCACAATGACACACAATTAACTGTCTTTCTCTCAACTCTAATACATCTGTCATGGCAGCCCCTTTGATCTCTCCCTGTCTTTCTGACATCTGGCTTGCTGCTCACTGGGCCTAAATGAATTGATATTTCTTCTGGCCACTTGAATTTGTCACTTGACTTCTCTGAGTAATCTTTACTCCTCAGTAGTGGTCTTGACTTCTGTGTGTGTGTGTGTGCTTTTAAACCTGAATGAAACAGTTCTGTGTTTTGTATGAAAACACACACTGTAGCTAATAGTCTCTGAGTGTCAAGCTGGCTGTAGCCAGACAAAACGCAACCAGGATGACATGATGGACTTGTTAAAGGTGATCAAATTTTTCACTGCAACAGCAACAACAAAATGTATTTGCATGGAAAACTAGAACTAGCATGGAACAAGAAACAGTATGGTGGCATGGATTTAGCTAAATCAGTAAAATGTTTTATTCTTAACAGATAAACATTGTGTAAGAATTTCACTCATACAACTTTAACACTGTAATATTAAAGTCATGAGAATAAAAAACAGAACACAATCTTTTTCGTTTTAGAGTTCAACATATCAGTTTATAATACATTATTCAAATGAAATTGATGAAATCAATCTATAGAGACTAATCAGTGCTTTATATATCACATTCATAAACTAATGGGGCACAATTTGGAGGCAGTGAGGGGTTCAGTGTCTTGCCCAGGGATATTTCAACATGTGACTGCTGGTGGAATTGAACCCCCAACTTTCCAATTGGAGGACGACTGCTCTAACCACAGCCCCAGCTGCACCAGCAATATAATGCATTTTTTTAAATAAATGACATTTTCACATTGATTCTACTGATTTTTCCCCCAATTTACCCGTGTTATTACCAATTATATTGTTTTTAAGGTTCAAGTATTTTAGTGACAAGAAAGATCATGAAATTTAATTTTTTTTTATGTAAACTTTCATAATGCACACATTGATTCAAAATTAAATTCAAAAATACAAAAATACTTTATTAATCCCAAAGGGAAATTATTTGTTGTAACTCGTTATCCTCATTTCATTAAGAGATGTTATAGATGCTGATGGCTGTACAGGAAGGATCTCTTGTAAAGGTCCATCCCACAGTGGACCCTAAGAAACTGGCTGCAGATGCCGCCCAGACTCGGCTGGCCTCTCGGTTCCCCCGGGCTGTAGGACCGCTCGAATGCCGGACAGAACTCCTCCCAGAGCGATGGTCACTCCTCCCAGCAGCCTGCTGAGCTCGACACCTACAGCCAACTGTAGGTGTCGAGGGACGATCCTGTCCTTCCGCTGTCATGAGCCGTGTTTCCTGCTAGTTCCAGGGTCTCAGTGGTCAGGCAATCGAGCACAGCTGGCAGGTAGATGCGAATGCATCCACAGAACATCCTTTTCAACTCATTTGCGCTTTGGGGCTATAGTTGAGATATTATTTGAGCTTTTGAGATGTTAATCAGCTGCTGTTGGTTGTAGAAAACTGCCTTGTTGCTATGGTTACGCATCATAACAAATGTCCAAAACTAAAAATGTTTCAGTAAAAATCCTTCCAGCTGCACAGCATCCGATACCAGAGGAAACAATCATCCAAAAAAGTGATTTACATCCAGAAAAAGAGGAATTAAAGTTTCCAAAAGCAAAATCTCAGAATGAATGTAACAGAGCTGCTCCAACATGCAGCCACCTTGAGCAGCGCAATTCTGGAATAGTATAAACTCCTAAAGCTTGATGCTGAAAGGGTGATTTTCCTTTATATATCCTTTAAAATTGTTATTTTGTGGTACTTTGCTGGTATTATTAATGTTTGTGCAGACAGATGATGGTGATTTCCAGGGTAAAATGTGTGTGGGGATGACAGGGGAAATGGGGTTTGGGCAATAAGGTTGGAGGAGGGACATAGGCTAGTTCTTAATGTTAAGTTGTTGCATTATAGTATTTGTTGTAAATGGTGTTTCCAGGACTGGTGAGCTCAATGGGTTCCTGAAAGCTGGTCGGAGCTAAGAGACACAAGGAGAGCAGATTCTTCAGAAGGACGAGGCTCTAGGATCCAAAACGGAAAAACATGAGGATTATGAGGCACAAGGTGAGACTTAAATGACTTGGCTTGACTTGGTGATAAGAGTATGTTGTAGATCTGTACCTAGAGGTCACTAATGTTCGAGCTTCAAAATGATGAGACACAGCCTTAAGTACCCAGCAGCTCATTAACAGGGCGGGCGTCAGCTGGATGCAAGCAGTGCCGCTCTGCCACTCAGAAAACTGCAAAGAATATGGTTAATGCTGGCATCCTACACAACCGACCAAAGTAACACCCTCATTACTGAGGATCCAGCCCCAATCCATCAATCCATTGCTCTCTACATCCTACCATCACTGGTGTACAATATACCAGATACCTAAACTCATCAAACTGAGGAAACTATTTAATTCCACTATGTCATTATTTATTATTTCTTAAACAAAACAAAAAAATATACAAAATGTGAAGCCTGGCTTCATGGTATGTTGCTTCCATAAGATTCTAAAGTGAAAGTGGCATCTGGGTGCTGTTGATCAAAAACACATCAATTGATTGTCAACTACAGTGACAACCTTCACAAAAACAGTTATTTTGGCCATTTGCTGCTCAGAAGTATACAATCAATCAACCTTTATTTATACAGGTAAATCCCATTGAGCCTCGAGGACTCATTTACAAGAGAGACCTGATTTCAACAAAGAAAGATGACAACAATGGACAACAGCAACAACAATAAACCGTTATAAAAAAGCATACTACAGTTTTTTTTTTTTTTTTAACAAATAGGATGGCTAAAAGGAAAAGGTAACAAAACAAAAAACAGCTAGATTCCAAGACAAATTTGTGTTAACACAATGCTAAAAAGAAAAAAACCATCAGCAATGATGTTAAACTTGCTTTAACTGTTTCTTTGGAAATCCGTCATTCTACAGTGAGAAGGATTATTTACGAGTGTAATACATGTAAGACGGTTGCCAGTTTTACCAAGAGTGGATGTCACACAAATTCACCTCAAGATCAGACCGTGCAATTCTCAGGGACATTACAAAAAGACCTACCATAGACTATGAACATCTACTGGCCCACATTGGGTAATGAAGATTAAAGTTTACGACTAAACTATTAGAAAATGTATGAACAAGTATCCAGAAAAGTTAAGTCAGGAAAATTGTCTGGATGGTTTATTTGTGTTTAAATGTTTTGTTTTTCATCCAAAATACTTCATCAGTCTGAAGAGCCACAACAAACTCAGTCCCATAAGTAACACACTCACATAGTGGGACAACCAGTTTGATGTTGATAAGATGGTGTCTGGAGTCTGCCCTCTCCTCCATCGACTCCACTGAGGCGGCCATGGTCTATGACCAAGTATGGCATTTTTAGAAGGGTTGCCAAGAAATAATATCTTATCTCTAAAAAGAAGGTGGCAGCACAACTTGGGTTTACAAAGTTGCGTCTGAATGAACCACAAGTCTTCTTAAACAATGTCCTTTGGACAGATGAACCCAAAGTACAGATGTTTAACCACCAGGTGTTGTGTAAACCAATAACAATGTTCGCCAACCGAAACACCTCATACCAACTGTCAACCAAAGTAGTGGAAGGTTGAGGATATGGACTTGTTTTGGAGCCACAGGATGGGCACCTTGCAGTCACTGAGTCGATCATGGACTTCTGACCAAAACACTCTAAACTCAAATGTGAAGCCAACTGTCCAACAGCTGATATTGGGTTATAATACAACAGTACAACAATCCTCAACACATAGGCAAATCTATAACAGAGGGACTGAAAAATAAAATAATTCATGTTTTGAAAAGGGCCAACCAAAGTCTAAATTTAAGCCTTCAGAGTCTTGGGACCTACATACAGTATGTAGAAACACGTCTGTAAACCTTAATGACCTAAAGCAATGTTGTTAACAAGAGCAAGACAGAAGTTCTCAACAACAACGTCAGGAAACCACCTTAATTAAATTTGTATATAGGTCTCAATTTAAATAAATACACAACATGAAAACAAGTTTATTTCTCAACAAAGTCCATGCTCAATAATCCAGGTATAAAATCCAACATTTTTCAGTCAGCTCATCTGGACAGTTTCTTTTTTTGTGC
>NC_056506.1:23931743-23932279 GCF_014905685.2 Nematolebias whitei
ACAATGACCTCAGTCTTCTGATCATTAAAACTAAAAAAGTTCACAGCCATCCAAGTCTTGATGTCCAGGTATAAAATCCAGCATTTTTTCAGTCATATCATCTGGACAGTTTCTTTTTTTGTGCTGAAACGTTTCGCCTTCGATCCGGAAGGCATCAGTCAAGGAAACACACAACAAAACTGATTCTTCCTCCAACAGCTTACTCCAAAGTGGAACAAACCAGTTCTGCTTGTGATTAGTTGGTCTCTTTGGTACGCCCCTCCTCCATTGCCTGCCCTCTTCCTTGTTGACAGTCTTGTCAAACTGGCTGAAAACAACAAAGTCTATGCTCAATAATCCAAGTATAAAATCCAACATTTTTCAGTCAGGTCATCTGGACAGTTTATTTTTTTGTGCTGAAAAGTTTCGCCTTCGATCCGGAAGACTTCATTAGTCAAGGAAACACACAATATAACTTGACATTCTTGACTAATGAAGCCTTCCGGATCGAAGGTGAAATGTTGCAGCACAAAAAAATAAGCTGTCCAGATGACCTG
>NC_056506.1:23942279-23954990 GCF_014905685.2 Nematolebias whitei
TATATATATATATATATATATATCTGTTTCATTCAAATATTTTCTCATATTACTTTTAGTAATATGAGCAATTTGAAAAAGGAGTGCCTTTTTTGTTTTCCTAGTCCTTATTTCCTGTTTTTTCATTTGGTGTTAGAGTAAAAGAACTGTGAGTCACAGCTGATCACAAATGTTCATTTGAGAAGAGGAGGCCAGGTCACTGTCTTCATCTGATGACTGAGGTATTTACTCATTTTAATCTTTCATTACTTTCTTTTAACATCCAATTGACCAGTTTACAATTCAGTGCATGTTCAAGGTTCATGTAAACCCCCCTCTTGTTGATGTTTGCAGATGTTACACTTTATATGGTGCCCTTGGAAGTCCCCCCCTGGGAGTTGTCAGAAATTAACTTTATCTGGTCTTTAATTATAGAACACACTCCCTGACGCATTGCTCACACATCCCTAAACCTTAAGTTCAACCTCCATAGCCCACCCCCTACCTCTGTCATTTTCAAAGCTATTTTAGGAGAATGTGTGATTATCTGTGACATTTCTTGACATGTGCCTCAAGGCTGAGTCTTTCTCTTCCCTGTCTTTGCTCTCTCTTTTTCTGTCTCCCCCTCTCTATTTTTTTTTCCTGTGTCTTGCTAATCAAAAAGCCAAACCATGCAGACTGCTCAAAGCAAATAACAATCCACCTTCCGTAGATGTTTGAAGTTGACAGAGCGATTGCAGCGGCAAAAGAGAAAATACTCTCTGATCGTTTCTAGTCTTGAAACAAACACAATATTTCATTCTTTTTTTGAACACTTTTATTTTCTTTATTTTGTGTGTGACTATATCTATCTATATATATCTATATATATATAGATATATAAAGATATATCTATATATATATATAGTGGTCTAAATTAGCTTTTTTGGTAGTGTAGCTAACTCTCCCTTAAATTGAGAGATGTGAAGATCAGTCATCTGTGAGAGATGTTGAGTAATGCTGCTGCTCCTCCACATGAAGAGGAATCAGTTGAGGTGGTTCAGGCATCTGTTTAGGATGCCCTGCATGCCTCCCGAAGGAGGTGTTCTGAGCATGTCCAACTGGTAGGAGCGCCTGGGGAAGATCCAGAAGATGCTGGAGAAACTAGCAAAGACTGTTCCTCAGTTGGCCTGGGAATGCCTTGGAATCTTCCCAAAACAGCTGGAAGAAATGTCTGGGCTTCTCTGCTCAGGCTGCTGCTTCCAGGACCAACTCTGGAACAAACAGAATATGGATGGACGGACGGACGGACGGATGGACAGACAAAGGAACGGACGGACGGACAGATGGAAGATTTTAGGATTTTTTTTTTTACTTTTTACCTTTTTTTACTTTAGACTTTTCATTTACATAAATTCTTAGATTTTTTTTAAATTCCTGATTTATCTTTGTAGTAGATGAGAGTGACAGAGAAAATAAGGTGATACTTTATCCTCACTTTACTACACTTATTTTTACGCTCTTTAAAATAGGGCACCAGGTCAGTTGACTCACCAATGACAGATTATTTATTTATTCACCCTTTAATGATCAGAACTCAGTCACTGAAATAGAATTGGTTCATTTTCATGGCACTCTTTATCATCACAAATTAATATTTACCCAAATGAGGAGACAGAATTTATCTTTGAAGTTTTATTACAAAAGCACTTGATCAAAAATAGAATATGAGCAACATAAATAACAAAGAATAAAAAATTTGGATTAAACTAGTTTAAAGAAGTAGTTAAGTAATTAGTTATGTGGAAACATCCATCCATCCATTATCCCTACCCACACTCACCCAGCACACACTTTTTACCCTGCTTTCTTCAGGCAGGAGGTTAAGGAGCATTAAGTGTAGAACCACTAGACTGAGGAACAGCTTCTACCCTGAAGCTGTTAGACTCATAAATCCCTAATTATGATTATAATTGTGAAAAAAATAATAAATAAATAAATAATCACTGTAATGCCACTGGGCAGCACGGTGGTGCAACTGGTAGAGCTGCTGCCTCTCAGCGAGCAGGTCCTTGGTTCAAACCCCGGTCCAGGGGCCTTTCTGGGTGGAGTTTGCATTTTCTCTCCGTGCATGCGTGGGTTTTCTCCGGGTGCTCCGGTTTCCTCCAACAGACCAAAAACATGCATGTTAGAATGATTGGTAACTCTAAATTGTCCCTAGGTGTAAGTGAGAGAGTGAATGTTTGTTTGTCTCGTTTGTCTCTATATGTGTCCCTGTGATGGACTTGCGACCCGTCCAGGGTGCACCCCGCCCCTCACACAGTTTTTGCTGGACATGGGCACCAGCGACCCCCATGAGCCAAAATGGAAGAAGCAGGTAAAGATAATGGATGGATGGATGGATGGATGGATGGATGGATGGATGGATGGATGGATGGATGGATGGAATGCCACTTTGATTGGTGATATGTGCTGCTGATTATTTCATGCTGCTGTATTCATTCGTACTCATCTACTCACAAAGACTCATGTTCGTGCTGCTGTTGTTCGGCATATTGTTTGCACTATTAAGTATTTAACGTATTTCTTAGTTTATATCTTAGATCCTTACATACTGTTTTTTTTTACACTTTATATTTTTGCTATTGTTGGAAGTAACTGGGACCCTGTGTACAGAATTTCGTTCCACCTCATGTACCACATGTGATGCGAATGACAATAAAACTTACTTGAACTTGATCTTTTGCCTGTTCCGAAGTCGGATTGTGGATGCAGCAGCTTGAGAAGGGAAGTCCAGACCTCTTTACACAGCCACCTCTTCCAGCTCTTCTGGGAGGACTACCAAGACATTTCCAGGCCAACCGAGAGACATAAGTCTCTATCGTGTCCTGGGTCTTCCCAGGGGTCTCCTCCCAGTCTTAATATGTGGAAACCAGTTTGTGAATCAATTTTAACTTGTAAAAAAGTACAAAAGATACTAAAATCAGAGCTCCCTCTCTTCATTGAGCCGATACACACTTTTTTTTTCTTTTCTTTTGGCCGCTCCCTTCTTCAGGGGTCGCCACAGCGAACTAAGTCGCACAAAGACTTGGCAATTATTTTTTCACCGGATGTCCTTCCTGATGCAACCACAGACCACCGAGCTACCACAGCCCTCTGTGTGGAGCAGAGAGCTGCTGTCTAGGCTTCCCGGGGGAGCAGATGGTGGAGGTTAAGTACCTTGCTCAAGGGCCCAGAGTGGGGCAAATAAGGGTGGAGGCAGACGTGTGTGTTTCAGCATTCCCAACCACATTTTGATGATGTTGGTCCAGGAAGTTGAACCAGCGACCTTAGTTCCGATCACAGGCCCATCTTCTCTAACCTCTGCACCACCACTCCCCAGGTGATATACAGTATGAATGAATACAAATGTATAAAGCATTCAAAAGTAGTTAGATTGTAAAGAGAAGAACCATACATAATAACTGGATAACAATAGTGTGAATTCTGAATCAGCAACAAGCTGTTAAAAGCAATTCACAGGTCACTTTAGACATATGTATGAAATTTAAAAGTTTCCTCCTGTATAGTTTGTGATAAGGAAACTCATTACTACAACAGCCTCATGTGTGCTTCTCCTATGTCACCAAAAATATATGTTGGTAAATTTTAGTTGGGATTTTTAACGTGAAGCATTTTCTGTCTTCAATTCATTTTCTAAAACTAATATTTGTGAAAACAAGAGCAAAACATTGTGGTATAAAGAAGCTGAGCCTGTAAGTGACAACTGGAAGAAAGTCAACAATTATATTAAAGAAGGTTGAGACGGTGAGCAGTGAAACATTGATGAAATTTTCTATATACCTTCCCTCAAAATGTTAGCCATGTATCATAGCCAGAGCAAATACCAAATAATGACATAATTAATCAGATCATGTATGTTTCCCTTCTTTCATTTTGTTCCTTTGTGCAGGAGTCAAATGCATGTAATCACTTGTTCTGTAATGTAATCTGATCAGGGCCATGTAATTCTTCATTTTGCAACAGCTCCCTGGAGCAATGGATCTGAGAGCGAGATGAATGTGGCGGAGGCTCGGTCCCTCTTCTCTCTGCTTCTCTGCATGCTTTGTTAAAATGTGCCTCCTCAGTGTGGTTAACCGCCTGGCTGGGGAGCTGCTGGCAGCCGCATCTTCAGGGCGAGGCAGCATCTCTCATCCTCACTTGTCTCTCTGTGTATCCGTTCACACATCCATCCACGCTTGTCTTTTCTCCTCTCCCGCCTCCTCATCCTCCCCTTCTTATCTCTTCCAATCAGCTATCTTGTGTCGTCTTTATTCCTCCATTTCCCTTTTTCTCCTCTCGGTTTTCCTTCCCCATCCCCCCTTCCCCTCTCCCTCCAGTTGCGACACCAACCATCAGGTCCCATCTATCTGTGTGTACGTCAGCAATTAGAGCATCGTGGCAGCCAAATGCCAGCCATGTCCTCAAGCTACACACACACAGGCAAACACACACACTCAAAGGCTATGCCCTGACAAAACAGCAAGAGAACAAATCACACCATAATTTATAATCTGGCTGTGCTAAAATCTCATTATATTACAGGCAAATGGATTTGGTGGCATGCACGAGTGAGGAGCCAGTGTTATAAATTCCTTCAATCATAAATTATTAAAGGAAAGATAGAAATGACCGTTGTCTGTCCAGATTAGCTGTAAATCTCTCTCAGAGATGGTTTGTATAAGGAATTAAGTCTCATGCGGCGTGAACAACCCTCAAGTGTGTCGCTTAAGTCACATGGCTGGTGTGAAAAGTTAGGCATGACCCCACAGTTCAAATTACAAGAAAAAGACGAGTCCTGCAACTGAAATGTGTCTTTAACACCTGCCAGACTACAGAACAGCTCAACTTGTCTTCTTGTGTAAATTTTTGCTTCTATATGAACTCGGCCGTTTCATTCCTATCACTTCATTTCAGCCCTCTAATTTTTGAAAATGTGTCTGAAGTGACACAAAGTTGCAGCGAACACTCTGCCAAGCAGAGGTGGGTGAAAGCATGCTGCCAAAGGCCAGCCCCAACCCTTGGCTGTCAGCTCGGCTTTGTATTAAGCCCGGTGCCATTTCAGGTGAGAAGTCAGGGGTTTCATAACACGAGAGGTGACTCAGATGCCGAGAACTTTGAGAACAGAACGCAGCCTGGTGGAAACCAGTAACAGAATGTTACACGCGTATTTCATGTCACAGAATTGTGGGATTTCTGACATATACTGTGCTTTCCTCTGAAAATAAACGAGAAAAGTTGGCACATACCCAAATTAACTATAGGAAAGTTTTTAAAAAAGCTTTTCTTCATTCAAGTGTTTTAATCCACTAATGATTAAAGCTTCATCAAGACACAGTTACTGAAAGCCAAGAGCTCAGGACGTCCAGCAGTTATTGTCATTAAATATGTTTGTTTTACGGTGTAAAATCTAGTTTTATTCAAAAATAAACCAAAATGGGCCAAAATGAGCTCACCCGTGGGCCTGATTTAGCCCCTGGGCCACCGGTTGAATAGCCCTGACAGATTGTCTTCCTCAGCCTTTTATAAATGACTTGTCTGTGATTGATGGTTGAGTTGTGACAATTTTTGTGTGAAATGTGACACCAACGTACAAAAAGAGAAATCTGTATACCACATGGCTGAAGACTGCTGGTTCCTTAAAAAAAAAAAAAAATGAGTACAAGAAGTCATTAGTTTCCTCTGCAGTGAACATACTTAACAAGGATCCTGTTTAAACACAGCCTTACATGATAATAATTGTCTGCTGGGTTGTCTCCATATTTTTATTGTATCATCTATTTTAGAATCTTTTTAATTGGGTTATCAAAGCTTTTTAACGTTTTTAAAGTTTTATGACATTTTTTTTAACTTGTGTTGTTTTTTTATGAGCCAGATGTCAAAGACAAATCTCCATTTCCTTGAATGTTTTGGACAATAAAGTTATATTGAATTGGACTGAATTGAACTGAAATGAAGTCAGCAATGTGAGGTCATCAACACTGATGCAGATGCTGTTAAATATTGTATAAACATAACTCTGCAGAGAAAGTTTGCTTTATGTTTTTCATGGTTCAATATGTGAAACCAAACCATGTTTATTGTGTTTGTGTTTTTTTTTATTCATTTCAAAGCACACATGACCGCCCCTCCATAAAACTGAATTACTTTTCATCAGCATATTTCAACTATTTGAAAGGCTAATATCATTTTTTTATTATTATTTTATTATACTTGGCTACTATATTTGGGGAAATTTATTCTCTGTATTTTGTCCAGTGCACATGTGGGCACACGTGAAGCAGAGGGCAGCCGTCTGTGGCACCCAGGGAGAAGATGCAGGTGAAGGACCTTGATCAACGCCTCACGGTGATGTAAACGAGGGTGGAGGCAGGTGTGGGCTTTACTTTTCCCACCCATGTTTTTTGTGGCTGTCAGGGTGTTCAAACCAGCAACCTCTTGGTGACAGGATTGCTTTTTCTAACATCTGCACCACCACCTCCACTGTAGTGGACTAGGCCTGATGTCAAAACTGACCAGATGGACAGAAACTGTCATTTCATTGATTTGCATCCAGAAATACAGGTTGATCGATCCTGAGACTTTCTTTCTTGAATTAATCAAGTGGAAAAAGACAATTCTCTATGATCATTACTATTTTACAAATGTTTTGATAATCAAATTGTGTTAGTTCAAACAATGTTTACATGTTGAAGTGAACTACTCATTTTTATTTACTTAAACAGTAGTAATGATTCTTAATCCTCAATTCAAAGAGAAATCAAGTTAGAGTATGTTACAGAGTAATGATTCAATTTCTTGATCGTCTGCTTTGAAGTGAGCAAATTTGTAAGTGTGTCGGAGTTCAAGTTTCGGTCAACTAAAAAGTTTACTGAAAAGAAATGTCATGTTTAACTTTTACAGCGAGATACTAGGAGTAGAGACGCCACTAAGTCTGGTTTTCTCCAACTATCTTTCTGTCTGTTCTTAAACAATCTGAATCTTTTCCTTGACTTTTAATAACACCTTACATCACAAACCACACCTCTGCTTTGGTCCATCGACCAATCAAAAGCTCTCAAATGAACCGGAAGTAGAGCCCATTTAAATGTGGCACTCCCAAGTTCAACAGTAGAGTTCAGAGTTTTGGAGTTCAGAGTTTTTGGAATCCAGAATGCAGAGAGTTTGGGAGTTCCTGAATGCAAACGCAGGCATTCATGGAAGCTGCTGTATTAGAATCAAGCTGAACCAGAGACAATTTTGGGAATTATAACTTCTGTTTGGATAACCTCACACGACTCTCGAGGTATTTAGCTGTTCTCACGGAGACGCTGAACAGTGGTTGGAAGTGAGACTCCACGCCGGAACTGATCTATCTTCAGAAAAGGTAAAAGTCGACCTTCACCAAAAGTGTACTGTTGGGACAAGCTGATTTCCAAAAGAGCGTGCTGTTCTGGTTAAAACAGACAAATTCCCTCACACATCTCTCTGTAAGATAAATCTGAATTTTCCATCTTTAAACTCTCCTTTCTGCTAGAAAATTAATCCAGATGTTTTCATTAATGTCTGTGGTGAAGCAACGGAAAACCATGGCCGTATGGTTTTCCTGGTTGTAAAGCTGATTAATTATGTTGTTATTTTCATATTCTGCCAAATTAATGTAAATGTTTGATGTTAAACTTTGATTCTGTAAATAAATGACCTCCATTCATTTTGATGGGTCAAAGATAAATAACGTCTCACGTTACATTTCTGTTAAATTCAAAGCACGACATCATACGGTCCAGAAAGATGAGTGAACCCGTTTAATGTATGAACATATCTCTCCATATGTCATACTACACCACCATAACATTTAAAAGTTCAAGTATGATTAAAGCTTTTGTTCTGCTTGACATGGTAAAGTGCATTCTTTTATTGTCCACTGAAAGGTGGGCAGTGATGTCACCTGTGTCTGTTTGCAAATTTTAGTTTGTCTTTTAGCAAAATATATTGTGAACCACTAGACACATGTATTTAAACTTTCAGAAATTAATGTAAATCTATTACTGATTAGACATCAAGGTTCATGCTCAATAATCCAAGTAAAAAAATCCAACGATGTTCAATCTGGTCATCTGGACAGTTTCTTTTAGTAATTTATTTTTTCCTTATTTTGTTGAGAGACATTACTCCCTCCATCCAAAGGGCTTCATCAGTCCGAGGAGTCACGAACAAACTGTTTTCCCCACTGATCGATACACTTCTACAGTGGACCAACCAGTAAGAATGCTTTAAACCAGTTGTGTTCAGTTAATTACACTTGCTGGGTGAAAAAGAAGCTTTAGATCAGATGATCACCAGTCCAAAGGAAACCACAACTGGTTGGTCCACTGCAGGAGTGTACTGCTTAGTGCTGATAACAGTCTGCTTGTGACTTCTCAGACTGATGAAGCCCTTCGGATGGAGGGCCAAACATCTCACAACAACAACAAATAAACTGTCCAGATATCACTGATTAGCTTTTGAAGTCAACCCGATTCAAGATGGCTCCACCAGCTAAACAGCAAAAACAAAAAATGGCTGTAACTTTGTCAGTTTTACAGATATTGAGCTAACATTTGTTGTAGTAAAAATAATCTGGGGGAGTGGTGGCGCAGAGGTTAGAGAAGGTGGGCCTGTGTTCAAAAGGTCACCGGTTCAACTTCCCGGACTGACAACATTAAATATGCGTGGGAAAGGTGAAACACTCACACCCTCCACCCTCATTTGCCTCACCCTGGGCCCTTGAGCAAGGCCCTCAACCCCCAACTTCTGCACCCCCAGGTGCCCTAGATGGCAGCTCTCTGCTCCACACAGAGTGCTGTAGCTCGGTGGTCTGTGGTTGCATCACATCCAGCGTAAAAACAGTTGCCAAGTCTTCATGTGAGTTAGTTCGTTGTGGTGACCCCTGAAGAAAGGAGCAGCCCAAAGAAGAAGAAAAACAAAATACAATTTGTTGTGGTAACACAGTAGCTGAGCGTCATTCCCATTATGTACATGTCTAAGACTGGGCATGAGCTGTGTTTAAACTACGTCTATGCATTTCTTCAGTCTGACTGCGTTATTTAAAGGCAAATCATAAAAGAATAAAACGAGTTTGTCTTCTCTAAAGTTGGAGCTACTCCTGTTCAAGACTTGCAGCTCATTCCATCAACGAGTGCATTCAGGATTTACAGGATTCCGTTAACTCCTGTCACCAAAGTACTCTGTGAATTAAAAGTGGAGAGAAGTCAGTTCAGAGGCTTCAGCGGTGGAACAGGTGCAATCAAAGCGCTTCCTAGTCAATACACAGAGGCACCATTTTAAAACATCAGGGGGTTGGACGAAAGAGTGGCATTAGACTTTGAATGGAGAAGGATCTAATACATGGATGGTCCTCTTCCTCAGTCAGCCCATTGACTCCAAACTGAGCCTATTAGCAAGACAACACACCGCTAATGGCACTGCTGCTGCATGGAGACCACCCAGCACACACACACACAACACACACACCTCCCTTTTCACTTTTCCCACGCTATTGTCACTTTTAACACGGATATAATATAGTGTGAAACCTGATCAAAGTGTTGGTTCCAGTAGAAAACATTGCAGTCTATTGGGGTTGAATGCTGTGTTGTACTGGTGGAGTGAAATAATAAAAACTGGGTAAAAAATATTTACTATAGATGGTGAAGGTACAAAACTCAATGGGAGGAAATGTTTCACTATGGGGCATATAGAAAAATCATAGATCAAACTTTACATCTTGGTTTGGAAGCCAGGACTCATGCTGAAGCTGTGAGAGACATTTTTTTTTTTAGGTTTGAATATTTGTTCCCAAAAGTGAGTCTTTTAAACCTGCAAGTGGTTTTTTTTTTTTTTCAACTCTGTGATGTTGTGTTTCTTGTTCAACATGATGAAGTGATTTGAAGTGACAGCAACTAGAGTCGTTTTTAAATTTCTGATTTAAAAAAGGAATGGTTTTGCTGTTGGTTCGGATTGACGGTGCTGTATCCTGGATGACTGGGAACTAATTAAATCTTATCCCAGTTTTTCTAAGAATCTTTTGACGTTTCCAGTAGGAATGTTCAAAACCAGTTGTGTTCAGTTAATTACACTTGCTGGGAGGAAAAGAAGCTTTTGATCAGATTATTATCACCAGTCCATAGAAAAACTGAAGTTTCGTTCCGTGTGTGACCAGCAGGGGGCGCAGCGTTGAAGAGACACGAAATGTTCTCTTTCATTCTTCTACATATACACACGCACGTGCACGCACGCACAGCTTGTTTTGTTAGGTGGTCAGGTCGTCAAAGGCTTTAAGACACAATCACAGGTTTGATATTCTGCTCTTCTGATTTCACCTTTAATGATGAAAACTCATGAAAAAGTAAATGCCATGTAATTATTTAATGTAAATAAATAAATAAAAACACACAAACAGATGCTCAAGTAAACAAAACAGTATTAGTACATGTGTGCTTATAGTTTGGAGATTTTTTATTTTTATTTTTTTTTTTTCCCAAATGGATAACTTTCTGTTTGGGTCAGTCCAGGTGCAGAATGATGTTCCACTTATTAAAATAATAATTCTGATGTTTGACTCGCGTCATTTTGGTTTGATCTCGCGGGTCTTGAGTCGCAGCAGCTTTAGTGAACTCTGTCTCACTAACTTCACACTCCAAGTGCGCACTTTCTGAGAGTGTCTGCTAGTCCACTTCTTTTTGTTAAGAGGTGGACTTCATTGGCTTTATGGCAAATAGCAGTCTCTCCAGCGAGTGAAAGAGGAAAAAACAGGGGAGTGGGGGGAAGGGGAGGGGGGGGGGAGGATAATTCATTCACTTTGCGCACAAAGCGCAGTGGAAATCACCCAGGGGAACGAAAAAACGCCAGACAGAGGGGATATGTGGGTGGGGTGGAGGGGTGGTGGTGGGGGGGGGGGGGGGGGGGTGTCTGGAAGGGGGCGGCGATGAGAAACAATCCCGTTAAAGTCGCAGATGAGCACAAGGCTGAGAGAAGATGCTTTATTTTATTTTTTACATCGTGTTTTGGTTGTTTCTGGATTTGAGCTCCATCCAGGACTGTTTTTAAGAGAATGTAAAGATTGTCCTCTCCTACAGGTGGGGTTGTTGGGTGGGGGTGGGGGTGGAGGGTGCACAACATGCTTAAGTAAAATAAAAAAATAAAAAAACTTTTTGCCTTACTTTATTGAAAGAGGGAGAAAAGTTGATCTGCATTAAAAGCTGTTTATAATCAAAGGACCCTTGAAGAGACGTGTCGGAGCCGAGCGCTGCGCGGCAGCACTGCACCTCCGGGCGCCCTGGACACCCCTCCTCCTCCTCCCTCCCCCTTCCTCCGCATCCACCCCCACTCTTCCAGTTCAGCCTCGCGCAACAGCCCAGCCTCACACACGTCGCCTCTGAGCACCAAGTCCCCCCCCACCCCCCCTCCGACACACACAAACCCATCAGCCCCTCCACCGCTCCCTGCGCTCCCCCTCTCACCGAGTGTCCCTCCTCTCTGTACCAGCGGACGGCTGCCACGCGCGATTGTTGCCACTGATACCCGCGTCTGTGGAAAGTCAGCCTCTGTGTGCGTGCGTCCCTCTGTGTGTGCGTGCGTGTCCCTCGCTCTCCCCGTCCTCCTCTGGCTGTTGGTAAACTAACAGGGAGGTGTTAACTACATTTTGTGTCTTTTTGCCGTTCCAAAGCGCCTCCTGTTGTCGCCGGTGCCAGACTGGGCCGGTGCTGCTGACACTTCAGGCGCGCGCCAAACTTTTTCCAGCGTGTTGTGAGGATAAAACAGAGGAAGCAGTAGAAGAAGCCGGAAACAGAGCCCACTAGACGTGGACCGAGCCACGGAGAGGTGAGCAAAACCCACTCTGTTTGAAGCTTTTCTGTTTCCGCTCCGTTCTTTCTGCGGAAGCGCAACTTTCTCCGGGATGCTTTGGGGGCGCGCGCGCGGGGTGGCAATTCTGCCACGACAGTTTCTGGACCCTGAAAATCCACGGATGACTTGCGTGATTCCGTGCGCGTTTGTACATTTGATTATATCTTTGTTTAGATGTGTGAAGTTCCCTAAGAAGTGAGGTGGCATTGCTTAGGTGGTGCGCGTGTCGGTGCCAAACGTCACCAAAGAGCCTCCACTCCGCGTGACCTGGTTTGAAACTAAAATACATGTTTTCCTTCCCGTTTAATAAACTTTTATTCCAACTTGGAGCTAATGAAGCAACTTCTTCTCTGCAGGAAGAACAACTAAAGTTTCCTTCAGAGATGTCCAAGCCAAACATTTCATTTGTCTTCCTGCGTGGTTTATTTTAACTAACTGAAACGTTTCCACGCGCGACCTTCCAGGAGCATTAAAGTGCGTGCTGCGTTTGGAGCCGCGCTCCGGCCTCGTTAGATGAGCTTCAGACTGAGTGTCGTCACGGAGCAGATGTTTATGAAGGAGTCCACATCTGGCTGTGAAATAATTTACATTTTTATTTCAAGTGATGAGTTTCACTTATTGAGATGGTGAGGAAAAAAATAAAGATTTAAAACAATAAAAACTTTCAGGATATAAAGATGACGCAACACGACTTGATAGAATTTTTAAGCGGTTCAGTCTGACCGATCGCGCGCACACGCATTTCGCTTGACAACACGGTGGAGAAACACCTGTCAACTGGGGAGCGACTATAATTTACATCACCGCCCTTAAATAAGCAGGGGCCCCTCCACTGGAAATCCCAGGGGG
>NC_056506.1:23955000-23956841 GCF_014905685.2 Nematolebias whitei
ACCGCCCTTAAATAAGCAGGGGCCCCTCCACTGGAAATCCCAGGGGGGGAGGGGGGGGGGGGGGGGTCCGGCTTCATGGACCGGAGCAGGGAGCACAAATCCGGACTTAAGTTCCGCCGCTGCCCCGAAGAAAAAATAAAAAATCACTTTTAGACTCTTTACTTTTCCCGTCGTGTCTCAGAGGAGCAAAACGAATGAATAAATAAATAAATAAATAAATAAATAAATAAATAAATAAATATGTTTTTTCTTATTAATCATCATCAGACTGTAAAAGAGACGCATTGAAGCGAAACTTTTTATTTTTATTTTTTCCTCTTAAGAACTAACCCCCCCCCCCCCCCCCCCCCCCCCCCCCCCCCCCCCCCCCCCCCCTCACACACACACACACACACACACACACACACACACAACATCATCACGCTCTTGGTTGGTTTTTAAATCAAACTGGATGCGTGGACGCCAACAAGTGCACGCGCGCAAGCCTACGCGCCCAACACTCTGCAACACTTCACAGGAGAGGATAATAAAATTAGGAGTGTGTGCGTGTTCGCGTGCGCGTGCGGCAAAAGACTTGTTGGAGTTATTTCCGAGCTGAAAAGTTGGGACGTCCTCGCGGTGCCGACAACAAATCGCGCGTGAAAAAGCACTTCTGGAGCGAAGGTGCGCGCGCGGCGGTCATTGAGCTCCGCGCACAGACTTCTGGCTGAAAAGAGAAGAAATCACATCATCCCCACAGAACATTTATTATTGATTAAATTGATTATCACATCGATCAGCTCTGACTTTTATTGAACGTTTTTTTTTAATAATTTATATTTAAACATAAAGTGAAGAAAAATCTAATTTTCTCCTTTAGAATAAAAATATTGTTTCTACATTAGAGCGTGTAAATTATTTATTTTTTAAATGTTTTGAATTAAAAAAGTGAATATCTCATATAATAGAACTTTAATTATGCAAACAGGGAACAAACTTAATACACTTTTTAGATATTACATCATTTTTTATTAATGACACAAATCTAATAAGTAATTATTTAAATGAAATCTCCTAATTCATGAGTCAAACATGTTGTTTCGTTAAAGTCTCAAATTACCGTTTTTAATTTTGATCAACAATCAATTAATGTCTAATATTATGATTACTATCTGTTATTTTTTATTAGACATATCTTTATTGTTATTGAACACAAAACATTTCAGATTAAATCTAAAATAATAAAACATTTATTATAAAATGATGCACTGAAAACCCGCAGTTAATTGATGGAGTCAGACCGGTTAGTCCACTTTAACTCGGTTTATTTTCTACTGTCAAACAAAGTTTTATTTGTTAATTATTTCATCAAAGCTTATAAATTAGTTTATCATTTTTTTTATGTTTAGGACTAATTCAAACTTCCGGCCTCGGATCGGGTGATTATTAATCACTTTGATTTAAGTATTCCACGAACATTTTACATTTATTTTTGTAATAAACATGAGTTTATTAAGAGTATCACGTTTTGAGATTTGCGCGTATCTGAATCTAAATCTGTCATGGATCAAAATATGAGTTCATTTTTCTTTATAGGCCTCAACTTTTTCTGTTTCCCCGCAAAGGGACAGTCCGTGGGCGCAGAACTAAAACGAATACAACTTGAAGGTGGAGAAGTGGCAACAGATGATTTATTAGTCAGCGTGTCGATTCTCCAACAACTTCTCCCCTCACCACCACCCGCGCGCGCGCGCTCCGTCCTCCCTGCGCACAGAGAAGTGAACTAAAATGAATGTCCGTTTCACACCTCCCGAATCGATGGCCACGAGGAAAGATTTGTTTTAATTTGTTGGGGGGGGGGG
>NC_056506.1:23956951-23961168 GCF_014905685.2 Nematolebias whitei
GGTATTTTGTAATTTATGGTGGCGGAGCTCCTGATTTACGTCATCTTGCTCTTCTTGAACTAAAAATCAAGGAGCGCATTTATCTGTGCTGACGTCAGGAATAAGTTTTTTTTTAATTTTTTTTATTTAAATTAATTTATTTACTATGGAGCGGAATTATCTCGAACTTTTATTGGGAGATTGATCTAAACTTGTTTCTATGAATCCATCCGCGAACAAAATGAAACAAAGCACGCATGCTTGTGTGAATGCAATTAATTACGTAAACGACTGTTTTATGTTAATTTTTTAGAAATAATAAAGTGTCAGGACGCACGGATTACACCCCCCCCAAAAAAAAAAAAGAAAAAAAAAAGGACTCTGATAGTACATTAAGCACGAGCCGCTCGGTCGCGACTGGTTTGATGACCCTCTTTAGTCCATTAAGTCCCATCAATATGTGCTAAATCCTACTTCTTTATTAAAAACAGACCCCCCCCCCCCCCCCAGGATTAACATGTTTTATTATCTTTGTTGCGCTAATAAGCCATATAATAAGAATGACTCCTGTAAATAAATAAATAAATAAATATATGAATAAATAATTAAATAAATAAAAGTTGTCTGCTTGTAATCACCATGATTAAGCGCGCAGGTGGAATCGTGTAATGGGCGATGCTTCAGGTTTGTCTCTCTCTCTGCCTTCTCCTGCAAATTGCAGCCTGTCCGCAACGCAGATTGTGATTTTTATTTATTGTTTATTTTATGTTTTTTATTTATTTTTGGAGAGATCTTGATTGATTTGTCTACGGTTCTGTGTTAGAGCTCGGTTGAGAAGTTCTCATTATCCTGTCCACGTTCACTCATTCCCTGCGCTGATTTCTTCAAGTTTCTCAAAAAAAAAAAAAACATTTGAGCTGTCTCTCATCATAAAACGCAAATTTGTACTTGTGTAGCAGTTTTAAAGCACGTTTCATATGTAATACAAAAAGTACTTGTTTTATTATTCGCTGGATCATCTTTGCCAGACTAAGGACATTTTTCTCCACGAGTTTGAAGTTTACCCCTCTCCTGATATGGATGCAGACACAATTATTCCTGTTATTGATGACAGGAAAGGAGAGTAGCTCACATTCAGTCATTTTCTATTGGAAGGAAATCAGTCCACGGAGGGGAGGCGGCCCCATGTTTAATGGTTTGAGTGCATTGGAGAAGGCAGCCTCTGGTAATGCCCTTACAGGAGGAAATATCACTCGGAGACGCTATTGGCAACCAGAGAAAGTCAAAGAATTAGCCTAATGGGGGAGAGTTGTGTCGGATGTCAGATACTTTCTATTCTTCATATTACTCTCTGTCTCCTTCCCTCTGTGTGTGTGCCTTCACCACCTCTTCCCTCATATCATATCTCCCTCAGGTTTCTGCCTCCAGCCCTCCCCTCATTCATTTGTCAGTTACACTATAGGAGCTGGATCACAAGCTCCCTGCTTGGAAAATAAGCTAATACACACCCCCACCTCGTCCCCCCTCGAAGCACACCGTTGGTGCATTTGCTCTCATCGATTGCAGACAGGCGCTATTTGTGTAGCCTGGTTATAATTTTTCTCTCTGTGTGAGTCACGCAGGCAAGAAACACAGCTGACATGGGGGAGCCGTGTGGAAATGGACACGCCGCGGGAGCACGACTGACATTACAAATGCGCCAAAAATCCTAGCAGTGGTGGCAGCGTTCTGTCCCCGACCTTTGACCCCGATCATAATCAGAACAGATTCCACTTTAGCAGACGTTAAAGAAGTATCCACGCTTTTCATATATTACCTCTGCAACAGATTAGTACAGAGAAAAAGCCGTGGGTGAAAAGGTTACACGGCAACAGATTTTCTCGTTAAACTCCAACTAGTTGGCCTGGAGGTCAAACTCCGTCTGCATGATCCTACGTAACACTCCTCAGCAATGCAAGTCTCACATGGAGGGTAGCTGGTACCACACACAGCACTTACATGGAAAAACTTGTTCAAATGTCATACAATACAATAATCCAATGTGCCATACGAATAGTGTTTCAACATCAATCTCAATGTTTGCACCAGATGTTGGCCTCACATCAGGAGACCCAACTGACCTCAGAACATGATCTGTAATTGGAACTCCAGTTGCGCTTTTAAAAACTTTAATAATTGATCAAAGTTCCTGCTCAATAATCCAGATTAACAGCCAGCAAAGTTAAGTCAGGTCCTCTGACGGTTTTGTTGTGTTGAAATGCTTCATCGTTCATCCAAAGGACTTCATCAGTCCGAGGAGCCACAACAAACTCAGTCTTATAAAAAGCACCTTACATCGTGGGTCAACCATGATGGTGCTAAGATGGTTTCTGGAGTCCGCCCTGTCCCCCGCCGACTCGTCAGAGGCAGGGGTTGACCCACTAGGTGTATAAGAATGGGTTTGCTGTGGCTCCTCGGACTGATGAAGTCCTTTGGATGAAAGATGAAATGTTTCAACAAAAAGAAATGATATTTAACTTTTTCAAACAAATCATTTGAAACTACACAAACACTTTGTGGTGTTTCAAAGAGAAACAAAGTGCTTTCCATGTTCTATTCTCTGGATTCACAGGTCTGTAAAATAACAGGGTTTTTTTAAAACCCTCCTGCTGCCCTTGGGTCAAAATGACTCATGAGGCCTCAGTTTTAAAACCAAGGCCTTGTGGGACATTTTGACCCAAGGGCAGCAGAAAAGTGCATGAACATCTCAGGGAAAATGATAGAAAAAAATAACATTTGGGAAACTGATTTGCCAGTGGACCACAAGTGTAGTTTGTAGGTGGTCATTTATGAGCAATGGGATGGTTTAGCCCTGTCTGGTCCCATGAATTATTTGGCACCACTCAACTGGGGGTCCTACTGGTTTAGCCATGAACAGAAATCCTCACCACAGATCGGGGCTGTCTTTGGTTGTGACTGTCTCCACATTCACAAAGTCTGATTTGAGTTGTAAACCTTTCACTTTTTGTAGACATTTATCAAAGCTCATGAACAAGGAACAACATTGCACTGCTTTCAGTTTGTGCAAAAAGAACCAAACGTGCTTTCGTCTCCCTTGAAAGGCACCGTAAATATATTTGTTTTCAGTGAAGTGCCGTGTTCAAGCTTTTCCAATCGTTATTGATTTTGCTGCTGAATATTCCCCACGTGTCATTGTCCACGTCATATTGATCTACGAGTGTGTGTTATTAAATCGTACAGTAATATTTCTCTCTGCTGTTGCACATCTCCTGCTTCAGCAGCAGCTGTTGACTGCTGCGAATAACTTAGTTACAAATTTCATATTGTAAGAAAGACGATGGAGTGGGGGATGGATGGAGGACGGAAACACGAGATTGGATATTTGAAAGGCATTTGGAAACAACGTTCGGGCTTTAACAGCTGAAAGTAAAGACTGGGACAAATAATATGTGAGAGGAGAAAGCGGAGAGATAAATGAGAGTGATTCTTATTCACAAGGACATTTGAGCTTTGCCTCACGGCCAGACATGAATGAGTAAATTTCAATAGTATCGACTGTTGCTTCGGACATCAGCAAACACTCACAAACACACACCTACTCAGCCACAATAACCGACGAGCGTCTGGAATACAGAGTGGAGCTGTCTGCAGGACACAGACTTTTTCTTTTTTGGGGGGCCAAAAGGCATAAAGACACACTACACTTGCAGACAGTTAGCTTTCAGTTTCCCTCTATATAAGTTCATGGTGGCAAATATTTTAGACTGACCATCAGGGGTTCAAAGGTTTTCTGTCATTTTGGCTACTAAAAATGAGTTGACTTTCTGTTTTACTCAAAGACAGATATGAGCTTTAAAACAGTAGAAAGGCTCATTTGTAAATTGCAGCTATACGTCTTGTCACTGATTTATTTAGTATCATCACGGCTAAGAAATTATAATGTAATTTACAATAAACCCACCTCTGGCAGACGTGTGCAAGTCCAACTGATGGGAAAAAAGCTAGCTAATGTCTAAAAGAAGAAGCAGTCAGCATGATTTAAACTCAGTTCTGGCTTTAAAATAATACGTTTGTTGATAACTTAAAATATAATGTTTGCATTTATAAAAATGATGAGGAAGCAGTTTTGCAGACAACACATATCCAGGCTACAAGTGCTAAACTAAAAATGTGTACTTTTGAAATTTAAATGATAGATAGATAGATAGATAGATAGATAGATAGATAGATAGATAGAT
>NC_056506.1:23961178-23965804 GCF_014905685.2 Nematolebias whitei
GATAGATAGATAGATAGATAGATAGATAGATAGATAGATAGATAGATAGACAGACAGACAGACAGACAGACAGACAGACAGACAGACAGATACATAAATACATATATGTTTGTATACAAAAATACTTATCTAAGAATACATACACTTATACATATGTTTATGTACATGAATATATACACACATACACATTTACATGTATATACATTTACATGTATATATACACGCATACACATATACATGTATATACATATGTACATGTAAATATACATACATACACATATATATGTATATACATATGCATATGTATATATATATATATATATATATACACACACACACACACACAAATATTTATATACATATGCATATTTACATGTAAATATACATACACATATACATGTATATACATATGCAAATGTATATGTATATATTCATGCATACACATACACATGTATATTTACATACATACACACATGTGTGTATAATTGAAAGATTCAAGACTGTAAATAATGTGCAAGCTGTTCGGGCTGTTTGATTTTAATTTTTATTTCACAAAACAATCTTGGCCTAATCAAACAAAAACATGTAAAAACCTTGTTTGCACTTGTATGTCTTACACATTTATGCATGTATTTAAATATACTGTATGATATCTAATAAAAACATCAACACACACGTGATCCTGTACAGTTTGTGTGTGAAACTGTGCAAGGCACATGAGAGGACTGACACAGCTCGGCCTGTCATGTAATAAAATGTAAGAGAGGCACTTTCACGCTTGTCAACATTTTCTGAATTTACCCACATGCACACACATTTAAACAAGCCTGCATTTTTTGACTGCTTTTCTGTCTCTGTCTCCATTAAAAAGAAGAAGAATAAAAAAAGCCCTGAGCCCCTCAGCTGCTTTGCTCCCTGACAGATTCAGCAGGCGCACACTGGATCGTACACACACCAGTCACAGTTGACAAGACGTTTTTATAACAAAAATTGGATCCCATTTTTGTTCCTTTCCAAAACTCAGCGCATGTACTGGGAAACGCAACGTGACAAGTTTCAGCTCCGTGGCAGGAGCAACATCAAGCATCCATGGCACACTCATAGCCGCCATGCCGGGAAAATATTTACTATAGCAACTGGCAACAAAAAGAATGACTTGTATAAGAAAGGAGCTTTTGAACATTTAGATCCAATTTATTTTTCTTTACAGAACAGCTCATATCTGTGTCCTCCACTTATTGAACATAGAAGGAAATGCCACATCATCCAGGAGACAAATAATATAAAATGTAATTGTTTTTCACAGATTTCATATTTAAAAAAAACAGATATTTTTGTTCCCACTAGATGTCTAAATTGATATTTTATACCCATAACACCCCCATCAAAAATCTCCTCATAAAATATTGTTTTCAACTTGTTTACCAAGTAGTAATCTATGATATATTTAGGAAACATTATTTATGAGCATAATGTCAATTTTTTACATTGATCTGTGATTCTTCCTTTCTAGTAGCTCATATGTTCTGAGTGAAATTCTCCCACAAAATGACATTAAGGCACATTGCTGTTGACACTGCAATTTCTCTGACTGCTACGCTGTTGTCGCTTAAAGTGTAAATTCAACGTGAAAAGCCCTGCTTGCTTGGTGTATTTAATATTGCACTGACAACTGTATCATTCTTGCACACTGTAATCAAATAATGGTGGCGTGGTAAATGTTCCCTTGTGACATTTTCTATTATAAAATGCATACAGCCAGTGTCAGACAATGCGTGGGTGGTATCACTCAGTGGTAAATGGGATTGTAAGTGGCACCGGCTGACATTATACATGTTTGCATAAGAAGTAATTGCACTTGTATATTGATGACATCCATAGGTGGGTGTCATCTGGAATTATGATTGTTGTTCTAGAATGAGGTGGGAAAAAAAATAAAGCATCACTCCCCATTAGAATATTTTTGACACTTCTATTAGGAGGATATTTTGTGTAGCTGACTGCACTTTAAATTACACCTAAGAATAAACTCCTGAAAGAAAAAAGAAGCGCATAACCCAAAGACAGAGTTAAAGGATGCTGAAGTATCAGTATTTCTAGGAAAATAACACGCGTGGTAACATGTGGTTGTGATTGTGTGTAATCAGCACACGGGACCGACTGGGTAGAAGCTTGTGTTGGTCATCTTCACAAGTCTTATTTATGCATGTTATCTTTCATTATTTATCTTCTTAATTTCTTTCACTATTTTTACTCTACTCATCTTTCCTTCATCTATCTTCTGCTCATCACCTCTTGAGACCTGTAAGGAAATATCTGCTGTCCTCTTATTAGATTGGCTGCTTGTTGTTGGCCCTTCACTGTGAAGGGTCGACATCATCGGCATTGCTGAGTAAGTCAAGTCAAGTCAGATTTATTTATAGAGCACATTTAAAACAGAAACTGTTACCAAAGTTATAATTATAAGTAATAATACAAGTGGACTAGAGAAATTATATTTCATGCAAAAATGCAGTGTTATTGCTGAAAAATTTTCAAACAAACAGTTGAATTTAGCTAAAAACATGCCAAATTGTAGCTGAAATAGAAGAACATGCCTAAACTAGCAGAAGAAAGCAGAAAGAACACATATTTGCTGAAGATGATTTAAATAAGCTGAGATTAGCACAAAAAACTGCTGAAAAGTAGCTGAAAGGGCAGAACAATGCCCAAGCTACCAAAAGAAGTGGAAAGAGCAGGAATTAGCTAAAAAATGTGGAATTAGGTAAAAACGCTAAAATTAGTAGAATTAAGCTAAATAGTAGCTGAAATAATGGAAACTATCAGAAATAAGCATAAAGCTGAAATTATCAGCAACAATTTAATTAGGCAGAAATTAGCACAAAAAAAACTTCAAATTTATCAGAAAACAATTGAAATTTGCTAAAAACGCTAAAAAGATAGCTGAAAAGCTAGAACATGTTTAAATTAGCATAAGAAATCATGAAAGAACACACATCTGCCCGCTTAGGCTGAAAGTAGCAGAAATGAGCTCAATAAAGTGGAAATTATCTGAAAAAAGCTGAAATTTGCAAAATCTGCCCAAAAGTAGCTAAAAAAAAAAACCCTGAGTAATGTATGTATGAGTAATGTAACCCTGAGTAAGGTAATGTAAACCCTGTTTACATTACCTGAAGTAAGTGGAGAGAGCACATGCTTGCTGAATTAGGCTGAAAAAAATTTAAATGAGTACAAAAATTGTGGAATTAGCCAAAAAAGCTAAAATTAACATAAAACAGTTAAATAGTAGCTGAAATAGTAGAAAATGTTGACACTTGCATAAATAAGCTGAAAGGAACGTAACAAGCTGAAATCAGCAGAAAGAAATTAGAAGAAGCACAAAAATGTTGTTAGCAGAAATAATCTAAAAGGATCCCCAAACATCTTACAAAACAGCTGAAATTAGCTGAAAGTAGCTGAAAAAGATTTTAAATTTGCACAAGGAAGCTGAAAAAAGCTGAAGTAGACCAAACTGTGAAAGGAGTTAAAGGAAAAAGTTTTAAAGGGATTTGAAGGATATAAAATGAACTCAATTCATTTTCTATGAGGAAAAAAGTGGCAGAAAAGGCTAAATATTTCAAAAAGCCAAAAGCCATAGCAGGATTGTCCTGAAAGAGCTGAATGTTTTGATATACGATTTGTTGAACTAGCACAAAAATTGCGGAATGAGAAAGATGCCGAAAAATATATGGAAGAAAAATGGATGTCAATAGTGTGAACGCTTCATAAACGTTCACACAAATATTCCACTACTTAGTGTATTTCCCCGCAATCAGCAACTCCTCGTTTTCTAAAGGTTGAACGGGCAGCACGAGAATGGCAGGAGAAAACCCGAAGAAAACTGGGAGTAAACTGATAGAAAATGTGGAAAGAGAATATGACAAAAGTTTAGCTGTGGCTACAGTATAAGGTAGTATTTCCAGGATGGCTTGCAGCATACAGTAAAAGAGAGAGGAAGTGGAACAGTGTGGTGGACCAGGAAGAGAGCTGTGTAATATGACTCTGTGGCATCAGCCCAGACCAGAGGTGTGTTATCGTAAGCTGCTCTCAACACCCCATTCTGGTTTACTGTACATTTGCGGTAATGTAAAACATCTCACACGTTCCCATGTCTCTCAGCCATCTCTCTAGGCAGTTTCTCTCTCTCTTGGCTGGTGTCTTACTTTCTGTGGGAGGTAGTAGAGCAGGCCGAAGCCAAGATCAGGTTTGAAAATTGATTTGAATGAGTGTTGTAGACAGCTGATAGCTGTGAAAGATTTTTTTTTCTTTCATTTCTCAGGGAGTTTCTCCTTTGATGTCAGCTTGTAGTCAAAGCAGCTTTGAAGCTCAACCAGAGCAGGCCACGGTACTTGAGTGTGTTTGTTGTTTTAGCTTATGAGTTCATGTTTGACGTTTGTATGTCTAAGTTTTAACTTTAATTACATCGTTAACCTTCATGGTGTCTGATACATGCAGTTTTTTTTAATTAGGTTTAAAAAATGGGTTCATTTATACACTGTATTTGCATTTATATATTTTATCTAACACAATATCCTATTACACATGTATGACAAGTGCATCTTACCTTGCTGCAAGTTTCCAAGGTAA
>NC_056506.1:23970804-23976504 GCF_014905685.2 Nematolebias whitei
TTTCTAAGCACAGTATACCCACTACAAAAATGTAGACTACACCACTGCAGAGAGGGTGAGAAAATAGAATGGGAAGGAAGGGTTGACAAGGGAGAAAAGGAAAAAGTGACAATGGTTGATAATGGTGAGTGTGAATGATACAAATATTATGTATGTACTTCCAAACATTTTCAGTAAAAACTAGAATAAGGAGAATGAACAAGTGAAAATGTAATTCTTTCACTGACATTTTTAGGAGATTCTATTTAAATTCAACCCTAATATTTTCAGTATATAATCATTACGAGTGAGATGTCTGAAACGGACAAGAAGGTAGCTACAGGGCATCTGTGCTGTCGAATGGAACAAGTCACATTAGGTAATGGCACAAGAAGCCCCCCATCTCTACCACAGGCTTCTGATGCAAATAGAGGACCTCCTTACAGCCAAGAATTATGGGTTCTCCTTCACTAGATTTGGCTTTTCAGGCGAGCCGTAACAAACAAACAACTCTTTAGTACAATCCCATGAGAACAGTGCTTTAGCTGCTTCACTTTTACACACCAGCAGCTTTCAGGCTGCTTCACACAACAGCCAGATTTTACCTGCCATGCTAAAAAAGAGCCTGGGAATAAATGTTCTCATTGCAAAAAGTGATAATTATTTTTTTTTTTGTTTTGTTATTTCAAATTTCTGTAAAATACTGAAAGTTCATGATTATTTAAATTATTAAGTTTAAGTGACCCTGACTACTTGAAAACGTTAATTTACAGGAGGTTTGTATGCTCACACTGATTTTGTATGGTGACGTAGATAACGTAGGACTTTGAGTCCTTGTGTGATATATGTATTTTTTTATCTTATCGGAATAGACATTATTTAGATAACAAGGACTTTATTTACAATTGGCCATAAAACACGCACGTCCCCCCCCCCCCCCCCCCCCCCCCATGAAATTAATTATGTGGCCATGTGGTTGCAAGTTCAGCTCAAAAATCACAAGAAGTAAAATTAGAAATTAACTTAAATAAATTAGGGCCTAGCATTACTTTAAAGAATGCATATCACCCGCCGGCTTCCATGCTAGAGTTTTACACTAAGAACATTTTATATTGAGATATTGTGGAGTTAGCTGTAAACTTATTAATAAACAATATGTACAATCTCATACAATATCACTAAATATCACACTCAGAATATGTGTTGTGAATGAAACTCAGCACTACAGCATCAAATGTTAATATCTGTAAAATTCACTGTTATAACCATGTTTTTGACTCAAATAGTTGTAGTGGCCATTTTGAATTAGATGGACTCCAAAAATTAGTCAGTTGCAAAAGTACACCTAACTCAGGGGTCTGCAGTCTGCGGCTCTGGGACCACATGTGGCTTTTTGGTCCTTCTGCAGCGGCTCTTTCATGCTGGGACCAAAACTAAAATAAAACTGATATTTAAATTATTGCCAACAATGAATATGGCTAGTTTCAGCAGATGTCCTGTTATTTTCAAATATGTGAAGGATAGTACAAATACAAGGCGTAAAACATAATGCTAGTAGTTTGTTAGCCACTTTGTTAAGTCAACTTCCTGTCTCACAGTTTGATTTTCTCCTCAAAACCACCAGACGGTCTTGGAATATCTTTAAGACAAGTTGCTGAGAAGGAATACGGTGCGTAACTTTGATAACACTAAGAATAAGACACACAAAAAACAAAGTCAATGTAAACTAAAGTATTTATTTTTCATTAAAATGTAACTCGACATCCAACAAGCTGGCCTAATTTTATACTGTCTTTAACTTTATGCTTTAAGTAGGATACTTAATTCTTCAACAATTAAGAGAACTCACATTGGCCTGCAGAGTTCAGTGTTTTAATTTTTATAAAATTGATTAAAACAAGTATATATTTGTTTCTTTCTTTACATGAATGTGGTCTTTGATTTTGTATTAAAATGTAAAAATATCAATAAATGTTATTAATAGTTAGACCTTTTTTGTTTAATAATATCACCCCCACTAGCTGAAAAAACAACATCTCCAACCAACTAGTGATCCATGGGCCACCAGTTGACAGTACACATCTGTATCAGGTTTTGCAGCTCCTAACATCATAATTAGTAAGCAAAGTGGCAAAAATGGCTCTTTTTATTGCAAAGGTTGCAGACCCCTGATCTAACTCCTTCCAGTGATTCATATAATTTTTTGCTAACAGACACACAGTCATGGGCAAAAACATTATCTCCTGCCACTAAAAAGCACAAGATGAGTAAGAAATGAAATACCAATTACAACCATTCCTTTCTAATCCCGTCACGGTCATGCAACTTCAAAGGTGTAAGGGTATCTCGAGGTTCACACATAAATAGTAGCATTAACCGACTCAAAAGCCCCACAGTCCCACCCTCCTCCCATGAAATTCTGTTTAGTTCGCTGCCACTTCAGGGGACAGTGGAATTCTCGATGCTAAGCCGTCCTAAATCCTCCCTCTGCACCAGCAGGCACGTCGGCTGTTAACTAAACCTGCTAACCTGTCAGCCGCTAAACCTGCACATAAAGGCCCCATCATGCCTAAAGAGGAGCGTGCATGTAATATCAACAGAAAACCTATTGCCGTTTACTGTATTGTCAGATTTAAAAATAAGAACGAAGGAATTCAAAGCAAAGGAGGATTTCTGTGAGTAAAATATGAAGGGGAATTATGGCATGTATGACTTGAATTAATTGGGGGTGTCGACAAATTGAACTCACCCTCACGTTTGTTTGTTGAGGGGATCTGACGGTGTTGAGGTGACAGAGTGAAGGTTTATTTGTACTTCTTTATAATATTTCTTTCTTTCCTTTCTGCCCTTTCCTCATCTCCTTCAGTTTGCATCTCCCCGTGTGACCGGGACAGCTGTAGTCTGTTTACGCTCTCTTGGCTCCTCACATTTACAAGGCTTTACCCTGAACCTGACCCTGAATGACAAACCCCCCCAGCCTTTTCCTACTCCCCCCCCCTCTTGTTTTTATTCCTTCTGTTGCCATCGTTTACATGCGCACGGTTTGCAGATTAGAAAATACAACGTGAGACAACGAGGGCCAAAATGTAACTTAGAGGGCAAGTGTACAATAAAGAAGACTTTTGGCAAGGAATGAAAGAAAACAGACACATAACTGAGGAAACGAGAGGATGAGATAAAAACTGAAAGAAAAAAACAAGGCTGTGGGAGGAAACGATGGATGAGGAAAGTGAGATGTTGAGTTAAAACACAGATTTTCCTGACATAAAGAAAAGCAGAAGAATAAAAAAAAAAAAACAATGTACACAATGAAAATATTCTCAGTTACTCATTTCACTTATTTACTGGTTCATCTTAATTATAAAAACCCAAATTAAGACTTAATATATTTGACATATCTTTGTGTTTCCTCTCAGACATGAAACAGCTCAAACGTTGAGCCAAGCGCATCGCACACAGCTGTTAAAACACGCAGCGAGAGGCCATCTTTTCATCCTCCTCTGCTTCGTTCTTCTGTTCTTCGCCGGAGCAAATGTCGTGCACGTTGTTTCCTTTTGCTGCCGACTAGCACAAATCACGCTCCTAAAAATAAAAGTCTCAGTGAAGAAAAATAAACTGCGAGGGAAAGAAAATATCAAGATCTCACGAGGGGATGATACTGATGTTGATGAAAAACAGTCATTTTGGCTGATTGTTATTATTTTGCTTCTATTTCTGAGTGTTTCTTTATTTTTAGGATTGATGCATCACTCTTCCCACAATTCACCAGTCAGTCAAATTAATTATTTTTGGACTAAAGGGGTAGTTTGGACATTTAGAAGTGGGGTTGTGTTGAACAACTATTATCTTACAAGTTTAATTCTGATTAGATTGATGTACTAATGTTTAGTCCAAATGTGCCCAAGACCAAAAAATCTTAAAACAACTCCAGTCCCAAAAAAATACACCGATTGATGCAAAAGCTACAAACCATATAAATCTTTGTAATTAGATTGTATGGTTATTGTGGCGCAAATAATATATTGTGTGTGAAGTGCAGGCTTCACTGATACTTAAAATATCCTAAACATTCTATAAATATTGTGTGATGCAAAACTGATCGAGTTAAAATGGTTGATAAATAAGCACGTGCACAAACCACTGAAATGTTGGAACTTTTGGACCATTATTTTATCAATTTTGTCAAAAAGTTGTTCTCTAAATTGAAGCTGTTCAAATAGCTACATCAAAGAAGAAAGCATTTGCAAAAGAAAAATAATAGAAATAAAAATAAAACCTCAAAAATCTGACTTTTAACCGACACTCTTTCTTCCAAAACGTAATTTCTTCACATGTATATAATGTCAGGTGTGCACAGAGGTAAGTAGAAGAGTCAAGGACAAAAATACTCATCCCTTTTCTTGTCCTTACAAAAATCTGCCCAGCTCTCCCCCCCCCCCCCTCCCCCAGCCCCCTCCATCTCTACCTGTCACGGTCTGGTGGCCGGGTTAAGTTAAGTAAGAGTGTTCTAATAATTAGGACTGGGACTCGCCTGCCTGCTCCCCAGTGTGTGTGTGTGTCTTCCTGTCAGTGCTTAGCCAGATGTTAAAAGGCTTGTCCCTCTCATGTTGCCTCCCTGTCAGTCTCCACAGTGTGCCACACACACAGTGCCCCCCCCCCAGGTCCCCGCACACATCCATGAATATTGGAGACTGTCCCACTTGTGGTGGCTTTGTTTACCCCCAAGTGAGCACCCTTCTGCCCTTCTGGCAGCTCCCTCAGTGTGAGGAGTGTGATTCCATGTCAATACCATGCATCTGATCTATACCGGCCACAGCAGTGAAACATCTGGTTCGCTGAACCGAGTGTTCAAACAGTGGGAACCCGTCATTTTGCCATTATTATATTTGGAGTATTTCTCACAATATTTATTTTGACCCTTCTTTCCTGCAGGATGACGACCAAACTGTTGTTCATTTATGCGTGTGTGTGTGTTTGTGTGTGTGTGTGTGCGTGTGTGTGCATGTGTGTGCATGTGTGCGTGTGTGCAGATCTTGATGTGAGTCTTGCGGTCATTCTTGTGACACCACCCAGATCAAGGATTAGTCGCTTCCTGTTGATCCTTTTGTCAGTCCAACCACACCAATTGAACATAGATAACTGGTGTGTGTGTGTGTGTGTGTGGGGGGGGGGGGGCAGGCAGTAAAGGAAGAGCTTACACACGTGAACAATTGAAATGTGGCACAGGAAGGAAAGAAAGAAAATGAGATTAAATCAAACTAATAATGAAAGAAAATCAAATTAAGAAGTCAGGAGATAAAGATGTGATGTAATGTTTTACTCAAATGAACTTTTTTGGAAAACACAAAAAAATCAGGAAGTCACTTTTTGCTTGTACACACATGTAAACTTTCTCTCTCTCTCTTACTGTCTCTCACTCTCACTCTTTCACTATCTCTCTCACACACACACTTTCTCACTCTCTCTCATTCTCTCTCACTCTTTCTCTTACTTTCCCACTCTCAGTCTCTCTCCCTTTCTCCCTCTATCTTTCACACTCCCTCTCATACACACACACCCACTCTCCTTGCTCTCTCACTCACTCAATCTCTCACACACACACACACAACACCCCCCCCCCCCCCCCCCCCTGCCCGCCCCACAGCACCCCCCTGAACCCCAGCCACCTACACCCCCTCCCCCGGGCATCGCCCCTTCACGACACACCCCCCCCCCCCCCCC
>NC_056506.1:23976604-23976793 GCF_014905685.2 Nematolebias whitei
CCCCCCCCCCCCCCCCCCCCCCAACACACACACACAGCTTCTTAACATCCCGAGTTCAAGATTTCCACTTAGTTTTCCTTGGTGATGTCAGCTTTGACCAATAGCCCCCACCTCCACGTTATAACTTCTCTGTGCCCCATCCACCTGCAGCACACCTGCAGCACACCTGCAGCACACCTGCAGCACACC
>NC_056506.1:23976803-23984341 GCF_014905685.2 Nematolebias whitei
TGCAGCACACCTGCAGCACACCTGCAGCACAACACACATTTAGCTTTACATGTGTAATATGTGCACACACACAAGGTTGTGGCATGCCTCAGCCCTAAACGTTTCCCTAAATGATGTTGTCATTTGCATTTTAGTTTCTTGGCTGAACTTTTTCTAAACTAGTTAAGTAAAATCTATTGAATTTCATGATTAATCATTCCCTGCATGTTGAGTGTCACACTGTGGTAAACAGCCTGAGTGAGCTTTAAAGCAGAGCAGATAACTGACGTGTTGTCTTCAGTAAAGTCCTGCGGTGCTTCATGGCTGATCTTTAACTGCTGATGTGAAATCAGCAACTCTGCATGTCGTAGGAGCAGAGACAGCTCCTAATGCGGATGTGTTAAAAGATTTCTCTTCTGTCCATCTTCTCTTTATCTACCTCTTCTTTTTTCCTCTTTTTCCTCCTCTCTGTCTTCATCTCCCTCTTCCCCTCCTTGCCAACCCCTCCTCTCGGTGATCCTTTCCTCTCTTCAGTAATCTAATCTGCAGCCAGTTTGTGGATGCAGTCTAGTGTGACAGCCACCCTTTCCACTTCTCTCATTTTCACCACCGCACCCCCCCCACACACACACACACACACACACACGTGCACTCCCCTCCACACATACACAAACAGCAGCCCATGCTTCTAAAAAAGCTCACTTTCTTAGCGCACCCCCCCCCCCCCCCCGTCATGGTTACAACCTCTTTAATATTGAATTATTCATCAAATCTGATTGGATCACTCTGATGGCAGCCATGATGCAAAGAAGTGGTTTGTGTGTTTACGTCGGGGTGGGGGGAAAGGGGGGGATTGGGTTTGAGCTTAATCTTCCAAAATCACTCTTATATTTATCTCAAGGACACAAATCCTGATTTGCAGCTTTTTGCAAATAACATTTTTTTGTGTGTGTAAACATGTTGTTGAATCTTCTTGACCTTTTGCTTAAATAACTTATATGTGTTGTCATCGACTTCCTATTTCTAAAACCTGCAGCCCACCCATGGGGACAGAGCTAGCATCTGACAACAACCCCACCCCAACCCCTCCGGACTCCCCACCCCAACCCTAAGTACCTTGGAAAGGTGAAACTAATCAATAATGGGTGTTTTATATGCATAGCAGAGTGTGTAGATGTGCATGTGTGTGCGTGTGTGTGCGTCCTCATCAGATTTGCATCCACTTCATATATTCATTGTTGGGAGTGCACCCTGCTGTCTACAGACTTCAGTTCTCCAGAAAACATTGAGTTTATTGACATATTTTTTACAATCAGTACCATTTATGTTATATTTACTTGCAACTTTACAGATTTATAAAGTGCTCCAGGTAGATAAGCCTTCAGCAAACATGGATTTAAAAGATAAAACAAATTTTCCTGCCTATTTGCAGCACCAGGCATAATGTTGCATATCTGTCCCGTGCCATGATCGGTTTTATCCATAGCTCTGACCATGAGGCAGACTTCGTCAAAGGCATGAATCGTGGATGGTCACGGATGTGCCTGCACTCCAGAGGAAGATACAGCGAGGATGAGTGTGTCGATGTTTGCACACGTGTGTTTGGTTGCTCAAACACCTCATGAGACACTTCAGCATGACCCTACGGTGCCTCTGCATATCCTGCAGGCATTAGAGAGGCACTGTGCAGCGAGGGTGTGCGGCGTCACATCCACTGCACAGCAGGTGTCGTGGGTCACACTCTCACAGACAGTTTTTAAACTCAAGCAGAGATTTTTTTTTTAAACTCTGTCAAAACAGAAGTTTTGTGCGCTGACTTTTTTTTTTAATGTTCATCTCCCTTCATCCTTTGCATCCATCCCCAAACTGCTCTCCCAGTCAGTGTGTGTCTCTGCATGTGTGTGTGCAGAAACCCAGCCCACCGCTCAGCAGATGAATAATTTAGCGGTGTGTGTATCATCTGTTTACCGTGCTAATCCATCTGTCAGCAGGCACCTATTGATTCGCGCCTGCTTGGTAATTGTGCATCCGTGCCACATGCACACACACACTGATGAGCATACACGAACGCACACACATTACAAGCGACACACTCGTGCACCTATATGATCTGCAGGTTAGCTCATATTCCAGTCGTGGGGTTGTCAGCTGCCCCGTCGGACACCTCATTTTTACTGAGTGAAACTGAATTTTGGGGTCAAGGTTACTTAAACGATGTGTTGTGAGCTCAACGAGCTTCAGACAGTTTTTATTTAAATGTTTGTTCATATTCAATTGGCCATGGTTAATTAGAATTCTTATGAGCAGTTGTTTTTTTTAGTTTACCTAATGCCAATCAATTAGGCAAACAATTATTGTGTTGTATTGTTTATTGTTGCTGAGAATGTTGAATGTAGATTCATTGCTGCCATGAAAACAATAAGAGTTAGCTTTGTGCTCCACTTACTTTGAAAGTCTGACTTTGGATTCTGGAGTGAAAAAAATATTAAAGTTATGCACGTTGCATTTGCAAGTTGGAAAACAAGCAAGACTTTATAAATGTGCTCATTAACCTGGGTAACTTGAATTAGCCATACAGCAAGACATTGATGATAATGAACATTATACCAACATGTTGCCCGTTAATGGTAGAACAGTGCTTCGTATGGATCTGATATATTTAGTAAACTATTGTTTCTTCAGCTTTCATCGCTTTTTACATTGCTATATTGTATTTTGAGGTTGGGTTGGTCAGTAATGTCTGATTTTCCGAGCTAAAATTCTGATTTTGCTGAACATTTTAGTTGATTTTTTTTAAAACGTGTTACAGAAATGACCACTTCATACAAACTATTTGTTTAGCATTAGTGCTAAAAAATACTCCCAGTTCCCTCTGGAAAATGGCTTATGCCTCCACAAGGCAGTAACCAAACTATTGCAATGGTTTATTATCTGGGTGTCCAAATACGTCTTTAAAATGTCTTCAGTTGATCCAAAATGTTGCTGCCAGAGTCTTAACTGGAGTTAGTAGGAGAGATCATCTCTCTCCAGTTTTACCTTCTCTCCAATGGCTCCCTGTCAAATCCAGAATATAATTCAAAATCTTTATTCTAACCTACAAAGCTCTCAACAACCTAGCTCCATCTTATATTGTTCCATATTTTCCAAACAGAGCACTTTGCTCTCAGACTGCAGGTTTACTCGCGGTCCCCAGAGTTTCCAAAAGCAGAATGGGAGGAAGATCTTTCAGTTATCAGGCTCCTCTCTTGTGGAACCAACTTCCAGTTTCTGTCCATGAGGCTGACACATTGTCCAGTTTTAAGACTTTCCTTTTTGATAAATCCTATAGTTAGGGTTGGCTTGTTATTCTACTATAGACTACTAGAGGACAATATGACCTCATTTCCTTAACTGAATTGTTAAAATTTAATAGTTTTCATTTGACGTTATTTCTATCTTAACATGTGATTCTTGATCTGCCATTGTGTATCTGTTCCTTTCAAACCCAGCCGGTCGAAGCAGATGGCCGCTTGTCCTGAGCCTGGTTCTGCTAAAGGTTTCTTCCTCATCAGGGAGGTTTTCCTTTCCACTGTCTCCTTCATGCTTGCTCAAGATGAGAGTCTGTGATGGAGTTAAATTCAAAGCACTCTGCTCCTCAGAAAAATAATGTTAACTTATTATTTTTACATAAGAATATTTCTGTTCAGTGCCCAGAGATGACTTCTGTTGTGACTTGGTGCTATACGAATACACTGAATTGAATTGAACCCATTATACATGCCACTATTAAGACTTTATCAAAGATGTTTTAGATTTTCATGTTTCTGAGGCCTTTGGTCAGCACAACACCTTCCTTAAACAACTAAAATATATTGAATACAGTGTCCAGAAGTTATTAAATGATTGTCAATGAAAATATAAATCATGCTTGCTGAGGGGGGTGCAAATAATAAATATGATAGTTAATGAAAGGATTTGAGATGTTTACTGAGGCGGACATGGCAAACAGATACAGAGAGAGATTTCAGCAATCTAGAACTTGTAATGAATTCACGGGTGACAATTGATGGTTGTAATTATCAGATTGCTGGTTTTAAAAGCTCATTGATTGATGTCATTAGCTCCATGAGTGATTTCTAATTGCTCCTCGAGTATGTTAACCACACAGGACAAACACACACACACACCTACACACACACACATACACACACACACACGTGCTAACATAAATGTTTGCAACCTTTATCTACAGCTTACACAGATCCATTCTTCACTTTGAATCCAGATGTCAAATTAACACAGCTAAAGTAAAAAAAATCTGAGCCAACCAGGAAGAGTAAAACAATATTTTGATATAAATAAAATATTTATCCATTTACCCATGTTCTCCATCCATCCATCCATCCATCCATTATCTTTACCCGTTTCTTCCATTTTGGGTCACGGGGGTCGCCGGTGCCCAGCGATCACTGTGCGAGGGGCGGGGTACACCCTGGATGGGTCGCAAGTCCATCACAGGGCTACCCATGTTCTATTTTCTTATTTTCTATCAAGTTTATACTTAATGTCTCTCATTTTTGAATCCACGGCATATTGATGGATGGTGTTGATTACATTTGTAGCTGCATCATCATGTAACTTGGAAATAAAAAAGATCATTGCTAGTCTATAAACTTGTGCCTAAATGTTTGGCTTGAACAAATCCAGTTCAGACTGTTTTTCCTTTTGGAGATGGATAATGGGACATTGTCAAAATAATCTGAATTTGTCTGTTTTTAAATACATTTAAATATTCAGTCCAATGTTAAAACCAATTGACATTTTAAGCAATAAAATGTGAGAATATCATTACTATCTCAGCCGTGTCCACTGGCCGGTCCAAAGGGGCATTTGGAAATGAAAACAGGTGAGTGACAGGATATTCCACAGAGGCCTGGGGCGGCCGGGGGGGGGGGGGGGGGGGGGTCTGTACACAAAGTCACACAAAGACTCATTTGAACCAGATTCTCTCTCTCTGGCACAGTAATGATGAAACGACTGCTAACTGTGTCCGACATCTGACGTCTCCTGCTCTGTGGTCGTGCTTTCAGACATTTGCAAGATCTTTACGGCACCAGTTTAATCTGAACAGTTTAGTCTGATCACTTTGCAGCCAAACTTTCTCTTAAATGCCTTTACAACATGACATTTACTGGTGCATGCCTTTGTTTGAATACTGGGAGTTGCTGTCTGTTTTTTTTGTTGTTACCTTGTGATTGTTTGTCCTGAAGTTTGACACAACAGATTTTCTTTTGCCGTCAAATGCTGACCCCCACCACCTGGTTATTTGTCTTACACGCATAAAACATACAACGTACACACACACACTGTGAGATACTCAGCAGGGTTTATTTCTAATATCACATCCCTGCGGCAAAAATGTTCCAAATTCTGTCCTCTTGGAGAAACGTCACATCTGTGTGTGTCTCCCTTTTTGTGTTTGTAGATGTGTGTTTCTTCTACATGTCTGAGTGCCTCCATCTGTATGTGTGGGTGTGTGTGTGTGTCAGGGGGTGTTAGAAGCAGGCAGGGGCTTAGCAGAGCAAAAGAGAGCAAATCTGTCAGCTCTCCCTGGGCAGACAACCCTTCTGACCCTCATTCAAAGACATATTGATTCTCCTCTACACCCAACAGGGGAGGATGTGTGTGCGTGTGTGTATATGTGTGTGTGCTTGAGAAAGTGCACAAGTGCTTAACATAGCTTCTTTACTCCATCCTTACCTCTTTATTCCCAGAGCCTTGTTTCTGCCTTTGGTTAAATAATCAATTAAATGTGTTTATTTTATTATTATTATTATTTAAATCTTTACTCCAGACAGATATTAGAGAGGAAGATGATTTTTAAAACCACAAAACTTCAAGTAATCTTTGCCCCAGTTTGCTTGTCTTTGGGGTTTTTAATCTGTCTTGCTCTGTTTCCTGTGTGTTCAAAAATATGTTTTGCTTCAAGATGAAAAAATAAGCACCAGTGGGTGAAAAATTACAAGCTCAGCACGCCACGGAGACAAGTTTCCCTTTTATCTCGACACTAACAGAATATTAAACTTTGCTGCGAGGCTGTTAGATCTGCCTCGTCTCCCCAGAAGAAGCCTTTGGGACATCACCGGTCACAGCTCTGCAAGCTGTTGGGGCCGATGCGTGCACGTTCCCATCGAGCTTGTAGCAGTGTGGAGCACAGACTGATGCACGAGGGAAGATGACAACGAATTGCTCAAATCTGAACAAAAGTGATGTCTACAACATAGTTTTGTGATATAGCCAAAGGCTGTAAAGTGACTTTAAGGTCTGTAAAATAAAACTAAAGTCGCAAGAAAAATAACAATGCTTTCGTGATAAGATGAGAAACCAAAAAAGACACGTTTCTGACGTAAAAAAACAAATTAAATAAATAAATAAACTGATAGAAAAAAGTTCAGTCAGGTCATTTGGATGGTTTCTTTTCTTGGTTGAGAAGTTTCATCCTCATCCAAAGGACTTATCAGTCTGAGGAGCTACAACAAACTCGTTCCCACAAGCAGCACACCCACATAGTGGACCAATCAGTTCGCTGGTGATAAGATGGTTTCTGGGGCCCGCCCTCTCCCCCGTTGACTCCTCTGAGGCAGCCATAGACAAAGTGGTTCAAAACAACAAAGTTCATGCTCAATTATCCAGGTAAATAATCCAACAAAGTTAAGTCAGGTCACCAGGACGGTTTCATTTTTTTTTGTTGCGACGTTTCATCCTTCATCCAAAGGACTTCATCAATACGTAAACTTTGTTGGATGTTTTACTTGGATTATTGAGCATGAACCTTGATAAAAGAAACTGATAGATTAATGTGGCCAAACATTGTTTTGTTATAGAAACTACACACACACACAATCTTTTATATATATATATATATATATATATATATATATATATATATATATATGATTTGTTTTAGTACAAGCTCTCAAACTCAGCCATGGTCATGTGGCATGATTTAAATAAAATCCCTGACCTAAAGAAGTCCAACTTTATGATTTTTAATAGCAAGAATAAACATCTTAAATCAGAATTAGAACAAGATACTTCACAAGTCAGAGAGGATTGTTGAGCAGCATGCCATATGTGTGTATTTGTGCTCACCATCAGGTCACGTGTCCTGCAACCTGTGCAAAGTCTCCGATAATGGCTTGTCGCTGAGGGCAACCGGTCACGGCACTTTGTGTGTGTGTGTGTGTGTGTGTCAGAAGGGAGTGTGTTGCGGGAGGTAAAGACCTCAACATGGCGAGGTTGTTGTCTGTGGCTTGGTGTAATGTCCACAGGCCACATGCTGACCCTGCTGCTGCACAGAAACACACACATATTCACAGGGGTGTGCACGGTCAGTGGTATAAGCTGAAAAGTGCCGGCTGCAGTAATGAAAGGCAGGTGCACCAGGATTCTGGCTGAGGATGAGGAACAGAAAATGGAGAAAGGTAAAAATAAATGTGAAAGTCAAAAAGGTGAGGAAGAGAAACAGATTTGAAATGATGATAATAATAAATAGTACATATATATATATATATATATAT